>NW_027172862.1:0-600000 GCF_018151085.1 Drosophila tropicalis
TGGTTTAAGGAGCAACCGATTTGCTCAACTATTGACGAAACTTTGACGGGCACTGATAACTTAAGTAGTGCACCCCTCATGATGTATCCGCCCATGCCAGTAGCTTCTGGTGCTCATAGTGGTACAGGTAACATGTTCAGTGGCACACCTAGAAGTTATGCAGCTGCGAACTCTATTCCACGACCCATAAGTAATACTTATGGCTTCATTTTAAATAGTCCTCCATCATCGACCAGCAGTCATTATGGTAGTTCACGCATCGACGGATGACTCCTATCACATGAATATGCGTTAAACACCCGGCGATGATTATTAATGAATGGCTCCAGCTCTGGTGGACGAAAGGGGCAGCAACAACAACAACATTCTCCAATATAAAACTACTTCTCTCCATCAGCCATTTCGCCCAGTTCGTCTGTGAGGAGCCGAACTGCACACACAAATAGCTATCCACTTTGTATGGATCTAAGTTGTGCCACACTCCTTATGGATAACAACACACACACCTACACTCACACACACACACACTCACAATATACACAGAGATTGCTAATTCATCTAACCAAAAACCGCCGACTTAGTCTAGTCTATTACATAAAATGTGTTTTGAAAACTTTATACACGTATATACTCTTATAATCCAATAAACATGGTACATATACATAACAAAAGCTATATTTCTAGTACTCATATAATATAAAAAATGTATACAATTCATTTCAGTTTGTACATAAAAATTCCTGAACAATTCATTAACAAATTTTAGGCATGATAAATACATACATATATAGGATTTTGCAGTAGTTTCTAATTACTTTAAACACGGAATGATGTTGCAGCTCATATTTGTAGATATCAATCCGTTGGGTAGTGGGGGTCAAGTGACAGCAGTAGTTTGCATATTAATTTTTGTTTAATCCTCGCTTCAGGACATAAACTAATGTAATGCCCAAAACAACGGCACCAATGGTCAGACCAATTCCTTTGCAACTGCAGGTAAATAGCGCAAAAAATGTTGATAATATTAGCAAATGTTATATATATATATATATATGTATAGATGTGTATAATGTTATTTATATAGCTAGCTATTGAAAATTCGTAAGTAATCGAGTGGGTTAAGCAGAACACAACGGATTAGGGGAGATCAGTTAATGCAATATGCAACATTGTTTGGTTGCAGCAGGCTCATTACTAGCGTTGGTGGCATCAACTTGGTCAGTAATCTGGTCACTAGGTTTAAAGAGAAAGGAAAAAAAACCAAAAAGATAGAGTTATAACTGTGAGAGGGGAGAAAAAAGGAAAACTAAACAAACAGAACTCTCACAAGGCGTGCAGAAGGATCAACTATGTATATACATATGTGGGTGCAGTGTTTATTGCTTTATTATTGGCAGGATATGCCCAGTGCTCGATTATATACAGATGCTAAAGGGTGTCGAAAATAATATTGAAGCTATACAAATTATTATAGAATATAGAACACTTGTGTAAATTAAGGACTGCATTTTTGATTTTTAGGATTTTGGCCAACATGTACATATTTGAAGATTGCCAATAATTTGTGTATTTAAATAATAATTAAAAATAACATCTAATGGAAATGGCTGACTGGTAGTCTATTATTAAAGCCAATTCCTTCTCCTATACACTTTTTTAAACTTGATTTTTCTATTTACAAACCCAATTTTTGTAGAATTTGTTAAAATTTTCAGCTTTTGTAGAATTTCACTTTGGTACTTGAAAAGGATTTGCAGCTAACACTTTTTTGTTTTTGTAAAAATGTAAAAGCATATAGATTATGATTGTTAATGAATTTGTAGTTGAATGTTGAATTGCTGATACAATAATGACTGAAACAATTTGCTTTCAAGGTCATAATTGCTATATAAACATTTGCACAATTGATTAGATGATTGCGCTTGAAATTGTGAAATTAGTTTTTCCATAGCGTAAACACTGGACATGCGAAAGATCTAATTTTAAATTTATGTACAACTGAAGCCAAAATGATGTATTATAAATGTTATGTACATTTTCAAGGTTGTTCTGCGATTCGTCAAACATGCTTTTACCGATTTTGACTCTAAAACACGTTAGCAGAATTGAGAACAGCCAAGGTTTCACTCTAAAATGAGATCATGCTGCTTAGATGAATTGATGTAAGTATGTATTGGTATACATACATATGCTGTGATAAGATTGTTATTAGGCCCATTTTTAGGGGGCTGGCACCACAAGAATCTTTCTCACCTAATTGGACATTTCTTTTTAATATCGCTGGCTGCCAAATCGCCTATGTAATATTTTACCATTATCTCTCTGAAATGGAATAATAATAAATATTATTAATAAATAATATCATAACGTTGATTAATATTTCGTAAGCTTTTATTTCCCACCTGGCCTCAGAGCTGTGACCAGCCATTTGAAAACCCCTTGTGCCGTCACGACCAGCCACTTCGATTAGAGAGTCTTCCCCACCAGGATGCTGTGTTCCAAATGCAAATGATGTAAATTTTTTTTTAGGCGATATGTGATCGTATTATTTAATTAATTTACCAACCTCATTTAGAAATTTCGTCACATCATACACTTTATCCTCAATGATGACCCACAAATCTTCGGGCTTGTTGTGTTCCTTAACGGTGGCCAAAGATATTTCTTTCTTGCTCATTTTCAGATATTTTTCGTTTAACTGTTGTTTAATGTGTGAGTTTTTCTAACACGTATAATGTTAAGACCGATCAGCTGTTCGCAATAGGACAACAGAAATTTAACATTATCATTTGCGAGTCTGTTAATTTTAACAGCATCACTTGCGAGTCTGTTAAATTTAACAGTATCATTTACGATCAGCTGTTCGCAGTAGGACAACAGCGATTTAACATTATCATTTGCGAGTCTGTTAATTTTAACAGCATCACTTGCGAGCCTGTTAACTTTAACAGTATCATTTGCGGGCTGGCAAATTTAACAGAACCATTTGCGAGCTAACATATAGCGGTACTTTAGGTGTAAGAGAAAAAAAAAACCAAAAATATTATAAAAATTTCAATTAATGAGTTAAATAAATCAAATGATCTGAGAAAAGTTTATTGTGCAATTGTGACAACTAGTTCGAGTTTAGTTGCAAAATTAATATAAAAAGTGAAGCTGCACAAAATGGTTGCAAAATGTTCGAAATTAATTCGCGCGCCTTGAGGATAAATAAATTATAAATATAATCACTCAAACAGTGCATTTTTTTGTTGTTCTTGTTTACCGTTATTGGCGGCTGATTTCAGCCAAGTGAAGAAAACAGCAGCAACAATCAGAGTTTGCGGTTATTGTAAACGAGCAATAAGTTTATTTATTTAGTTTTTTTTTTTACATTTGTTGCTGTTTTGTCTCTGTGTGTGAGTGTGTCTTGTTGTTTTTGTGAAAAAGGAAAAAGGAAGAAGCAAGACAACAACTAAAAAACAGGGTGTGTTCCAGGCGGCAAAGCCAAAAAAAAAAAAAAAAACACCAAAGGAAAAGAAACAAGGGGAGAAGGTGGTAAGTTAATGTCCTGTCAATGCCAGGGTGAAAGGGCATCGGGGGTGTAGGGTGCAAAGAAACCAGAGGTAGAGAGAGTGCGAGAGAAAAAAACTATACTCATCCGAGACAACCTAACAAATAACTTAATACAAACTAAACAGTAATATTGTGTCATGTTATTGTGGCTCCTTAATTTGTGTACTCTTTTTTTTGTGTTACTGGAAAATCAATAAAATTTCACAGCTCAGTAACAAACAGGTCGAAAAAAAACCCGCAATTTTGTTTAATAAATTTAAATTTATTTCGCGTGCTTAATGTAAATAAAAGAACTAAACAATTATGGCCACTGAGAAAATGCGTTAGAAAATGCCAGAGACGGACAGACAGAAAGGGTGAGAGAGATAGAGAGAGAGAGAGAGCGCGCTAGAGAGAGTAAGTGATAGACAGAGAGGGAGTGTTCGGGTTTGCCGGGTGTGTGGGTTAGCAGGAGTGGAAAGTGGAGAAAGAAACGGTAGATAATCTTTATTGTTGCCCGTTGTTTGCGTGTTTAATTAGTTAAACAAAATCATGATAATAAGCCCAATTTTTTTTATTTAACAAAAGAGAAACATTCTGATAGCCATAATAAATATTTAGTTAAATCAAACTGTGGGATACCCTTGTTAATATGTTTCGTTCTTCCTGTCGATTTTTATAAATAACTATGTAGTTTTGGAAAATAAGACCTTCTTATTATTTTTAGTCAAACTATTGTAGTTTATTTTTTATTATTGGAGCCTCTTCTAGATAGAAACCAATTTCATTCAAGAGGATGCTTGAAGCACATCCTGCAATTTTACGCTAGGGGTGTTGGTTCCCCTTCTCCCCTTCTTACTACGCTCTACTTCTCCCACAGTCACGTCAGATAAGAAGATAATACAAATTAGCAAGTTAAATTAAGTTACATATCTAACACAGAATCATCTCTCCGAATGCAATCAGCTGATGCTGTTTTTTTTTTTTTTTTTTTTTGTTTTGTTTTGTTTTGTTTTCTTTTCTGATAAGTGCCTAATAGGGAACTGACACTGTCTCCTTTCTCACATCCTATTTCTCTCCGTCACATACAACGAGCTAAAGTCAAATGTTTTTGGTCCTCGTTCTTAAATACATACATAGTTACTTCTATATTAGGGGATACACAGTGGAAGCTCTCGTGGGCGGACAGCCACGTTTCCAGTAGTTGTGTCCGTCTGCCTAAACGATTTTGAGCGACAAATTTGTTCAACTAAGAGATATAGAGATATAAATAAGAAAAGTAGAGCTTTCACTGTATATATTAATATAAATTCGAACTTTTATTTAGAATTCCCCCTCAATTGATTATAAAATGACATCGCAATTAAATGCTAAGAATATCTAATAAATGACGTTAAAACACATACATTTCTAATTTCAAAAAGTTATTTAACGTGACAATTACAAACATTGCGAATAAACAAAAATTTCTACCGAAAATGTGTTATTCAAGGGACGGGACATATGGATTACATCATAACTATGACTCTCCCTTTCACTCTCCTTTATACTATGTGTGGTTGCTTCTAATCTAAATATTTCTAAGAAATACTTAATATTTTGCAGCTGACGCTTTATTTTTGTAACTTTACTGATTGCATATGTAAGTTTTTTTCTCGAATCGCAAGCCTTTGTTTTTTTGTTTTTCTGTTTTTAAGAGTTTATTAAGCTTCTTATTCGTCATGCTTGACTAACTTCCTTTGCCTCAAAAACAAAATTCTTTCAATAATTTTTCTTCTGTTTTTTGTTTTGACTTATTTTTTGGGCCTAAGCATCATGACTCACGCATTTCATTCAATTGTGAGTCACGCAAAGAGGTTAAGTTCCAAGTTCTGTGTGTCCTTGAGGGAGATAAAAATCTTGAATGTCCATTTAATATCAGGACAACAACAACAACAACTGCGTATTCCTCCTTTTTGTTTGTGTGGCGAATTAGAGCTAAAATGTTGTCATGGTGGGCGTGTCTCTGATGATGAGCTCACAGTCAAGTTTTTTTTTTTTTCTCTCTCCCTCTATTGAAAGGAAGCTAAAAATGCAACAGAACTCACGAACTTGACATTGAACTTGGCCGATGGCTACTTCACTTTTCGATTGTGTTTTTCTTTGTGGTCACAAAAACCAGTTGCAAATGGCGCTAAGCTCAACAGTTTACAAAGCCTTGAGAAGTCAGAAATGAAACAAAATAGAGCATTGCATAATCGATTGAAATCAAATCATTAAAATCCTACAAACATTTTATTTTGGTTTTAGCCTTTGAATAAATGTGTTATATGTAAAGCATTCAATATAATTTGCTTGGCTTGGTCTTGTATGTATCTCTTTTGCGTTTCAGTAGAACGTGCTCTTGGCGATCACTGTTGTTGTGTTTCGGTGTGGTGTGGGAATCAAAGAAAAGATTGCACAAAAAATATTTAATTTTTGTAGAATGGATTCCAAAATACCCTGTAACTAAGAAGAAAAAAGAAAACATTGACATGGGATTGGTTGGTTTCTGGTTTTAGCCCAGTTTGAACTTTTAATAACGCACGGTTTTTTAAAACTCTTTGAATGCTGACTGAATTATTCGAAAACTTAGAAAATTTTAATTGTTTATTGAATTTTAAGCATTTATTAGTCTTGGGATAAACGACTCATTTTCATGTACAAGTTTACTGACTCACATTTTGAATGAGTGAACAAGTTCAATTGCTCATTCACTCAGTTGCTCACTAACTGACTCACTTGTTCAGTCTGTGCTAACTTTATGGTTTTTCAAGTTCTGAGTGCATCTTGTACTATAAATAGATCTTACTAATTCATATTATTAATGCAATTATTAAAATAAAGAAATCAATTAATCAGACATGATCTTGGATGGAGTGTTTTCAGAAAAACACAGAGATAATCTTTGGTACAAGTGGCCACTTACTTTAGTTCCAGTAGTTATCTAGATAGTATTTAGAGAAAAAAGAGTTGTAATTGCAGTGTGAGTCAAACGAAATCAGTCAATGAACAAGTGAGTCAGTGAGTATTCATACATATGTATGTGTCTTAGCCCAATTGAATCAAAATGAATACATAATTGAGTTTGACTACTATTCGTTTAGTTCTTTAAGTTTTCTGATTCATTCCATTCTACCCAATAGAACTGTATACATTAAATTAATTTAATTTCATTTGATTCGTGAGACTGAATGCCTTAAGTTTCAATTGAAACTCTAATCATGGCCCAAGGATCAACGATGACTATATTTTTCTCCTTCTATCTCTCTTTGTTGCCAATGCTAATATACCCATTACAAAGCTATGATTTGAAAGAGGGTATAGAAAATAAAACCCGTTGCCCGCCTACCCGAAAAATTGTAGCAGAAACGAGCAGCAGCAGCAGAAAAGATTCCCCCTCAGCAGGAGGAAAGATAAAATAAAGTCACTGCCCTTTTTGGGCACGACAAAAGTGGAAAGAACGAATTTAAGAATTCCTTAAAGGCGCGTGCATGGCGTTACGCTCGATCAGAGACGGAGATGGAGATGAAAACGGCGACAAAGACATAGAGAGAGAGACAGAGAGTAAGCCTCCAAAGGCGAGCGAATGCGCCAGGGGCCATTCGGTAAACTGAATCCGAGAATCTGAAACTGAATTCTAAATCTAAAAATTTTGTAAAAATGAAAAATGAATTTATTGCTTTACAGTGTGGAAGTTGTCGATGTTGTTGTTGTTGTCGTGTGTGATGTGTGTTTATCAAACACGAAACCTATCTGATCATTGACGGGGGAACTGGCTAAGGAGAGGTTTGCATTTCGGTTGTCTTTTGCTTAGCCAGCAAAAAAAAAACAAAACCATACCTAAAAGCCCAAAAGCATTGAGAGAAAAAAAGCAAATTAAGTGGCAAGAACCGTTTCCAGTCAATCTAAATTTTGGCTTTGGCTTTTTGGAAGCAAAACATTAATTAGCATAATTTTTCAGTCAATTTAGTGTGTGGCTAAAAATTCTTTTAACTGTTATTCAGATGAGACGCAAGACACACAAAAAAAAGTGGCTCAAACTCATCTATTCACAAAAGTTTATTGTTCTACAAAAGAACATAAAATCTCTATGCGTATCTATTGAAAGCGATGATCATAAAAACTGTCAATCATTTAAAAGAGGAAGGAATATCCATTGAGTTGAGACTGAGAATGGATGTAGAGCAATACTTATTGCTTCCCCCTCCTTCTGCACTCATCTGTGTTTGCTGTTGTTGTTGTTGTCATCATCCACTTGAGAAATTGCTCTCAAGTGCAAATTTAATTAACTTAATGTAAAACAAAGGCAATGAGCAATAAAAATACCAACAAATATGGTGTGTTTATATGTATACTGAGATACATACATATGTATGTATGTATCTAGGGTAGATCGGAACACCTTGACACAATGAAAATTTACATTCCTTCTTGGAAATAGAGTTGATTTCCTAGATTAGGCAACAAATCCAAAAAAACATATTCAAGATTATCTTTAAACGGCAGTAGTAATTCTTTATAAGCAACAACCTTTAACTAGGACATCAATTTTGTATCCTCGCCCATTTGAATTAGAACATAAAAGGCTAAGATTTTAATCAGCCTAGGTCCGCACAAAAAGAAGATTTTGAGAATTTTGATAACTTTAGATCAGACTAAAACTTTAAGAAACTTTAACGAAATACTTTAGCCTCATTCTTTAAAATCGATTTTGGAATCTACTTCGAAGGAGTAATAACTTTACTTTTTTTTATTGTTGAACAAATTTAGTATTGTAAAATGCCAAAATACTTTGTTCTAAAACTTTTGCTCTACTGATTTCATAGATTTCCTTTTGTAAACTATAGAACGACACATCACTCACTAATTGTGGGTAAAGTATTTTTTTAATTTAATTGAAATTTATGTAGATTTTACAGCTGCAATGCAGCTGAACAAAATAGATCTTGACTGACTGATAAGGAAAGGTTAATAAATTCGTAGAAAAAAAAAGAAATTGCAACATTTTGAATTGTCATTTCTCAGTCTCTGAGAGCCCAGAGAAGCCCTATGATTGACAACATGAACTCTGAAAAAAGATAAAGAGAAAACAACTCCAACTACAATTACCTCAACAAATAGCAAATGTTGTTTGGTGGGCTTTGTGTCTCTATTAATTTATCATTCAATTGAACAATGAATGCAGTGCAAAACGATTTAATTAATTGCCACTGCAGACAATGCGAGAGACATAAGGCTTTACTCTGGAATGGAACTCACATTTGGGATTTATATTTATCTCTCTCTGGAGGAAAACGAAAGACATTAAAACAATTAAAATATAACTTTTTAATGAAACTGCGCACGTGCCCTTTGTGGGTGGGGAGTGGGAAATGGGAAATGGGAAACATTCTCCATTGCCTAATTTTAGTTTGTCGAGACAACAAAAAAAAAAAAAAAAAGATGAAATATGACCTAAATTATGTTTCAGACAGGACTAAGAAAATAAATGTCTACACACACACACGCATACACTGAATGAGAGAGTCCCACACACACTTAGAGTAGTATCCGGAACCGGAAAATTGTCCCAGACAGAGAAACGAAGATGAGAATTAAAAAGTGCCATCGATACCATTTCAAGGCTCTCTCCCCTCTGATTTCTCATTTCCATTTTGCCTTCTTCAAGTGCCTCGAAAAGCAGGAAGCAAACTAAATATAAATCCAAAGCCACCATATGTGGATCGGTATTTGTTGAGGCAGAAAGAGAAAGAGAGAGAGAGAGAGAGACAAAGGAAACGACTTCGACTAAGATATACCCTTTACCAAGTGAGGCTTTAATGAGAGTGGAGTAAAGTAAAGTATTCAATCAATATACCCAATGGGATGCTGAGCACTAAGACGAACGAAACGTCAACATGATGTCGAAGAAGGAACGCAAAAGGCGTCCATTAAATTATTGCCGCCAACTATTAAGGGAGAGGACGCATAGGGTGGCAGTGGTGAGGAGGAAAGGGAGGGAGAATCGATCGATGGCTCGACCAGCTAAAAATAGATTCAAAACGCCAACTGACTTGCTTTACCTTTCACGATACATCCCAATCTCCTTCTCTCTCTCTCTCTCTCTCTCTCTGTGTCTAGATGATTTGACTGTGATCTTGTTTCTGGCCAAGCACCAATTACACAACAAGAATTCGTTTAGTCTAAAACAAGGAAGGAACTTTTGGGCAATCAATTTCAATTAGTTTCGTCTTTCTCTCACTTTCTCTAAAATGAAACACTTCACATTAATGGACTTCTGTTTTCGCATCTGTATGTTATACCAAATCCTCTAGAGGTGGTAAACAAGTCCATTTATTATGGATATACACAAACATTGACTTAACCGCTAAGGCGGAAAAAAGAAGTCATCGTTGTGGTCGTTGTCGCAATCTTATCGCAAGCAAATGTTTAAAGCTAAAAATTGTTTTGCATTTTTTTTGCGTATTTTTCTTCGTTTTGTGTTAAATTTTTTGTTTGCCTTGCAGCTAAGCTAATGAAGGCATTTGCCCAGCTCTGCCCTGCCTAAGTATGCCCATTGGGTATGAAAAGACAACCATGCAGGACAGTTGACAGAGACGCTGTCTGTCTGTCTGGCTGTCATTGACACTGCCTTGTTTCTACTACCCTCAGGTCGTGCCAAAGGATGCATTCATGCTGTGTCCTCATCAACTCTTGGGGCATCTCATCACATCTCATCTCATCTCTCATGCAAAGCAATGACCTTTCATTCCCACACCCTCAAGCGTTGCACATTCAAGGGGGTTACTGCAACTAAACTAAAAAAGATGCGGGTCAATGGCTTCAACCAGATGTATGTATGTTCATACATACGAATGGACAAATATTATGAAAATACATCCACAAATAAGTGGCACACAAAATTAAACCAGAAACAAAAAACACACAAAATATCAGGGCAAAGAACACACACACACACGCACCCTTCAATAAAATTGTTAAACACGCAACAGCTATATAAATTGTTTTACATTAATTTTCAGACATCATATCCAATGACCAATCACACGAATATAATTAAACACCTTTAACTTTACTTTGTGATGAGCATATCACACATTTTCAAGAGCAAAACAGAAGAGAACTCAATCGTTTTAATTAATTGCTAAAACATATTCTTCAGGCTTGAACCTAAAGAAGCTATTTTAAATGATGGAATGAGTAAAATAAGTAAAACAAACCCCAGTATTAAATGTTTCAATGGCAACTAAACTCCCAATAAGTTTTTAAGGTTTCTAGCAGTGACGGATTAGTAGATTTAGCAGATCATTTAAAGGTTGACTTAAAGTTCATTCATTTACCAAAAATATAGTTTTAAGAAATATAGCTAAATTGATCTTTCACAACGGAAAGTGACCCCGAAAACTAGACCTCGCAATGGCTTAATAAGTCACTGCTTTCTAGTAGAATACTTTTATGACTGACTGCATGCAAGTACAGCCTGCGAAACACCCAAAGAATATGTTTATGCTGTATTTGTTTAATCTAAAGGTATCTCAAGGGCTTTGAAGGGCTAGCAGTAGGGTAACAAAAACGAGTGACTGGGTCGAAATGTAAGCTTCTTTACATTTACCAATCCATCTATAATGTGTGATGCATATGTATTAGTTCTTCTTCTGTGTGTGTGTATGTATGTATATAGAAAAAGCAAACCACCGTAGCAAATAAATATCGTTCAGCTGTCCTCTTCATTCACACACCCCCATCAAAAATAAATATAAAGAAAACAAAAACGGCAGCAGCTGTTACTTAAAATTTCAATTGATCTTTCAGCGAAACGATCTTGAAGTGAAACTCTATTGTTCATATATTTTGGTGTGTTCTTCTGATTCTTCTTCTTTATCTTCTTCTTCTTCACAATATAATAGTTAGTGAAAGTGTCCCATTAGCCAGAGAGGAGGAGCACTTGACAACTCTGTGAATTGTTTTGCCATTCACAATCAATAACAATTCAATTGAATTGATTTTTATGTGACACTTATGTTTACTTCTGCTGGTTCTGTTTTCTATTTGCCATGGAAATTTGAAAATGTAATGTTTATATTCATTCAACTTAATTTTCGAAATTTATTTTCAACTTGCAATAGTTTGGAAGTTAGAGAAAGATGTGGAATAGTTATCTAAATCAAATAAGATAGAATAATAATCAAAGGATACCTTGATCCTTAAATAAATATTCCTAATACTTACAATTATATAGTGAACTGATAAATACTAAACTTGATTACGTTGAGAGAGATTACTCAGAAATTGTATGGCTTTCCACTGACTAAAGGATTCTTTAAGCTTTAAGTCAGAGGGGTACTATTTATTTGTCCAGTAGTGTACTTACTTATGTATGTATCTATGTGCCATACATGCGTGGATTAATGATGTATTGATTTGAAAACTATTCATAAATTTCTACAAATTTTTCTTCTTTCTTTTCTTAACCAAACATAATATTTACTTTTGCCGACTCTCTGTTTCTTTCTCGTTATTTACAGTTACCTCCATTTTGTTGGTGTCATGCCAAAAATTAACAGTAAACTAAACAACTGCCAAGCAACTGAAAAACAACTTAAAGGTAAGTTAATACTTTATGACAAAAAAAAGGGGGAAAACAGATAACAAACGGAAAACCAACCAGACACAAAGCAACAAGAAAGAAAGTAGAAAAAAAGCTTAAAGTGGAAAACAAGAAGAAGAAGAAGCGACATCGAGAAGAAGCATTAAATGACATTGACAATGGGGCCGAGAAACAAAAAAAAAAAAAAAATACTCCTGTCGAGTCCTTTGTAAAAAGGGTTGGATGCCAACCAAGAAGACGAAGAAGAAACTGAAGTGCGTCGCACCCAAGTGGTTGCTTGTGGGTGGTTGCTGGCTGTGGGCGTGGCAGTAGACAACAAAATAAGGGGTTGCATACACTTATGTTAACACGCTTGTGGTTATTTTGATTTTTAAGACTTCTACGAGACGTCATGGCGTCAAGTGTTGCCTTTAGTATAATTGCTGGTATATCTCTATCTGTCTTCAATGTCTGGCAACCCTTGTCACCCAGGCACAAAAGTCACTTGCAAGCACAAATTTCAAACTTCAGTGTCAAAATGAAGCCAATAATCAAGAACCCTTGAGTATTTTCAATCAAGTTGTCCATAGAAAGCAATAAAATCAAATAAAGTATAGCAAAAGCAAGTGGGACCGGGCTGGGAAAGTAATAGAAATCATTCTTTGACGAGAAGTGGCAAAAGATTTTTTGGGGCAAAAGGATAAATGGAGTTCAGTGATAGATCAAGGACATCATTAGCTTTTATTAGCCGAATCTTTTGTGTGGTCTTTCTTTTCGTTTCCATATGTACATATATGTTCTTTATTTGTTTGTTGAAGGACTTGCTCGATCCTTTGGCCTTACACTTTTCTTATTTAATTTTTTATAACACTTTTTTTTTTTTTTTTTTTTTTTGTTTTGGGTTTAAGTAAAAAAAATATTTTGTTGTATTTCTTTTTACGTTTTTCTTGTTTGTTTTGTACTTTACTTATGTTATTTTCTCTCTTATTTAAATTTTTTTTCTAATTTTCTGTTTTAATTTTTTAGGATTTAAAAAAAAAACTTTTTTTATTTGTTTTGTGACAAAAAAACTTTTTTCTATTTGTTTTGTGACAAAAAAAAACTTTTTTTTGCTTATTTATTTAATTATAGAAAGTTAATGGTTTGTTTTAAATAATTTGTTAACTGTGTTCGTTGGCTGGCTTTATTTTTTTCTGCTCCTGAGCATCCTAAAGTTTGTAAATAATAAAGAGAAAAAAAAAATTCCAACCCCAAAGTTGCTTGCACAAAGGCCCCGGCGAGATTCGAACTCACGATCTCCTGTTTACTAGACAGGCGCTTTAACCAACTAAGCCACGGCGCCTTACGTTTGTACGCCGCTGCAATTGTGAATAAGTCTTAAAATTCCGTACGTCACATTGTGTTCATTAAACTCGATAAAAGAAAAGAATTTTTTTTTTTTTGTATAACTTTTACAAGCAAAAGTGTGGCGTCATTTGGTTAGATAAAGATTCTTCTTGGCATATTTCTTATCAGATAAATTGTTTGTATCAAATAGATGATGAAAAGCGATGCATATATGTTTGGTACATACATAGATTGGTAAAAATGATGTAATATTAGAAACTCATAGAAATAAACTAACAAACATCTGAAAATCAAAAGTAAGGCAAAATATATAAAAATAGTTCATGTTATATGTCTGATATGCATACTTGATAAGAGAAACAACATTTTTGTATCCCACACTAGTGAGGGTATTAAAAAAACCAATGATATTTTATTTTTGCAATTTCGCTGAAAAGTATGCAACATTTCTTTTTGATAGACTCTTTTGTGTTAATCTATTGCAGCTAAAAGTATGCAAAGTAAAACTCCATTGAGGTGCCGCAGTGATTAAATTTTTTAAAAAACAATTAAATTTGTGAAATTAAGTTCATGAAATTAATGTATGTGGTTAAAAAAAGTATATTTTAAATGAAAATTTTGTTAACTCTACAACCATTTGGGCGTATATCATTGTTGTCTTAGGCTACAGGTGACTTTTCACAATGATCAGCATCATCATCATCATCATCAGCATCATCATCATCATCATGAGCTTTGTGGATACCGCAAAGTTCGCTTAACTTGATTACACATTATTTTGCTTGTCTCTTTCCGCTACTTTGGGGTAACCCGTTCTCCTCCTGCTGGATGAGATGATGGCCCCAAAAAAAGAAGTCAAGAAAACAAAATAAAAATAACAGAAAAACGAAACAAGTTCTTGCTCCCGCTCTTTGTAGTCAGAGTCTTGCAATGTCTGCCGTGTCGTTTGCCAAATTAACTATACTGAAAATGTAAGACAAAAATGTTGCGCATAGCCAAAGATGCAACTGTTGCAACTGCAACAACTGCAGAAAACTTGCAAATGTCCAGTTAAGACCAAAACAAAAAAAAAAAAAAAAACCAACTAAAAACGCAGTAACAAAAACCAAAACTACTGCTTAATAGTGGTTTTCGAACGTCTCTTGACCAGAAATGTGTCAACATACGACTACATAAATAATATGAATGAAAGAAAAAAAAAACTGGACATTGGTAATCCTCCGAAAAAAAAGCAACGCACACACACACACACACACACACACATTGTAAAGTTGGTGCAATATTTCAGCTGCTTGGTCAAGAGAAGAGAATGCAAGAAGCTAGTTTTATTTTTTGTTTATACCTAAAATTGAATTGGAATTCATTATGAAATCTATTGTCCCACATTTGTGTAAGCAATGTCCTTGGTGAAAGAAGGAACTGTAGAAGCATTTCTCTTCCACATTTTTGACTTGTAACTCAATTTCTTTAAACCTTTTTGCCTATGCCTATGACGTTTTCACACACAATGTTTTAGAAAGCATTTCGTCTGGCTTTTAGTTGGGTTAAGTAGCAAGTAAACAAAAATTGTGAGGCTCTCTAATGGTTGTCGTTGTTGTTGCTGTTGTCGCTTCTGCAGCTGCTTCTGTGGCTGTTGTTGCTGCTATTTTTCCAGTGCTGTAGGTCAAGGCTGGGCGCGGCGGTAGTTCCACGTTCCATCCATACGTGACTGTCTATCGGTTACATCGATGATCATGATCATGATGATCATGATGAACATCATAATGACAATGGTGAAAGCCAAGCCAAGTCACTGACTGACTGACTGACTGACTGCACTGCCAAAAACTATTAAATATACTAAAAACAAAATGCTTTCAGTCTGAACTGACAAATGCTAAGGGAATGCCCGATGGAAGCTCGCCCCACCAAAAAAAGTTAAAGATCTGCACAATTTGATTTGTTGTTGCCGTTGTGTGTCAGCCATAACAAAAGAGTAAATCTTCTGCTTTTCATGGAGTTAGAAAGCGACGGTGGCTTCTATTGCTGCTGCTGCTGCTGATGGTTCCACTGATGAAGCTGATGGAGCTGATAGAGCTGCTGCTGCTGCTGGTGCTGCTTCTGTTTCTATTTCTCTGGGAAAATGCTAACTCAGCACGTAGGACTTTTGGGAGTGAGAAAATTTCGTTCTCGTTGAAATGATTGAAATTTTTTTTTCTTCTAATTTTTGTCTCTGCTTATATGAAATTTATAGTGTGTGTGTAATTTTAAAAAAGAAATCTGTGATATCATGGGAAAAATGTTTCGATTGGTCTACATACGAATTCTATAAGAGACTTTTCGTTCGTTATAGACAGAAAGAGATGTAAAGTCTAGACTCTAGACTATCTGATGAATGATATTGGAAAATTTTCAAACTAAATTTCATTAGTTTCTATTGAGTAACCAACTATGTTTTGTTATCAAATGAGCAGGGTCAAGAACGTTGCTTTCTAGTCACCAGAACTCCATATACTATAACTAGTTAAGAATTACAATTCAATTCAGTTGTTAGCGTTTTTTAAAGGGAAATGTACATATAAATGTTTTACCCTTAGAATGCTTAACAAGTTACCCATCAAGATGGCATATATGTATCAGCTATAGATTGGCTTACTTAATATTTCACACAGCTTCTACAACATATCCAAAATTCATCCAAATCGATGATTCGCATACCTGAAGTTCCCCTTGTTAGACATAGACCTTTAAATATATAGATATAACTTGCACTCATGGCAAGTCCTACGATTAGAAAACTTGTTTTCAAAATATTAGTGATACTTATTAGTCATAAAGAAATTTCAGTGAACCCTTTAATTTCATGTTAAGAAGTATATTCTTATCTCAATCCTTACTTTTGCCTTTTATCGACACACTTTGCCTGCGGCAAAGTTAGGCAAAAATGGAAAGAGAGACAAATGATTGCCCAATTCTTTAAAATACCAGAAGCATCCGTTGCTGCTGTTGCTGCAGCTACTGCCACTTGATGACGATGATGATGATAATGATACTGATGATGCCCAATTTAGGTAGAAAATCGAATGCCATTAATTAAGTTGAAATGCCTAATGCCTAAGCCTCTAAGTTTAAGCGTGAGCCGATTCGACTGATTGCAACCACTCACCCACGATCCTTAAATGAATACAAAAGCAAACAACAACAAATCAACATAAGACATAAGAAATACAAGCTAAAATTAACTCGAAAAGAAACGCCAACACAAATTCAACTTGTGGCACGTAATTAAAATCAATGAACCGAAATCACAAAAAAACAAAAAACAAAAACCAAGAAAATAAACAAAGCAAATTTTCAATGAATACAAAATACAAATATTTTGTTTAAATATTTATGATATCAAAATGTATAAGTCGGCTGAAGAAGAGGAAGCCTCAAGTAATAAACCCCTTCCCTCCCCCCAAACTCTTGCCAATTATTAGTGAGTTTAATAATAGAATTAATTGCATTCTATTAATTGGCAAAAGTATTCGACCATTTAATCTAAATATAACAAGTCTTTTTGTCTATCTACTACATACATTTATAATAAATCTATTTCTAGTTTGTTTGAATAACTTTTTTCCCCCCCATTGTATTTGGTTTTAGCCATAAAAATCGCCCACAATTTGCCTAAATAATTCCCACCTCGGATCGTTAAACAAATTAAATGTTACGCTCTTTTAAATGTTAATCAAAACATAGCAACAACAAAACAAATCATAAAAATTATTAAGCTAAACTATCCAGCTAGTGAGTGAGCAAAATATAGAGATAGACAGAAAAAGAGAACGAGAGAGAGAGAGACAAAAGGAGAAAGAAAACAGAGCGAAAAACCACAAAAATTTTTTTGGTTGCCTTCTTTTGGTATCTGTTTTTCTGTTTTTGGGGCCGGTCTCAACGCCTTTGAACATAATTTATGATCAATTTAATTTTATTTTAATTCAAATTTTATTTTCCAAACAAAAACGAACGAAATTTTTTTTTTGTGCAAAAAAAAAAATTAAACCAAATACAACAACAAAAACTAGGGATTTGATGATCATGTTGATGTGATGACGCTAAGCCCAGTGGTGGGCATGGGGCAGGGGCAGGGGCAGGGGCAGGGGCAGGAGAGGTAGATGAACAATAGAGGGAGGGATGAGGTGGCTCCGATGGCAAAGAAGACGCAAATAAATTGATGGGAATTTCTTTTTAGTCGCTCGATTGGTTTTTTGGGATTTTTCTCTTTCTTTTTATGACAGATACTCTAAACAAATGGAGTATATTCAATCCAAGATTGAGATACAAAATGTATATTATATACTTTCGCATCTGGGTTATCTAGAGAGTTCAGACGAACGACTCCTTGACAGAATCATTTACAATATACATAGCTTCAATATGAAATGAAATCGTATATCTTTAGGTATGTAGGCTATATCAGTGGCATATAGGCTTATAGGGTATATCTATGTCGTTTCTTTGGCTTATCTATGACATTTTTGTTTTAATGTAGTTGTTGTTGTTGTTGTTGTTGCTGATATTGATGGGGGGGCTGCCGGTCTTTTTGTTAGTCGTTTACATATTCAAATAGAAAACGAAAGCGTTTTTGAGTTGGTGTTTTTTTTCTTCTTTTTTTTTGTTAATTTTATTTTTAATTTTTCCCTTTTCTTTCTCTTTATCTGGGCTTTTGTTTGTGATTTGCTTCTAATTTGTTGAAAAGAAGAAAACAATGGCAGCGCGTGCGATTACGTAAAGCATCAAAAACATAAACTTACACACACACACACACACACACACAGACAAACATGGTCATAGTCGAGGGAAGATTTATAGTTTAGTATACATATTTGTATATATTAAAAACTCCATGTGATTATTTTTAGATTTGCACTTGGCAATGTTTAATGTTTACCAATCTGAAAGTTTTAACCATTGAAATCTTTGAGTTTGTAAATTAAATAAACAAAAGTCACCAAAGTATAGAAAAGCTAGTAGAAATCGTTTTTGTTGTTCATATATTATAAATATTTAAGTATAGTTAAAAACTATCAACCTAATTATTTTTTACAAGGACATGGATAGACAATAACTCTATATTCTGGCCTGGGATTCAAAACCGGATGCTCGTCATATACCTTAATGAATGGATTATTTAGACAACCAAAAACTGCTTGAAGTGCTTTAAGAGCCGAGTGGATCTAGTCTGGTGGAATACCTAGATCTCTGGAGTCCGAAACTCAGCAGAAGGCATAAAAAGTGAATATATTGAATGAGTTTCTATAGCCAAGTTCCCTTTTTTGGCTGTCTGTCCTTCGACACTAATCTTAGACTCCTTCTAAAACCCTACACACCTATGGCTATACCTGGGATTCAGCTGAATTGAACTAATATATACGATACTATATAGGCAAAGATGTGAGTTTTGTCGAAAATTTTACTCAAGTCACTCTTTAGAGTGGTAGATCATTATGCCATTGGAATTTTTAAACTTATTTCTCAACTTATCATGTAGCAAATTCTATATCCCTCTCTGCCTTTCTGTACCTCTCCGTCCCTTCCTCTCTTTCATTCTGTGTTTTGTTTCTGGCCCTCCAGTAATCCCATTTTGACACATTTCAATGGCCCTAAAAATAAAAATAAAATAAAAAAAACCATGAACAACTTAACTTATTAAAAACAACAACAACAACAATGCGAGCAACAATAGCAATAACTGTATTACTTCTGCCGTAAAATATTTCACGCACTCACGTTTTTTAATGCAATAACATGGTACTTTGAAAAGCCACAGCCCTCTCGAATCTTGCCCCCCAACCCCTGCCCGGTCCACGGCCCGAACGCCTCAATATTTGCCCCATTCCTTAACCTGGACAACTCAGGCCACATAAATTTTTATGACCATAGCCATCTCTCTCTCTCTTCTTTTTGTAGTTGTTTGTTGTTGCTGTATAAACAATTAAATGCGGAGTGAGAAGGGGCGGGGCCGGGAGGGGGTAACTATACCAAAATAAAAACAATTTTTTGCGCACATTTTAATTGACACTTCGACTTTGATATACTCTATGAACGCATTACGCTTAAGTAAAACAGGCAGACAGGGGGGAGAACGACAGAGAGAAAGAGACATCATCACAAGAACAGACTTTATGACTATATACGATCACAATTTTAGCTTAAAAACAGTTGTCATTTAATGAAAGACAAATCATGGGAAAAGCATTTGCCAAAGTTAATCTACCCCAATTGAAAGTAGGGTATATTTTGGGCAAGATCAAGAAAGGGATGTTGCGAGGCTGCGAGGAGAGAGACTTTTGGCATGACTTTGGCCCATATATCACAAATATTTTGTTGAACTTGAATTAATTATAATTGTGTTTTTTTTTTTTTTTTACGCAATTGCAAAGTGAGGAGGAGTCGAAAAGACAAATAAATAAACAAAAATTAAAAACTTTATGTTTATTTCTTTCAAGTTAATTGGATGAATGTTGAATTTCCAATATCTTTTTGTTCCATTTGCCATCTATTCGGTTTGCATTTAATGGTCTAATAAAGATGGCAAAGCAGAATTTATGACCTTAGTATAAGGGCAAGAATTTGCCTTCTAATGCATATCGTGTCGTCGTTCTAAAGGGTTTCTAGATATTATTTTTATTTCCCTGCTAAAGTGATGGTGTTAATGATGATGATGATGATAATGGTGGCCCTTTTGGTTAAAGACTTGGGTTAATGGCAAAATAAATATTATGATTACGACTAAAGAATTATTTGTTAGAGACTTTGGCAGAAAGAAATTTAATATTATAATGTGAGTCATTCAACTCGAAGAAGAGTAAAACTAACCAATAGCAATAACAACAACATACATAACATAAGCAACTTTCATACTTTACTTTCTTCAAACAAACAAAAATTTGAAATACAAACCGCCTTCGCCTTTGCCTTCGCCCTCACCATCACCCTCACCTTCGCCTTCGCCTTCATCTTCGCCCTCGCAGCTAATCAGCCAAGCCAAACTGATGACCGCTGGCGGGGGCCAAGGTAAAAGGAGCTTTCGTTGTTTCAATTTGTTATTTTTGGTGGGTGAAACCGATATTAGCTGACTGGAATAGTTAATTAAGGCATACGACGAGAAGACAAATGTTAATATTCGTTTGTAAGTATGTGCATATCAATTTGTTTTTGTTTCTTTTGGCGAAAGAAGCCAAAACAGCCGCCGGAAAGGTGTTACGGACGGATATGAGTGTCTTTTTTTTTTTTTTTTTTTTTTATAAATAGGGGGGAAAGCATTGAAAGCCGAGGTGTGGGACTTGGTATCGACCTTGGTTAGTGGTCACCGCACCGCACTAAAACCTACCCTATGCTCCGTATCCCTCTCGCGGAACCAACGCTGAAGTACTACTTCACGAGGGGGAGATGGCACGTATGCCTCGTCTAGAGTTTACCTAGAACTGAAGTTTTGGTTACGCTGGCGTTCAGCGCGACGCAAGGATTGCATGATGACTGCTGCCATGTGGCTAACAGCTAGCCAATTGTTTTGCGAGCTAAGTAGGATATCCATAAAGTCGTTGACTATAAATGGCCTCCCAATGCCTAGGCTTAGCTCTTCCCGTTCAGCAGAATATCTAGGACAGACAAACAGGACGTGTTCTGCGTCTTCTATATTCCCCGCACAGTGTGTGCAAAAGGGATCCGTCTCATGTTTAAACCTATGCAAGTAGGATTTAAAGCATCCATGTCCCGTCAGTAACTGTGTCAGATAGAAGTCAGTCTGACCATGTTTGCGATTAAGCCATGGCCGAATGTCGGGGAGAAGGCGCCTTGTCCAGCTCCCATGGTTTGAGTCACGCCATCTGCGTTGCCAGTTAGTCAGAGTCGTCTCTCTTCTAACTGGCGGCGGATCTCTATTTCTAGCCTCGTTAGCCAAGAGGTCTAGTGGGGCCATATCAGACAGCACCAAGGCGGCATCTTCGGAGACTGTCCTAAACGCGCATATGGTCCTGAGCGCGCATGTTCGGTACGACGATCTGCAGTCCCGGCTGTAGGTGGGGGATGACATCGCTGGTGCCCATATGGCGGCGGCATATAGGATGATGGACCTTACCACTGTCGAGATGAGCCATCTGCTCCGTTGCTTGGGGCCGCCGACGTTAGCCATGAGGCGAGTTATAGCTGACGTGGCCTTCGCAGCTTTATCTGCGGTATACTGCAGGTGGGCTTTGAATGTTAGCCTATGGTCCATCATGACTCCAAGATATTTAATGGCAGGCTTTGATGTTATTGAGCATCCGGCGACTTCGATCCTGGCTGTTTCCACTTTTTTCCTGCTGCTTATGAGCACGGCCTCGGTTTTGTGTGCGGCTATGGATAGTGAGTTTGCCTCCATCCATTCCAGGATCCTGAACACTGCTGCATTGGTGTTTTCTTCCGCTTGCTGTATATCCTTGGCCACAGTGACGATGGCGATGTCGTCCGCGAATCCCACTATGCGAGTGTCAGTTGGCATGTCCAATCGCAGGACAGTGTCGTACATAACATTCCACAATGTTGGCCCGATCACTGATCCTTGGGGTACTCCACCTGTGATGGTGTGTTTCCGTGGACCAGCTGCTGTGTCGTAGAGTAGCACCCGATCCCGGAAATAGCTGCATATCAGGTTAATTATGTACTCAGATATGTTTAATCGCTCTAGGGACGCGATAATGGAGTCCCAGCTGGCCGAATTAAAAGCATTCCGTACATCCAACGTTGATATAAGGCAGTATTTTTTGTTGCCGCCTTTCCAGCGTTGCCCTTCGATGGCTTTAGCGGCTATCTCTACCACCGAACTGATGGCGTTGATAGTGCTGCGTTTCCTCCTGAATCCGAACTGCCAGTCCGACAGTCCATGACGTTGCTCCAGTTCCTTCTCCAGTCTGTTGCAAATGATGCGCTCAAAAAGTTTCCCAATCACATCAAGCATACACAGGGGTCTGTATGCAGATGGGTCATCTGTTTTATCACCTTTGGGAAGTAGGACCAACCTTTGTAGCTTCCACCTCGTAGGGAACTCCCGTTGCAGCATGCATGTGTTGAAAAGTTCCACAAACGTCGACGCGTGTTTGCAAACTAGCAGTTTGATTACAAGAGCCGGGACCCCGTCCGGGCCCGGGGCCTTATGTACGTTTATCCTCTTCCCTGCTTCCACGACTTCACCAACATCTGTGAATATCGGTGCACATGGTGTTCCGCTCGCTGCTAAGTTCCTCGTCGGCCTTGAAGGGAATAGCGTTGCTACAATGTGACCCAACTTGGTTGGATCCGTTGGCATTATGCGCCTGGCGAGTTTGCCCATAACTAGTTTATAGGCAGTCCCATGTGGCTGCGCATCTGCATCTGCGCACAGCTTCTTCCAGCAGTCCGCTTTACTTCTCTTGATCTCCATATTCAGGTTGGCTCTTTTCCGTTTGTAGTCTGCAAGCAGCTCCGGAAACGTGGGCATTCTGCGGGCACGTTGCTGTCGTCGTCTGGCCTGATGACATTGCCTCCTGGCATCCGCAATCCTGGCATTCCACCAATGTACTGGCTTACATTTGTTGAGTCCATGCCGTTTGCGTATCATGGCTGCATCACATGCTCTACGAAGAATGTCGCCCATGTGGTTGGCCTGGGTGTCCGCGTCCGCGCTGCTGCTCCTTGTCCCTTGGGTCATCATGGTGAATAACGCTTCTTCGCTCAGCGTGCTTGGGGCCCAGCTGTAGAACGTCGTTGGTGTGTGTGCAGGTGGACAACTCTTGATAGAGCACACAATGGCGAAGTGGTCGCTGTGCGTGTAGATATCCGAAACTGCCCACTGCGCGCTGCGGGCTAGGCAGGGGCTAGCAAACGTGAGGTCGATCACGGAGCCTCTGCCAGCCTTATTGTAGGTGTGAGTGTTGCCTACGTTGAGCAGACTGATGTTGAGTGTGGCAAAAGCGTCCAGCAGGGCCCTGCCCCTTCTAGTGGTCCTTTGGCTACCCCATTCCGTTGCCCATGCATTGAAGTCGCCGGCTATGATGGTTGGCGTGTGGGTTCTGGCGTCCTCCACTAATCCATCCAGTATGCTGCAGAATTCGTCGATGTGTTTGCTCGGTGCTATGTAGCAGCTGTAGACATATACTCCATTGTACCTCGCCCTTACATATCCGTCCGCGCTGTGCTGATTCTCCAGATATGTCCTGCTGTTGCTCCAAATTGCCGCGCCATAACGGTGGTTTTGCGTCCAGCTGTGGTCCTGTATATGGGAATATGGCTCGCACAAGATTGAGAAATCTACTTTCAGGTCCCGCACAGTTTGTTTTAAGAGGTCCTGTGCCGACCTGCAGTGGTTTAGATTAAGCTGTAGAAACTTAATCCTTCCTATTACTGCCAGCCTCTACAAACAACGGGCAAGCTCTGCTGAGCGTGTTGTGCGCCGTATTGCTCCGCTTATGTCGTGTGCAAAGTATGCACGCTGCCTTCTGGTCACACTGCTTTGAAGCGTGATCCTTGCTACCGCAGTTGAAGCATAGCTTGGATGCGTCGTGCTTGCTTCTGCACCGAGCTGCTGTGTGCCCAAAGTCCAGACACTTGTAGCACCGATATGAGTGTCTCTGTGTGTGTGTGTGTGTGTGTGACCCTATGACTATGACTGAAAGAGGCGACAACATTTTGCCATGAGGGCAAAAGAGACTAAAAGAAAGTCTTGTCAAAAAAATATCAAGTACCTATTGATTATAAAAACATAAATATCTTATGATGAAATGGAAAAGAATGGATAGTAAAAATTTATTTTATTTAGAATTTAAGATATTATAACTAAGATAACTTTTGGAGATACATATTTGAAAATTCTGAAAAATTCTAATTAAAGACTTAACTAACAAGATTTGAGAATTGTTTGTGGAAAAAAACTGTTAAAATTTGTTATATATAGCTCGTAACCATATTCAATTCACATTCAAAAGAGCTTAATTTGTTTTTTAAAACTAATTCTTGTATACTTTAGGGGTAATTAAATTAAGTAATTTCAATCAACTAAGGTTGGACAATTTAAAGATCTACGACTATTTGCACTTTCGATTCAATTTTTTTGAATATCGATCAGTCAATCTCTTACATCCGGCAAACTGTAGAGATTTTTGCCGTTTTCTCTCAAGTTTGTTGCCTAAGTCTTTTGATATTTTCTTTTTACCACTTGAAATCATTGACATTTGCAGTTCATTTAATCATCATGATCATCAACAATATGATGACCATTATCGTTTTGTCACCTTTCAGGCAATTGGGAATGTCTCTTTAGTTGCGATTACTTGGCATTCACTGTACGTGCTGCTGCCCAGAGGCGGGGGGCGGGGAGGACTGTGTTGTGATTGTTGTTGATTTTTGGCTTTTGGTGACAGGTTATCGTTATAATGCTTGTCTCGTCTGTCCATTTCATCCATTTCGCTACCATTTCTTCTCATCGGGGCAAGAATATCAAAAGGCACTTGATTTTATTTTTTTATTTTGTTTGTTTGTGCTTTCTAGTGAAATTGAAAACGCATAAACTCAATTTCACTTTCAACCAAAAAGTTAATTTTTTTTCATTTTGGGCTTTTTGTTGTTGCTTTAACAATTTCTCAAGAAAAAAATATCTAAAGCAGTCGGAGATAAAGTGCCTTTGCATTTGCTCTTGATTAAGTGATAACAAAAAAAAAAGATGCAGGCAACTTGAAACCGGGGAGTGGTACAAATCACAAAAATAGATGAGAAATTATATATAAATTTGATTGGCAACGGTTTTTTCAGGTTGGGCGAACCAAAATGAATTATGAAAATGCCCTCAAATGGGTTCTTTTCACGTTTTCTTGGGTAATGCAACAGGCCGCATGTTGGCCTAATTGAGTTAGCTTTTGTTTTCTTTTATGAGAGATCATCTTTGTTTTATAGACACCCTAACTTACAGACTTTCTGATATAACAAACTGAGTTAAACTGAACAATTTTCATAAAGACTTTAGGCCATTTCTATTAAACGGGATATCAAAAGATGTCGTAAATTTAACAAATTTATGATAAAGTGTTATTAATACGTAAGTAAATTAAGTTTATGATATAAATTAGATATTTAATTGAGTTTGGAAATGGTTTTCCACTCAACGTATTCCTGAGAATTTCTGAAAACCTCTTCAAATTCTCTACAACTTTTCGCTAAAAGAAGAGTATACGACAAACCTTTATATTCCGTTTGCTTGTGATGAGTTGGCATAATGCTAGTGCATTATCGATTAGTAAGAAGTGTGGAAAAAATTATAGCCACAAATCAGATATGATTACGGAAATAAATTGGGGTAATTTAGAAGGGGCAATGGATTTTCTAACCAAACTAGATGTATAACAATTTCTCACTCATCTTTAATTTTTTGTTTTCCCAATTTCATTTACAGCCAAAGATTAAGTAGCCAAGACTTATGAAATGAAAAATCTGCTCAACAGGTAAGTTTGCAATGAAAAACGGGAAGGGTGGGATGGAGGCGGAAGAAAAAAAATCTGATTTGATGATTTGCCAAACTTGCAAAAATCAACATTGATAGATCTGTCGTTGACCGTTAATTATGTGGCCATAAAAACCTAATATATATGTACGAATATATCTTTGTGGCTATGACACAAAGTTTAACAAGGACCGTTACATAAAGAAGAAAAAAAAACATATATATAACCATATAGCATGATATTTCATTTTGTGTTTGCCTCATGCCAAAGAAAATAAAGAGACAAAAAAAAAAAAAACTCATTTTGTTAGCAATTTTTTCTTCTTTTGGCGACCTTAAATTGTGTTTTTGACTTTGACTTCAATTGTTGTAGTTGTCTATTTATTTGTTTAGTTTTTTTTTTTTTTTTTTGCCTTTATTCGATTCATTTATTTGCAAAAGCTAATTAAGTTATTTGATTTTGTTGCCAACGATTTTTTTTTTCTGTTTGTTTAGTCATGGGGCCAGTGCATAAAACTCTTAAATATTTGTTCAAAGCAATTGCGAATTGTTTAAACTTTAAAGTGGGGGATTGGGAAGTAGCTGACTGACTGGATGACTGACTGACTGAACGAGTTTTGGTCAACAAGAGTCATTTGGTTTGTGTGTGACAACTTTTCGAATTCATAACTAGTATAATTGTGTTTGGTGACTAACAATCATCGGATTCTTAACTGTATATAAGGAAATAGTAGTTTTTCCAGAGGATATAGGGTTGAAATAAAGTAATCTATATACGAATTGGATACCATCGAAATGAAAGAATTGTAGAATAATGCATCCAAAGGAATGCTAAACCAATATATCAAAAAAACATATTGTATAGTAAGAAACTGATTCAATAATAAACAGAGTATTTCATGGGAATATTCAGACGAATTGAATGAATAGAAATGGATAAATGCCATATATTTGAATGTGCACTTGCCTTGTACTCACTTGTACTCCTTGTCGAATTAGGCTTCGGCCAGTTACGAATGCTTTTGTCGGAATCGTAAAACGACTCGAAAACGAGAAGAGCCCCAAAGAACTTGAGTAATTTTCCAGTGTTGCTCATAAGAAAATCGGGATACCTAGGACATCAAAGTTTATACATATAAATTGGCTATATGCAATTTATGAGTTGATTTCGGCTTGGAAACGATTAGGGATAACCTTGTTGGGCGAAAAAATGAGCAGATATTTCCCCTCCTGGAGCCCATCTAAAGGCATGGAATAGGAGTTGAATGAATAAAAAAGTCTCTGTGAATATAGCCAAACAGCAATTTCTAGTTTCTTTGATTAACTTTTTTGCATTGACTGTAGTCATTTAAACATTCGACATTCGTGACATTCGAATGCATTTTTATTCAAATCTTTTACTTATAGTTATTATCCAAAGTCAGAAGTTCGTTTACTCTTTCCTTCTTGTATTCTTAAGAGACGGATATTACAGGGTGTTCCGCCCCTCCTGAATCCATCTGAGGGTATGTAGTAGGACATGGAACGAACGAAACAGTCTCTCTAAATAGCTTTGATTGACCATACTTACATCTGCCGAATGAATGTCATTCAATTGATTTACTCATAATGATTGTTCGCTTTACTTTAAGCTCTCAACGAATATGTTTGAATATATTCTTTTCACAATATTGTGACTTGTGCCCTTGTTTTTGCTAATGTCAAATAAAATTTTCACACATTTTCCAAGTGTCGCGCCCGCCCACAATTCGCCCCCGATTCCATAAAAAAGTAAAAACCAGCATATATTATGGCACACTGGCATCGCTACACATTAGGCACACCTCAATCAGAAACACAGTCGCTCTCTCCCTCATTCGCTCTCTCTCTCTCTCAGTGGCAGTCTGTTCTCTCTAAATGACTTGGCACCTGTCGCTGTTGCTGTTGCTGCTGCAACTTGCTTTTAGCCAACTTCTTCGGCTCGCAGACTGTTCGTCGTGCTGTCTTCGTTTTTGTCGGCTCAAACTGTTGTTGCCGCTGCCTTTGGCCATGTCTTTGGCATGAGCTTGAGACTATTCAATGCGTTGCTGGCCGTCGATAAGAATGCACGCCTCAAGTCGGACGTCGACAACTGGGCTAAGCGCAAATATCAGTTTGAATCAGTTTTGGTAAAACGCGCGCGCGTGGCTTTTTTTTTCTTCTTTCTTGTGAACGAGTCAAGAATTTATTTATTTATATTTATTGATAGGTCTATCTATCAATTTATAAACAAGAACACTTTTTTTTCCTCTTGTGTTCCTCCCTCTCGCTTCTCCCCTCGCCTCTTGATAAGCAACAGCATCTCAATAGTGTGTTTTTATTGTGTGTTTGTGCTTAGTGAATTTCGAAACGAAGTCAACAAAAATCTACAAGTGTTTTTTGTAACAAAAGTTAAAGTTTACAAATACAAAAAGAGTAAAAGGAGTAAAGAAAACCAAAAATAAACACACAAAAATGTCATCAAAAAATCAAATGAGCGTCTTCATGGAGAAGATTAATACGGTGAGTGAATATGGCAATAGGTCTAAAAGAGAAGTCTAATTAAATTAAAACGAATATTTATATTAAATGTGAATAAAATTGTTAATGTTATCAGAAACTCGTTTTTTTTTTTTTGTTTTTGCATTACAAGAACGTTTTTAAAGTGTTCAACAAATTAATTTTGAATTATAAAATAAGGGCCAACTGATTAGCCCACAGTTAGAGACATTTATAAAGGTGTCTGAAACATTGGACAACATTTTTGTTCTTTAAACGGTCATTGGACAACAAACAAGTCATAATAAATGGATTTCAGCCCATTATGTCTAAAATCTCCAAAACTTTTGACCAGATAATTATCATGAACTTTCGCGACTTTGCGGCCTTTAAAATCTTTCAATTTCGAACTTTATTTCGATTGAACGGAAAATATAATGAAATTATTTACATAAAAGTCTATTTCAAGAAATATTTTCTTAATATTTTAAGTAAGAGTATAAACTTTGTTTGAGTCTATGCAGAAACAACTAAATAACGAAATAAAAACTAAAATGTCTAATAAGACTGATAAAAAGCGAATAAACTGATCTTAACTTAATTATTTTGAACACCATTAAAGATGGAACTTAAATAAATTATAATAATCATAACAACAAGAATTTAAAAATACTTTTGTGAAATGGAAATAGAAATCTGATTTGAAACAAATATTCTTATCGGCATAATGGAATGTGTCTGATTAGATAGTTCTTCAGATTTGGATATCTTCAGTCATTTTGAATATGATAAAAGTATTTAGAAATAGGTAATGCAAATAATTTCTAATAAAAGAATTGGTTCGACGACTTCTTCCATATTCAATTATGTCGAAAACGTATAGAAATTTGATTCGATATATGTATGTTCCATGATCATCATGGTTGAGTTTTATGAGTTTTAGGCAGAATCATTTAAGGCCAAATCATTCATACAATAATCCTCTGAAACTGAATCCAAGCAAATGTGATAAAAACTTGGGCAAAACTTGAGTTAAGTGCAATTGAATTGCATATATTTGTTATTTGTTCATTTGGTAAACACTGATGAAATTTGTTGTTTAATAATATTAATTGATGTGCATAAATTTCCCTTTCGAATTTCAATTGGCATGGCCAATTGCCCAACTAACTCTTCAGTTAGCCATTTGGACAGACTTTTACCCAACAGTTCAGTTGGCTGAGCGAGCGTCTTCAATTGGTCTTTAGACATTTCTACAGTTAATGCAATGGAAAAAAACGAAAAATTATTAATTAATTATTGTTGCATTTACAATAACAACAACAACAACAACAAACAAATAACCAAATAAAAGCGCGACTCAAAATATGTTTGTTGTTGTTGTTTTTCTTCTTCTGCTTTTAACCACTTCTTTTTCGGACATTGCATTCAATTTATTATGCGGTACACAACAGTCAGTCAGTTAGTCAGTCAGTCAGAGAGAGAGAGAGAGAGAGAGAGAGTGAGTGTGAAAGAGAGACACTGCGACCGGACCAATCGACACTTAATTTTCACTTTCACAACAACACCAACAAAAATGCTTCTTTTTTTTGTCGAGTAGGTACTTTTGAGGTGAACAAAATCCAACAACAAAAACAATATTGAAATTCAAATTCATTTTCAATTTCAATTTATTTATGACCAGGTGACAGTTTTGAATGCAAATTTTCTGTAGAAAATATTTAACCGATTGGCACACATACATAAACAGGGGAGAGAGAGAGAGAGAGAGAAAGAGAGTTAGAAAATGCTTAGAAAAACCATAAAAAAATAATTAAATTGGCTAAGTGAAACAAATGCTAAAAAGATGACAAAAAAATGGGGGAGAGTTCCAGGCGTCTTAAAGAATTTTCCACTTTTCATGTCTGATAAAACCAAATACTAATCAAAATACTCATATTTTTAAACAGAATTCAATTTTAAGAGCACAACAAATAAAATTCGGCTAAATGGACTTGTATCCTCAAGCCCATATGAACATATGACATCCAGTTGTGGGATACAGGTTCAAAGGTTCCAAAATAAGGTGCTACGTAGATTGGTCGGTTCCCCCTTCTATGTCCGAAACTCTGTTCTACACAGGAGGTCCTGAGATTCAGCAGAGTCACAGATCACCTCATTTCGCAGACTAAAAAGATTGCACCCTCTGGATCTATCTTTCAGGCTTGATCCTTACTGGTAGGGCTAGTCTCCTCGGTCTCAGCAGATGATTGTACTTTTGCTAATGCCATGGTTTATAGGTTTTTCTTCGAATTCAATCATTGTCCAAGTCTGGACAGATCTTAAATATACTAAACAAGAACAAAAACAATTTTTTTTAAACAGTTAATGTTGTTTTGTTGTGACTCCTTTCCAGATGTTCTTTCTGAACCACTTGAGTCACTTTTTTCTATATGATGAAATTGTTATATATGCTGAAAGCATCTAATTTCACTTCTATTCACTTACCCAACTAATTGATAGTTTTTCACACCTTTCTGTTCCAACTACTATGGGTATTTCCTGCTTCTACTATTCAAGTAGTTTACTCTATTTAGTTAAACACCTTTTTGTGCCTTTTTTCCCCCTCCCCTACTACTCGTAATTGCTATTAACTTCCCTGTGGGCTTGACTTTTTGTGTGTGACATTCATATGGGGTGAATGTGAATAGTTACATGAATAAGTAAGTTCTGAGTTTTAAATCTCAATGAAAAATATCATTATTAACGGAAATATCCCGTTTTTCTGAGATTTTTCAAGTTGTTATTTGGCTTACATATAAATTTTTTGTTTTGTTTTTTTTTTTTTTGGTGTGACGTCAACTACCGTAATCTGTGCTAGAATTTTTGTTGACTCCTTTGCCTTCTCTGCTTTGAATATTGAAAGAGATGAAAGAGAGGAGCTGCTTTCTCCTTGCAGCAGGCAGGTTGCATAAGCCATCTGTAAATTGAGGCTGCTTGCCACTTGCCACCACATAAAATTGAAACTGGTTCGTCGTGCTGTGCTGTGCTTTGCTGTTTAGTTTGCTTTGCTTTGGTTTGGTCAAGCCTCAGAGTCTAAGTCACAGTCACAGTCAGAGTCACAGTCAGAGTCTTCGAGATCGAGTCTGGGTCTGGGTCTGTGGGGAGTTAAGACTTCGTTACGGTCGATAAATATTCAATTTATGACGTAAGCCGCCGTTGACAGGTTCTAGACAACTGACATTGGCCAACTGGTGGAGTTGCTTGTGGTGCTGGTGGTGGTGGGGTGATTAGTGGTGATTGGTTTGGATTGAATTTGATTTTGATATTGAGTTTTAGATTAATTGCAGATTGACATAGTTATTTGCATTTAATTTATGTTCTTATCAACTTTCCAATTGTGTAAAGAAAATCTTTGGAAAATTTTGCAAATAAGTATTAGATTATAAGAATTAATAGATGTCACTTGAACTTTCAAAAAAATATATTAGATTGATAATAAATTTAGAAAGTATATAAAGGTTGAGTGACGGATCTACGGGGTCGGGATCTCTGAGTTGTTTGATTTACTATTAAGGATATTATCAACTTAAAATATCAACTAAATTGAGTCAACACATCTAGACTATTGATTTGGATGCGCATTTTAACTGAATTACGCCTAGTATTGAGTGTAATTAAAGACTAACCGCCAATGTCAACTAAATGTAAACTATATCGAATAGACAAAAACCACAGCTAAAACAATGAATGACTTTGTTTTTTGTTTTTGTGTTCTGCCGCATTTCCCCTATTAAGACAAACGTGTGAAAACGAGCCCAAACGACAATGAATGAAAGAAAAGGAGCAAAAAAAAAAGAAAATTATCAAGAAACCTTTTTTTGGCTGTCTCAGTTATTTTCAGAATATTTCGGAACGTGATGGAAGTTTTGTCGCTGAATTCAAACACACAAAAACACAATCAACAAATTTTGATTAGATTAAATTAAGCTAGTTAAACTTTTGCTAACTTTTTAAACTGACTTGGCATTTATTTACAGTTGGCATTTATTATTTACTTTTTTTTGTTTTGTTTGGTTTTTTGCCTGTTTGCTGTTGTTTTCCATTTAGGGAAAACTGTGACCCATATATACATAAATATTCGTTATATGTAAAATTTCGATCACCAAATACGGAAGCTATGTAATGCTAATGAATTGAATGTGAAAAAAAACTAACGAAACTAGCCAACAAAATTATAAAAAAAAGAAAACCAAATTCGACAACCGAAAAACTTTATGCGGGCTCGAGTATGAGAAACAGAGTGAAAGACAGAGGGAGAAATAGAGAAAGAGTTAACTTTTGAGGTAGGCGTTGAGTAAATGGGAATAGAGGGGCTATGAGATTGAGTGTGGGGAGTTGTGGGGGGAGAGGAGGTCCAACGAAAAGAGTTGTAATAATTTCCTGTCCATTGATATGCATGGTGGAAATGTTGTTCAGGTTTTTCTCAACATTTTTTTCTCGACTTACTTACTTAATCATGACTAATAACTTCACATGCGAATCTAAAACAAAAACCAAACAAAAAATTCAGAAGAATTTATGCAAATAAACTTGTATTGTATAAACACTATGAAAATATATCCATATCTTAAAGATAAAAGGGCATTGTGTGAAACAAAAGAGGTCTTTGCCGAAACATTTCTCATTGGGCTCAAGAGGCAATTCTCCATTCTTTTAACAATCCTTTTTAGGGTATTTCAACTTCTGCATGGCCGAAATTTGTTAAAATGTCGACAAAAAGAGAGTACCTATTGATAAGAGAATCACACAAAAGCCACACAGGGTGTCTTGGCCAGAAGATCACTTAGTAACTGGTAATTTTTAGAAGTAAATCAATTTTTAATCCTTATGTACTCCATAAAGACGACGACTTTATCAGAACATTAAGACTCTCCAATAAAACTAGTAAGATCTTGCCATTGGGTATAAGATAGACAGATGTTTCGAATACTTTCAAAGTATTTTTGATTTTATTTGGATTATTCTAGAGCAGTCTTGGCCAGATAGTAATTAGATAATTCAATAACCGATAAATGGCTTAGAGTTTTCAGATTTCCTAGGACTTTTCATAGGACTCCACAGTTGACAAAAAGCACCCTGTAAATTATATATATGTATATGATATAAACCACATAAAACTGTAGCACATATGAAACATATTTGATAAGAAAATACGTCGAAAATAAATACATATATATTTGCTCAAGTGAATTTAAAAGATTAGCCCAGACATTTCTCTTCATTTCACACACACACACACACTTTTCGCCCTTTATCTCTTCTCATCTCTATGATATTAATCTTTATCATTGTCAGTGTCAAAAAAGAAAAAACGCCAAAATCAACAAAACAGTAGAATAATAATAATAAAAAATAAAGTAAGTAAGTCGTCTCGCCGACTTAGATATACCATACACAAAAATTTTGTTCACATGCTTTTTACAAGCATATCTTAGTAAGTATCTCGCTCACTCAAGCATACGAGCACCCTAGCGCCCCCACCAGTCAACGGCCAATGCATAACTCGACTATTTTTTGTCCGATTTTGATCAAATTTAATATTTTGCTGGATATAAGTATCAAATTTAAGTGTACCAAATTTGATTGCATAAGGTAGAAAACGATGGGAGATAATCGAGTTTTTTTTTAAATTACGGGGCGTGGCAAAAATTTGAAATAAACTTGATTACTTTACATACTTTAAGAGTCTACATACCAAATTTGGTGGCTTTAGCTCTTACGCTTTTCGAGATCTAGGTGTTCATACGGACAGACGGACAAGGCTAGATCGACTCGTCTGTTGATCCTTATCAATAACATATATATCAAACCATATATTTATGGGGTCGGAGAAGCTTTCTTCTGCCTGTTTGTATGTATTTTGGCGACTTGAATATACCATTTCACCCTATGGGTGTATGGTATATAAAAACATTTTCGTGATAACGCAAAATAAAAAAGCGAATAGGAAAAATTAAAATGTAGCTAAAGTCAAGTCTAATGAAAAGAGTTCTCTTGAGTGGACATGGCAGCCGTTATAGAGCGACCTCCCAGAAGAAAGGCAAAGGTATTATACTAACTAGTTATGTTTCAACAACAAAGCCCTCAAAATTCATTCAAGAATCACTCAATGGAGTCAAATAAGTCACCAACTAAACACACCTATTGGCAAAGTATTCAAATTAGATGAGCAAGATCTTTTTAGTATTTTGGTAAAGTTTTAACTGAAAGTGAGCACTGATTGGATTGAAATAAGTTGAATATACCAACGCATTGAATTTCTGATCGTAAACCCATCATTTTCTAATCGCCTTGCTGATTAGGTAGTCAGAAATGATTTCATGACTCCTTTACCCTAGCCAAACAAATCTTCTTGATCAAGCCACGTTATTTATTCAGTTTTGAATCCTTTTTCAGTATTTTTCTTTTATTTTGAAATCATATTTTGTAATAAAGTTCTAGAATTTTATTATCCTGAGCGTTTGTTCTTCAAGTCACATTTTAATCAAGTAAGGAAATAAAACAAGAGGGCTGAAACTAGACTCATCAAGGTGATTTCTTTTACCAATTGCTGGGTGGACAATTTTTAGCTTATATTTAAGTGTGAAATATCTAGGCAATTATTTGTTTTATGCGTTTGAATTAGAATCGTATTAAAGACGGGTCAAAATTTTGTTTTGTGGACTGACTTTTCATTGGTTACCAAAATTGTGTTGATCATTGAACACCTTTTGCCATTGTCTTGAAACTTTTCTGTTAATTAGTTAACTTATTTTGTTTGTTTGCTTGTCTTTCTCTCTCTCTCTCTCTCTCTCTATCTATCTATCTTTATTTCAGTTTCGTTTCGCAAAAAAGATTTTCCCTATGGGTCAGACTGGGCCTTTCTTTTGATGTCGTGTGTGTGTGTGTTTGTGTATTTGGCATGTAAATAGTTTTCACATTTCCTTTTAGTTCGCCTCTGGCGCATTTTCACGATTTTCCACTCCTCATTTCTCTTTCATTACAATGATGATGATGATGATTATTATTATTTCAATAGGTACCTATTCATTGTTGTTGCAATTTGATTGAAATGTCTCGCCATTTTCTATACCCAAGCGGACAGGGTCAATTCAAGAGGCACGTGTGACCCGTTGCCCTACCAATATGTATTTGAAAAGACATAAAAAACTTTCCCAAAAGAAAAATGTATCCAAAGGAGTTTTTCTTTTGTCAGGCGTTAAACAAAAATTTCACCTAACAGCAGAAAACAAGAAATCGCCAACTTGCCAACTAGAAGAAGATGGTCAAGGAGGAGACGAGGCTGGAAGGAGGTGAAGAGGAGACAGTAGTCTCTTCCATGATCCTCAATCATATGGCAATCTTCTGCTTTGTTTTTCTTCTTTTTTTTTTTGTTGTCTTATAAATTTTCGGGCTTAGTTGCCGTTAAACATTTTCACTTTCATTTTCAATTTGTGTGTTTTGGGGTTTCGCCGGCAACTCTTCAAGTCTCGATCTTTGGTTGGTCGCTCTGTCGGTCGGTTGATCTTTGGTTTGGTCTTCTCTCTCTCTCTCTCTTTCTGTCTCTGACTTAAATCTGTACCTCCAGCAGCTCTCCTCCAGCCAATAATCACAATAATCATGGTAAGCGGCGGCGGCAACTAAGAAAAAAAAAAAAAAAAAACTGGTTGGCGCCGGATGCCTTTTCTCTCTTTTGCTCTTGCTCTCGCTGTTGGTCTTCTGTCGCGTATGGAATTTTCGGCCAAACGAAAGTGAAAACATTTGCCAAGAAGCCCAGAAAACGAAAAATCGACACAAAAAAAAAAAAAAAAAAAAAAAAATTGAATTTAAATAAATTACGTATGTTAATTTTCGTGTAAACCGAAACTGTAAATTGTAAAAATCTTAACTGGTTTTCATATTATTATTGTTATTACCATTTCGTTTTTTTTGCCAATTAATGAGAGGGTCAAGATACTTGGCTTTCTGCACCTGCCAGCCAACATAAATTGAACCTTTTTTATTGAACTTGAATTTACTTTTAACTTTAGTTAGTGTTGAGAGGGTGTAATCGTTCGTTCAGTGAATGGAAGATGACTGAGCACGTGTCGTAGAAGAGAGAAAATTTAAACAATTGAAACATTAATTACAATTCATACTAATAGGAGGAGATTCTCCTGAATTATAGGTTCCATTTAAATGGGAAAATTGTTTAAAATACTTTCTCAATCTAATTGAAGCTCTCTTTGTATACTTTTTTAGTGTACACGAAGCGTTTGAAGTTATCTCAAAACTCTTTTTCAACTTTGATCTTATCTCATCTTAACGTTTTTGTTTGTTTTTTCTTGATCATCTTCTGGAGTGGGGGGAGTTGGGGTTAATCAACGATGAAAGCGTTAAAATGAAATGCTTTTAACATCATCATCATCATCGTCATCATCATCGTTATTATATATTATGTTTTTTGTTTAGTTTTAAAAGCATTATGACTTTTGACACGCCAAATGAATTGAACTTCTCTCTATCGACGCCAACTTTAATAATAAATAAATAAATATTAAATATTAAAATTAATGTTTTTTGTTAGCGTAATGTGATGATGATCTTTCAATCGGACCTTTATTCCATATTCTATGATCTTCTTTCTAAGAGTTTCTTTTCGCTTTGAGAAATGATGCCTTCTTGTCTTTTCTTTAGCTTCCTTTTGGTTTTTTGTGTTTTTTATTTTCATTTAAAATGTGGTTTTTTGTTTTTATTGCTTTTTGGTTTTTGTTTTGTACTTTTGGCACTCTTTGAAATTTTTATGGATGTTACGTAAATGGCATCAACATGGACTTCAACTTGACCAACAACAAAAACGACAATTGTTAAGCAATTTATCTTTATTTAATTGAACTTTTACTTTGGTTGTTGTTGTTGTAGTTGTTGTTGGCGGCGGTGGTGAACGCGTTTCATAAATTGCAAATAATTTTTCAACCCAAAATCAACCAAAAATGCGGATCAGGTATTAATATCGATGCTTGTTATGAATGTAAGTGTATGTGTGTGTTGTGTGTGTGTGTGTGTGTGTCTGTTTGTATGCTAATCCGGTAAATCAATTGATGTGCGCCGCAGGCACTTATAAAAATCCATATAAATTATTAATTCAAAATAATGCGAAAGGCAAAAGCAAAAACTAAAGAAAAAAAAAACTAAAAAAAAAAAAAACGAAAAAAGAAAGAAAAAATGCCGGCTGAAAAGAAAAGTTTCAGTTGTTTCATTTCTTTTAGTTTTCTTTGAAAAACATGTTTTGAAAATGAAAAGAAATGATTAACCATATGAATAAATTGAGATATACGATGAAAAATTGTTAGATGACCTTCCAAATGATGCATATTATTATTGTTATTTCAAATTGTGGTGACCCCGATGTTTCAATGGAATTTTCTTTGTTCGCTTGTTAGGCGACATTTCAATTACATACAAACATATGAATGTGTATGAAAGTGGAATTTACTTTTGGTGACCCCGACGTTAAAGCATTAACCGTACAAACAGTTGTATATATTTTAGTATTGAATATTTTTGGTTATTTCTTCTTGTTTTTGAGACTCGTTCAGATTATTTATGTATTTCATTTTCTTCGAACTATTATTCTATTTCCAAAATAAGAAAATAAAAGTTAATCTCTGGCCCGGCATAACCATGACCAATTGTGGAGAGAGAAGTGAAGAGAGAAAAAAAACTAGCCATGCCACAGAATTTTGCACGATTTTTATCGAAACGAATTTGGCGATTTGAGAGTTGAGAGTTGATGCTGGGTGTTGATGTTGGTGTTGGTGGACAAAAAGTCAACTTGGTCTGGAACTGAAACTGAACTAGCAACACTAACCAACGCTAAGCAACACTAGCAACAGCAACACCAAGCCTAAATCAAGTTGCAAGAATGCGGAATAAATGTCATGCCAGAAGATAGATAGAGACAGAGAGACAGGGAGAGAGAGAGAGGGAAACACGATTGAAACACACAGAGAAAAATACTTTATAGCTTTAAGATAGTTAGACAATATGCGATAAATTTATTATGTGCATCGCTTTTGATCTGAAATAGCCAAGATGCTGAAATCGAAATTGAAACTGGTTTCTAACAAAAGCAAAGTGCCTCCAAGTGTAGCAACAACACTTTGCTTTGATTGTTGGGGGGTGTACTTGGCATTTTATAGAGCAAAAAAAAGAAAAAGAAACTTCTTACTTCATCTCCTCGCCTCCAACACCTGCCAGCCCGCCTGCCTGCCCAAGACCCTCATTCATTATGCAAAACTAGTTCTTTATGTGAGTCTCTCATTAGGTAAGTATTTATGATCAAAGGAAAAAAACTAAACCAAACCAGAAAACAACACAAAAAAATTGTGTTAAAATTATAATTAATTGCCATTTTCTTCCCCCCTCCCCACGAGACAACAACTCACAAGTTGCCTGCACTTCAAATGGCGAAAAAAAAAATGGAGTCGAGGCACGGCTCAAAGTTCTTCCGTTTGCATCGAAGGTCGTTTAACATTTTTTTAAGTTTTGTTCATCCATTTGCTAATTGTTAAACTTAAAGTCAATTAGGCCCATTATTAGTTTAATATGTGAGGGCATTTTCAATTTTAGTTTTTAGTCATTTGTTGTTGTTGTTGTGTCTTGCGCGCGCCCGTCCCCTTCAGAAACATGGCTAACAGAAAAACAGAAAAACGTTTTCAGTTTTGGCCTCTTAAACTTTAAATGTCAGTCGAATTGCCAAAAACAGAAAAAAACAAAAAAAAAACACAAACCACAAAAATGCAAAAGCCAGAAATGAAACAGTGCAAGAAAATGGCTTTTCCAAAAGCAAGTCTTAGCAGCCATGGCTAAAAAAAAAACAGAAAAAGGTGGGCAAGTAAAACTACAAATCACTTAAAGTCTATTAAGTTTATGGAATGTAGGAGATTAGGAATTTTCATTTAAAACGATTTTATAAACTCGTCGGGGTCACCAATTCGCTTTCGAACAAGCAAATCATAATTTTATGATCAATTTCAAGCCAAAACGTTTTCTTTTCTCCATTATTGAGACTTTAAGAGTAGAGGGTCATATAAATTTTTTAAATGATTATATTAATAGACTTCGATTGCTCATTTCTCACTTTCCATTTATGTGCCTCGAGATTCGGTTTTGGCAGCCTGTCAATTTCAGTTTTTAACATATGCATAAACATACATATATACGAATGCATATACATATCAGGTAGATTATAATCTTCACCAACGACCCTCATCATTTCTTGTAATTTTTTTTTTTATGAATTGTGTTGTTGTTGTAATCACAATTAAAAAGCACTTGGCCAATTCGCCAAAACAAGAAAATGAAATGAAAATAAAACCGCTGACCGATGACAATGATGATGAACATAAAGATCAACCTGCAGCCCTGCCTTACGGCTGGCCCTCCTCTCCGTTTGCCAACGCTCCACTCAAGCTCATGACTAATGTGTCTTGTGTAAAGGTTGAATTGAGATTTAGATATTGGGAAGGGGGTGGGGAGGAGGAGAGGTGGCGGGGGGCCCCGATAGCATGGTGAAGCATAACCCCGGATCGTACCGAACCGGACGGTCCCAGCCCACCTCTGCCGCCCTCATCATTGGCAACAACAAAAGCATTGCCATTGCTGCTACTGCTGCATTTAGTGAAAGTTTTGATGGCCCGCAGCAGGAGATGATCGCTCGACCAGAGCAACAAAAAAAAAAAAAAAACACCTTAACTTCCACTTTTTTTTCTTAATTTTTTTGTTTTTTGCATTTATTTTTTTGATTTCGGCAAGTGTCTCATTTTGTTATCCCACCTCGTCCACCTCCTCACCTCTGCTGCTTCGTCGGCCTCTATGGCTTTTGGTTGGCATTTTGTTGTTGGCTTATTTAAATTGGCTAAATGCTGCACCCACATTTTCGCTTTTTGGCCATAAATTCTCAGCTCAAAATAAAAGATAAAAAAATATTCGACTTAAAGTAAATCTATAGATTTTAAATGTATATTTGGCTCTCAAATAGGCCAATTTAGTTAGAGATTAGAGTCGATCTTACATATTTCTGAGGCATGAACATGTAACTTGAAACATTTCAAGATTTCTTGTTTTGGCTTAGGAACTTTAACTCAATTCAGATAATGCGATAAACGGTTTCAAAAGTAGTACAAGAATTACAAAAAGCAAACTCAAAAAAGAAAAAAAAAAACTACAAAAACTAGTCCATCGATTATTTAAACAGCTGACAGCCTCGGGTAATGAATGCATTGACTCATCGACTTGGGTATACCCTCCTTTCAATAGACCGAGCATCGACTTTGACATTAACACAATGACAATTGGCATAAGGGCTGCTGAAATCTTATTCTTAAATGTCCTTATTAACGTAAAAATTCAATATATTCATTTAAAACAAAATAATTCATATCATTTTAAATAGACTTGAAATTTCATTTCATTCTTTTCTCTGTTCCTTAATGGAACGTCATGCCATAAATCCAATCATGAAATTCTATAATCGGAAAACTTTGTTAAACAGCTTAAAAATTGCAATTGCAATTGTTATATGATCAGCGCTAAAACTAGTTGGGAATTGCAACTAAACGAAAAGAAGTTTAGTCAAGTTCAGCACCAATTATAGAACTTGGTGGTTCTTGAAACAGCTATAGAGAAAATGTGCTCAGACTTTGTTAAAGAACTCTAAAATTGCAATGGCAAAAGCTGAAACTAGTTGAGAATTACAGCTAGGTGAAGGAAAATAGAAATGGCAAAGCTTAGAATACCTCGTGCATTTCATTAAATGCTATACAAACATATATGATTATATCCCTATATATGTATATAAGCAAGTGTATAATTCATAATGATCTGAAGCTCAATGATCTCTTTATCTGTTAAGTGAAAAATAGTTGGAATTCCTCAAAGGTGCAGCATCAAAAGACGTGGTGAGCGAGAAGGCTTTGGACGGGGGGCGGATTGAGTTAAAAAGAAGTTGGTAAAGCGTAAAGCGTAAAGTGTTAACAGTATTCGACCGGAAAATGCGGAAATTTCGCGTGTGTATGTGCTAGTGTTGTTGAGCCAGGAGGAGATGTAATCCCATAACTAACTGATATCTAATTGCAATGAAAAAGAGGCAAAAGACAAGAGCCAGTGCCAGAGCATGTTATAAATTTTGTATTGTTATTAGCCATTATTAAGGTATGATTTTCATTTCATTTCTTGAACTCGAAACATTGTCAGAGGACAGGAGCGAAATGCGGGGCTACCAGCATAACTAAGAAAGTTAATAGAAATGGGCCCAGTATAAGGCTTAAATGAATGCCCTCCTGACTACTGATCAGTAGTTACTGGCACCCAGTAAAAATTGCCGCTGGACCGTGGTGAAGGTGTTGTAAGGTGTTGTTTACATGCAACAATAACAGAGACAAAGAGAGAGAGAGAGAGGGAGAAAAACCGAAAAAAAAATAAAAGTAAAAGTAATCAAGCTAATCAGGCATGCGGGTGTTAAGCAAATTACATACATTGCACAACTATGGCAACAAACAATCGGCCAATAAAATATATATATAGTATTTATATGTAGGTCTTTTCCAACTTAAGAAACACTAAAAAACAACCAAACTAAATGAAAACATGGAAAATTGCCATGTTGTTGGTTTTTTGTTTGTCTCTTTCCTATTTTTGTCGTTTTTCGTGTGTCTGTTCACTTACATCAGTTTGCTGATGTACGAGTAGTCAAGTTTGCATATTTGCCATACTCACAAGATTATGGAAGCTTTTTGGGTCAACTTAGATAGGATGGCCAACCGCATCTTATGTAAAAATTGCACATTGTTTAAGCCAAATTCCCGAAAAAAAAACAATCTCAAGTAGAAACCTTTGAAACTGTGTCTCAGACCATGAGGAGATAACTTATGGCAAATGATTTATGCAAAAATGCAAGAAAAAATGTCAATATCAACTTGAAAATACAAAACATCTTTAGGTGCTTACCCTTTGACTTTTGGCTAATTTAGACAAAGACTTTGAATTATTTCTTCTATGCCAAGAAAACTAACAGATGAAATTTCATTTAAGTACAGTTACTTTTATAGATCGTAAACCCAATGCAGCTGTGACACTGGGCGTATACGTAATTGTTGTCTTAATGAAATGAAAGAGGTAATGAAAGTGGCAGTTGATTCTGGATGACCTTTATGCTTATAAATGCACGGAATTGAGTTTCAAATATAAATTTGTATGAAATGAAGTCCTTGGAGTAATTATTAACTAATATTTAGGAAGAAAATATACTTATACATATAATTAGCAATTCCTTGCCGCCCTTTTGTGGCCCTATTATGAATACAAGACTGTGAGAAAAGATTGCGAAATTATCTATCAGATCAGCTAATAACCCAAAATCTCTCCGCATCTCCCTCTCTCTCTCTCTCTCTCTGTCCCCCTCCTCTCTCTACGTGACTAATTTTCCTAATTAATACACAACAATAAAATGGAATTTAAGAAATGTTGCCAACAATTTGCAATAACTTAAATGTCAATATCAACCCCGCCAGTCACTTCATTTAGTTAATGGCATTTGTCACTTTCATTTAATTTGGTCATAATGACTATTTTTGGATCAAAAAACCAAAGCAAAAACCAAAAAACCAAAATGCAATTGCAAATTTGCCAAAGAAAGTGGCAACGGCGGCCACCCAAATGGTTGGCATGCGTATGCGTATGATTGATTGAGGCATGTCCCCAATGTCTGACGGGGCGTGGTTACGCCTCACTGCATGTTCGATGTTCGATGTTGCAGAAGAGGATGTGGTAGAGCAAGTGTTGACAAAGCGGCTCACAAATAATTTGATTTTGACAAAGACAAAAGACAAAAAAGAAATATGCATAAAAAGTGGGTAAAGATGCGCTTAGAGCCTCCCCCCTTCTGCATAGTTTGTCCCCCTGCTTCCCTTCTGTGCGAATACCATAATGTTGATGGTTGACGCCATTACCAGCTGATAGACGAGTCTATGTCTCCCTCTCCCGCCCCTCTCAGTCTCTCTGTCATGAAGAGGAAAAGTTTCTTTCTGCACTTTCAAAAAGAAAAAAAGAAAAAATTAAAAATTTGTTTGGTGTTTTTTCTTTCCTTTTCTTTTATTTTTCCCCCTTGCTTGGCATGCGGAAAAACTAGTTTTTCATTTTCATGCTGGCAGGCGGCAACTTGCGCCATTTGATTTTTTGGGCTTTTGGGTTACATTAAGGGCAATTTTCATTGCGAACTGCTGGCCATTACCCTACAAACTACCCAAAAAGGAGTCCATTTCGAATTTAACTTGCTCCACAATAGAAATTCACACTTGGTCAAATAAGTATTAGGAAAAGGGTATAAGGAAAGTTATTATTTTAACTCTATTATTGTTGTTGGATTGCCTAACACTAATTTTTGTTGTTGTTGTTGTTAATTTTTTTTGCACAAATGTGCCAAAAATCTGGCTGGCTAACTCTGACTCTGTCTCTGGCTCTGGCTCACTGTCACTTCCTGTCAAGGCACTTACCAAGTTTTCATATATATATAAGTATTTTTTTTCACTTGGATTTCCATTTCACTTTATAAAGTTATTACGCGAGAGCTGAATGAATTGTGAGTGGAGATTGGTAGAGTGTTAGGTGGAGATGGAGGTGGGTGGTTTTTTTGTTTTATGGTGGGTGGAGACGGAAGTGCATTTATCTCTTTCATGTGTGAAAAATTTGTAACCAAGCAAGCAGCAAATGAAAATCAAATTGAAAGTCAAATTAAAGTTAACTGAAACTTTGTAGTCTTAATTCAGATATTTCGAGAAACAACGTTTTGAGACATTATATTTCATATGTTTAATTTCATTAAAATTAACAAAATGAGTGAATCAAACACCTCAATAAATTCTTGGACATCGGAGGAGGACGCCCACATGGAGCAGAATATTGTTGATAATGAGCCTGACACTTTGGAGCCGTCGAATCAAGGTTATTGGGTCACTACCCAAGGTTTTCCCTATGGTTATGGACGTTTCGGACAAATATTAGAAAAACGTTGGCAAGGAGATCGACTACAATTGAGATATTCAAACAGAATCGATTGGAAAGAAGCCATCTCCCAAAATGGTCAGCCAATTGGTCCATTTTCTCCACAAGCCAAGGATGTCTCTCCTTTAGCTAATATTCCAAAACCGTCACCAAAACCATTTTTCTACACATGGAGAACCTATCAAGGAAATTTTATAGAAAATACTACAACGTTTTTCTATCGTTTCAAGGCTTTTTTGTCGCATATTCTCTTCAGTACGAATTTGTATGCCAAGCCAATAGTTGAAGATACTTCCAAAATTTTTTTTAGCCTGCCATGGCAACAATCCAAGCATGGGTATTAAGTTCTAAAAATGCAATTATTAAATACATAATGGAACAGATTAAGACGTTTTTACTTAGTTTAGTCGAAATGGAATCCGAAATGTCATTAATTGGAATAATTTTTAACTGCTTTCATCTCTTCGAAGTGGTCGGAACATTTATGTATATAAACACCGCCCGAAAATATTTTCCGTCCATGAATTTAGTTTAGATTTCTCAAGACCTAAGGGGTAATTTAATGGACTATCAATTCTAAGGGCAACCTTTTGGTGACCTTGACTAAAAGCAAAAGACCACCTGCAGCTTCATCTTCCTCAATTGACCCTTATAATGGGGGTCTTTATTAAATATGGTTTCGGTTTACTACGGTGAACTACTAATTATGACCAAATAAGTCAAAACAAAAAAAAAAAACCAAAAACCAAATTAGATTTGTATTTTGCCAACACACTGAGCGTCTAATTAGACCCACGCGCAGACCAAAAAAAAAAAAAACACCTAAAAATATTTCAACAAATATCATATCAGAAAAAAATCAAAAAAAAAAAACCAAACCAAACAAAAATGAACAAAATTAATTAGTCAGTCAGTCAAAAAAAATAAATAGAGGAAAAAAGATTTTAAAGAGTCCCACACACAGCTCAAACATAGACAGAGACACAGACGTAAACTGTCTGCTATGTCAGGCCCCGCTGACAGTTCTTAACTTGAAGCATTGACCTGATTTTTAGACAACAACAACAACAACAACCACAATGCAGCAACAGTTGGCGTCAGTTGCAGCAGCAGCAGCAGCAACTAGACCAAATAAAGTAGACCCTCTCATTTTGCCCCATCCCTCAAAACTTCCCAAAGCTCTTAGACTTGTTAACTAGCCAAAAGACAGACAGAAAGAAAGTTCGGGGTAAATTATCTAATCCCATCGATTGTGCCAATTGTGAATTGAAAGTGAATTTAACTACAAATCCAATGACCCAACTTCTTCACTTTACTCCACTCCATTCCATTCCATTCCACTCCATGCCACTTCACTTCACTTCACTCATTTGGAACGCTATTGCCAGACATTAAATAAAAGGAAATTACTAATTAACCATACATCAGCATATTATTAATTTGTAATTTCTTGATTACGTTAGCCAATTGGCAACTGGCCAAGCTATCTAGCTATCAATGTGTGTGTCTGTGTGTGTGTGTGTGTGTAATAATGAGTATGTAATACAAATTCTTTTGCATAACTTTCAAGAAATTTGAACCCGAGAGTTGCACCTCTCTCTCTCTCTCTCTCTCTCTCTGTCTGTCTGTCTTTCACATTTTGGAATTTAAAGTTGGTTGTTAGCTCAATTCTCCCACATGATTTTTTTTTGGTTTGGATTTTGATTGTGCAACCGTAATCATATACAATGTATAAAGCCGATCTAAGACAACTGACAACAAGTTGTCAAAATTCTTGCTTCAATTACCTGTATGTGTGTATGTAAATAGTAAGAGAGAAGGGGAAATATTATTAGAATTAACTATGGAAACCATCAATATGGTAAGTTTCAAACAGAGAGACACATTGACTTTATGCTATCCGATCGTGGCAAGAGTCCAAGGAAAGAATCATGTTTGCATCTCCTAAACTGCCAAATATTTAAATGTTCATCGATTTCTCACCCTTTCCCTTAAAGGGCTTATTAAACACAATGTTCGCCACTGAATAAAACATAAGCAGAATCTTATATCATAAATATCCTTAACTGTTCGAAAACCTTTTCTCAGTGCCGGATTAGTCACATAGCACGGGCCGCCTCTTCTTTTTTTAAGGGGCCTGCGCTATTAGAGCGCTGTTAAAAGGTTTACAATCTTTAACTTTTGAAGTATTTGGAAAATGTCTTTATTTTCAAGTTGGAATATAAATTTTCAATCTACATTTTTGCTAATTTTTGGAATATATGTATATCAGGCTGACTGCTTTTTCCTATCTTAAAGAATAGAACATAAGATCAAAGAAAGTTTTAAGTGATTTAGGTAATAGAATTTCGAATGGAATATGAAAAAGCACATATAAGAGAAGAGAAAAGAACATAATATGAAACATTCAATGAATAGAACATATAAAAAGTTAAAAACGAAAAGAAATGGGTACCAAATACACATTGTAAAAAAGAATTATGTAAAACGGATAGAATACATACGTACATATGTATATATATATATATATAAATAGTTACATCAAACCATTACAGTATTATGGACTATCGAAAATTTCGAATCAAAAACAGTTAAAAAGAAACGATATTTTGGCGGACGTCCGCCCCCCTCTAATTCCAAACATGTTTATATTACTTAAGCCATAAAGAACTCACAATTAGATTGTTAAATTTATGTGTTCACTGTGGGTGGAATAAATTCATGTCATTCATAATTCATACATACATACGTAACTCATGGTATTTATGGTTTTGTTTCTTTAATTCATTGCAGACTCTCCAATCGTGCCCCATTGTATGCATAAATGAACCAGATACGCATAGTGCCAATACAGAAATATTGGATACAACACCCGAAAGTACTCTAGAGAAGCCAAGAACTGGTGGTGGAGCAACATCAACGAGTGTGACAACACTTAACACTGGTGGCAATAATAGTTGCATTACCATTAATTCTGGCCCAACAACAGCAACAACAGTGGGGACATCATCATTAACGGTAGCAACTGCAACAGGAACATCTGCTGTTGCTTCTGCCTCTATTTCGACGGCAGCAACATCTACCAGCAGCAGCAGCAGCAGCAGCTGTTCATCGGGTGTGACTAAAATAACCATAACCAGTGACAACAGCAGCAATCACAATACAAGCAATCACAATCAGAATAATAATAACAATAACAGCAACAGCTTAGTATCGATTACTAGTTTAAATAGTTGCAATAGTACATCTAGTACATTGGCCCTTAATGGTAGCAGCAACAACAATCATCCCCACGGCAACACTCTACAACAGGGTAGCGATACATCATCGGCCAATTTTCAAGAACGTTTCGATTTTGATCATTTGAAGAGCATAATCAGTGAATACAATTGCTTTAATAGTTTATATCGCTATTGGAATAACGGTAGCAATAGCAACAGCAATAACAACAACAACAACAACGACGACAACAGCAACAATAGATCCCATCTAAATGGTGGTGACAATGCCGATGATAATAGCGGATTGGGCAGCATTGCTGGTTCCTTTTATACAAATAATATATTAGGCTATACATTTGGCTATCCATTTGGCATTAAAGACGACGTCGAAGGACATCACAGCAACACAAGTGTTAGCTTCAAGAAATCACATTCGAACCATAATAACAATCATCATAGTGGCAGCAGCAACAGCAGCAGCAGCTGCAACAACGAAACGCCACTCCAAAAACACTATCGTCAACAGCAGAAGAAGAAGATGCCTGTCTTTCGAGGACGAAGAGCCTGGTGCGGCTGCTTCAAGGTGAGTAGTCAGTCAGTTAGTCAGTCAGTCTACCCGTATAATCATTAGGTTTTTCGTTGTCTTCAAGTGACCAAAATGTCACGTTTCTATGTATACTTGATAATTATTTTGGTCAACAGCTTTAAGAATATTTCGAGTTGGGTTATTTGATACATTTGAAATGGGAATTGAATTCGATTCGACTCCGTTGATTTGAAGTTTGAGTACGACAAATTGCATAACCATTGAATAGATATATTAACATAGAACAATGGAATTGAATATGGCACAAGATAGAAGATGAAATGGAATATTATAGAATGGACTGACTAGAAAAGTATTTTATATAGGTACATTAAAAGAAACTACATATATTTAGAAAACAGTATTTAAAATATGAATAGAAGATAGAATATAAAATAAAGATACAAATCTGAAAACTAATCTTGAATACAGTATGGAATGAAATAGAATGAAACATAGAAATCAATATGTAATTGGGAATAAAGTATAGCATCAAGAATAGAACATAAAATAGATTAGAGCATTGATAATCCAGATAATTGAATGTACTATGAAATAGAATATGGAAAACAATGGAATTGAAGAGAACGTAGAATGAGATTTTGAGACATAGAATAGAATAAAATATAGAACGGAATATGTAATGTAAAACAGTATACAATTCTGAATGGAACATAAAATGAAATAGAAAGTGAATTATAGGCAACATATACATAGAATAGAATCTAGATAGAAAGTTACAATATATAATGGATATATAATATAAAACCGATTACCAAAATCCAATTCTAAATGGACCATTGAATATTGGCAGAGAATATTACAAATTAGTCATAAATATTGAGTACTCTCTTTCTTCTTCTTTTCCATATCTATAACATTCTAGATTAATATTATCTATCCAATTTGTGAGCAGATTTTACAGAATAAGTAAAAACTTTAGCTCAAAGTTTAAGACAGAATATTTGATTCTTTTCGTTTCGCTAGAGTTTAGTTTAGTTTCAGTTTTATTTTATTTTCTTTTTTTGCAATAACAGGTAGAACGACTTCCTAAAGCCTACCGAAACCCCCTTTTACCACATGAGGGATCAGTTTACAATTTGATTTTGATATTTTTCATTGTTGTTTCACTTATTCTCGATGTCGACAATGTCGATGTTCAATGCAAGGTTGGGCAACAAATGGAAGAATCGAATCTAGTTGTGGCTAATAATTGGACATGCACTGTTAATAACACATACATACATGCACATTAGATATATAGAGACCAAATTAGGAGTGCCGCTTGAGTAATTCTGATTACTAAATCCATATGACCACCATCATACTCTACTACTACCATCAGGTGAATGATTTCCTTCTTTTTTCTTTTTCTAGGACGATGAACCGCCTGAAATTTGTGTGGTCGAGGGAGCCTTCACATTGCAAACTCTGACGCCAACCCAACCGATGCCAGCTGTCGATGAATTGGATACGAAATTCGCCGAATTGGTGGAGGAGCTGGACTTGACGGCACCCAATAAAGAGGCCATGCTTAGTTTGCCGGCCCAAAAGAAGTGGCAAATCTATTGCTCACGTAAATTACCCCTGGATGCCAATGATGGAGCAGATGGACCGACGGCCATTACACAACCGCCGACAGCGGAGCATTATATTGAACGTTTGAAGGATCTGGTGGTCCATGTTTCGCTATCCCCGGAAGATTCACCCAGTCATGAGCTAAGCGCTCGCCTCGATAATCATGCGGCATTTGTGGATGCATTAAAGACCGCCTTGCGTACATCGACTCATAGTTTTGTGTTGCGCTTCGTCGAGCTGGATGGCCTGCCTGCTCTGCTCAATTTGCTCCTGCAATTGGATATACGAGTGGCAAACAGTTCCCTACACACTAGTCTCATTGGCTGCATCAAGGCCCTAATGAACAATTCGATGGGGCGGGCTCATGTGTTGGCTCATCCCACGGCCATTGATACGATTGCCCGTTCCCTGGCAGCCGATAATATACGAACCAAAATCGCAGCCCTCGAGATTTTGGGCGCCGTTTGTCTGGTGCCCGGTGGCCATCGTAAGGTATTGCAAGCGATGCTACATTTTCAGGAATTCGCCACTGAGCGAACACGTTTCCAATCGATTGTCAACGATCTGGATCGTTCCACCTACGCGTATAGAGATAATGTCAATTTGAAAACGGCTCTCATGTCCTTTGTGAATGCTGTACTCAATTACGGACCTGGTCAAGAGAATTTGGAATTCCGTTTGCATTTGCGATATGAATTCCTAATGCTGGGCATTCAGCCAGTCATTGACAAACTGCGTACCCATGAGAATGAGACGTTGGACAGACATTTGGTGAGTTTTGTGAAATTTATTCCACAAAAAAATTGATTATAGACTCTAATTTGGTGTTTGGTTTCCACAGGACTTCTTTGAGATGGTGCGGGCCGATGATGAGAAGCAGTTTGCCCGCCGTTTCAATGAGGAACATGTGGATACAAAGAGTGCCAATTCCATGTTTGAGCTCTTGCGACGCAAGCTATCCCATTCGCCAGCCTATGCGCATATGTTATCCTTGTTGCAGCACATGCTCCTACTGCCCTGTAAGTCTTTGCTGTTTTCCTTTTGGGATAGCCTATTTCATTGGTTTTTCTCTCACACTCTCCTACAGATACGGGCCATTGTACGGAACACTGGCTATTGATTGATCGTGTGGTCCAGCAAATTGTCCTGCAAGTGGAGCAACGGCCAAGCAGCGATCTCATAACCGATCCCGATGATCCCACAAAACAATTGGCATTGGCCAATCAGACAAGCATACACGATCCAGATGTGGCTCCATTGCAGATAGACGTGAATAAGCTGGTGCGCCTGCTGGTCAAAGAGGAGCAATTGACACAGGCACGCAAACGAGCCGATGAACTGGAACGTGAGAATTTCGATATACAATCCCGTTTGGCCAAAAAGGAACAGGAACTAGATCTGCGTATGCAGGAAAAGGAAGATCTGGAAACGGGTCTGACGCGCATGCGTGAGCGCTTGGAAAAGGAGTCATCGCAGCATTCACAGGCCGTCCAGCGTGCCCAGACAGCTGAAATGAAGGCTGAGGACTTGCAGCATCGTCTGCTCAATGAGCAACAGGAACGTGCTCGTCTGGAGCGTCTGGTTACCGAGGGCAGTATACCCGATGATCAGAAGGTTGCCGGGCTAACTGGTTGTAATGGAGCTGTATCACCGCCGCCACCACCGCCGCCCATGATGAAGGCAGCAGCAGCACCACCGCCACCGCCGCCCATAATGCCACCACCACCACCGCCACCGTGTCCAGGAGGAGGGCCACCACCACCGCCAACTATGGCGCCAACAATGGGTATAGAATTGAATCTCCACAATAACTTGAACTTCTTCATTTTAAACAATTTTGTTCCTGCAGCTCCCCTGCCACCCAAATTGGAGATGCCAAAGAAAAATGTGCCACAGCCGACGAATCCTTTGAAGAGCTTCAATTGGTCTAAACTGCCCGATGCCAAGCTACAGGGCACTGTCTGGTCCGAGTTGGATGAAAGTAAATTGTATAATAATATGGAATTGGAGTCCATAGATAAACTATTCTCCGCCTATCAAAAGAATGGCGTTTCGGTGGGTAAACACAATTGGCGAACTAAAACAAGGTTATTTCATATTCTGAGTTATTTAGGCAACTGATGGATCCTATGAGGATTTACGTGTCACTGGTAAAAACAAGCAAAAGGTTCTTTCGGTCATCGATGGACGACGTGCCCAGAATTGTACCATATTGCTAAGCAAACTAAAAATGAGCGATATGGAAATATCAAAGTAGGATATATGATTATCTTTAATCCCATCGTATCGTCTAACTAAACAATATTCAAATGATTCTTTAGGGCAATACTCTCCATGGATAGCAATGAGCAATTGGCATTGGATATGGTTGAGCAGCTATTGAAATTTACACCCTCAGCGGAGGAAAGAGCTTTATTGGATGAGCATAGCGAGGATATTGAATCTCTGGCGCGGGCTGATCGTTTCCTCTATGAGATATCCAAGTGAGTAGCTACTTGAGCGGGGAACTAAAATCGAATAAGTAATCGAAATGCTGTCATCTCTATAGAATTCCACACTATGAGCAACGTTTGAAGAGTCTACACTATAAGAAACGCTTCATGTTGACCATAAATGATCTGATACCACGTATAACCAGTGTAATGGAGGCATCACGTGAAGTGGCCCGATCAAGACGTCTGCGTAAGCTATTGGAGCTAGTCTTGGCCTTGGGTAAGTAATGAAAATGTTACTAATTTGTGGATATTTTGGATATATGTGTGTGTGTGTTTATTACAGGCAACTATATGAATCGTGGTGCACGCGGCAATGCCTCCGGATTCCGTTTGTCTTCCCTCAATCGTCTAGCCGATACCAAATCTAGTGCAGCCAAGGGCACAACTCTGTTGCATTATCTTGTTCAAGTCATTGAGAAGAAATTTAAAGATTTATTGAAATTAGAGGATGATATACCACATGTACGTGAGGCATCAAAGGTGTCATTGGGTGAAATGGATAAGGATATACAAATGCTGCGCACCGGATTGGCGGATGTGGCTCGGGAAATTGAGTTCCATCGGAGTTCGGGACCAGCGCAACAGGGTGATCGCTTTTTGCCCGTCATGCGTGAGTTCCATACACAGGCATCCGTGCGGTTTGCCGAATTGGAGGATAAATTCCAAGATATGAAGACACGATTCGATCGTGCGGTTCGCCTCTTTGGCGAAGATGGCTCTGTCCTGCAGCCAGATGAGTTCTTTGGCATATTCGATTCATTTCTGGTATCCTTCGCCGAGGCGCGTCACGACAACGAAAGTTTCCGTCGCCGGCAGGAGGAGGAGGAGAAGCGTGCCAAACAGGAGGCCGAGCTCAAGAAGCGGACAATCGAGCGTAAAAACAAAACCGGACTTATGTCCAGTGTGGCACGAAATTTGGGTCTGAAATCATCATCGACAGCGGCCAATGATTCGCCAGTCAAGGGCGATAATAAGGGAGAATTCGATGACTTGATATCGGCATTGCGTACGGGCGATGTCTTTGGCGAGGATATGGCCAAGTTCAAGAGATCCCGCAAGGCGAGAGTTGTGAATGGCAGCGGTGGCAGTGGCGGCGCCGGCAGTGGACCGGGGGCAAGTGCAGCTGCTGCCGGCGGCCACACCTCGCCGCCGCGCCATGGTAGTCTGCAGCGGGAGGAAAGTGGCCGGGAAAGGGAACGCACTGTGAGGAGGCAGTAAAAAAGAAGTATTTTTTTTAATCTATATATATTTTTTTTGTAATTATTTATCTATACGATATATATATATATATCACTTATAATCCTTACCTAAATCTCTGCTAGAAAAGCGTGAAACCAAATTTTTTTTACAAAAATTGTAATTTTAAAATGAAGAAACCGAAAACTGAAAGAAACGTAAAGCGAAAAAGACGAAAGTGAAAATGTTATTGAAAACTACGAATTAATTGTTTTGTATGTGTATGTATGTGTGTGTACCTTTTGAAATTGTAGTGCTATATATACATATATACTATATATAATACCGATATCATAACGTGCTCATCTATTTGCTAAATAAATAAAACAAAAAAAAAAAAAAACAAAAAACATAATCACATCAAAAGGTCAACATGATGGATGACCTGCCATAAAGTCATGTTCATTAATAAGATTTATACATACATATCCTTTGTTTACATTGTATCCTTTTTTTTTTTTTTTGTTTAACTAGTTTTTCATTTCGTTTCGTGATTAATCAATCTGTTTATGTTTTTAGCACCTCCACATTCAATATATAACAATTTTTGTACACAGAAAAAAGAAACAACAACATATAATTAACAAAATTACCGCATATTAAAATAAAATTACAAACAATTAAAACCAAAATTATTCAAAAATGTCATGTGATTGAAATAAGGGTAAGTTAACCCCAAAGAAATGAGTCATCGAAGAGGGTCCGAAAATAATTTACGGATCTTTTAACGAGTAGTTTTAGGTAATTTAGTTTTCCTTTATTTCCAAACATTTGTTTTGGATTATTTATTTTAATTTTGAAATCTTAAAAATTTTTTTTATGTGATTTCTGTCGCCTTTTTGGCTAAATCTGTTTTAAACAAGTTTTTTGTTTCTTGTTTGTAGATGTAGACGTAAATCACAGCTTTCAGCTTATCAGTCCAAAGATTTAGGATTAGATTTTGACGAAATAATCATTTTAGTTGTTGAAGTTTTAATTTAAAGATTACTTTCTAAAAAGGAAACTGATGTATACATTTTGAGAATTAGATTAAGGGTTTTTGCGAATGGCGATTCTACCTATATACCCTAGACTGTTATTTTGGCAATTTCTAATCGATTAACCGAATTAAGATATCACCTTCGAATATCGGTTAAAATTTCGTCACAGATTCGCCAAGTTATGGATTTTTCGGGCGAATCTCCTCAATTCGCGGGGTCCGAAGCATTTAGGGCTCAAGATCATACCATATACATATATAGATTTTTGATTCCTTTTTAACTTGATAATGATGATATATATTTGTAGCTGCTGACATAAATTCACACAAAAATTTGCATTCAAATTAGCATTAGCATACATATTAGAATTACAAATAACATATAGAAACGAGATATAGAAACTGAATAAACATCTTGAGGAATATCAATTCTGGCCACTCCTCCGGTTTTGATTGGCCTGATCGGCTTGATACGGTTGACCGGCATGACCTTTGCCCTCCTTGTGGAGCCACTTGCAAATCGATAGCCTTGTAGCCACATCGGCTGTATTTAGATTCCGTTCGAATTGTTTATAGGAAATAATTTGTTCGTCGCCCATACCGAATGCCTGATCCTCCAATAGATCCAATTCTGCCTCCATTTCGGGAAAGTGTTTCTTCTCATTGGGAAGGTGACTAAGGAGAAACGAACGCATTGCTTCACGGAAATCGGAACGTAAGATACAATCGCCGCCGCAACGGGTATCGAACATTTGCGAGAGGAGGCGCAACTTCTTAGCCCTATCGACAGTACGGTGGACATTGATGTGGCCATTGCCCGAGACTAGGAATGTGGAACAGATTCCCAAAAATTGGCCAAAGTCCATACGCTCACTGGAATTACGTGTCGGAAAGAAGCCGTCAACTATTTGACGATGCAACGGGTTCTGAATCAATTGGGGTATACGCAATAGATCGGTCGGCGTCAGATATCCTCTCTCATAGCGATCCAGGGAGCGAAAGCGATTATATAATTGATATATCTGTTCACTGGATAGATTATACTGATGTTGATATGCGGCCAATTGGTCGGGATTCAGTTGACGGCTGGCTCTAATGCCCATTATGAAAGTTCTCTTCTTGGTCCTTCGCTTTAACACTATAATGTCTATTTGGGATAGAAAATAAAAAATTTTAAAAGTATATGACTCTTTCCAAATATTATCAATACTTAATGTCTAGTGTCTGTTAGTCTACGAATGAAAGTATTAACAATAAATTCAAAGCAAACTTAAAATAACAAAAGAATGAGAAGAAAAAGAAATGTCTACTAAGCATTTAAAAAAATTTAGCCAAGTTCACAACCACTTTGCAAGCTGTCTAAGAAATAAAACAAAAAGAAAGGCAGCATACTTTTAGGCTGCTGCGGATGCTGTTAAACGCGCTTTGCAATCTTAACTTTGCATTTAATTTTAAGTTTAACTCGATTCAAAACGTTTGTTTAATATTTTTTACAATTTAAATCTCTAGAAAAAACTACAGATTTTTAAGTAATTTTAACAAAAAAAACTTAGATGTTTGACAAAAATGAGTGACAATCTTTGCATGGTCATTAAAAATATGAAACCTAATTAAGCATAAGTGTAAAGAGATGAAGTCACTAATGCTTCTTATAGGCGGATCTAGTGCTGTAAAATTACTGAAGTTTGCCCCTTAAAGTATGCAATATACAACATGATATTCATTGTTTTCAAACATATTTCTAACTTTTCGTATGCCTTGCAATTTTAAACAGACTCTATCAACAATGTTTACTTCTAAAATTGTTATTTACGCACAGTACATTCCACATTACATTTGAATGCCTCAAAAGACGCATTCCTGTTCTGCTTATTGCATACCTTAAGGGGCAAATGTCCCCCCACTTAGATCCTCTTATGTGCTGTCTACAATATCAACTCTGGAATTCGCAACTTAAAAGAATATATGTTTAAAAACACAAGAAGTTTTATCTTGGAACCATCTTCATCTTTGCCAACTCATCTCAATATTCTTATGATTAACCGAAGTCGGCCATGGAGTCATGGGAATATACATACATATACCCAGCAACAGTGGTCTAAGATATTTAAGGCAACAATCTACAATTAATATTTGTAAGTTTAAAACTTTTTTTTGGTTTGTTTGTTTGCATTTTGCAAGCAAAATTGATTTAGTTGATTTAATTTGGTACTAAACTTGTCATATTTTTTATTGTTTCTTTCTATTTTTGTATTAACCTTGAAATAGTCTAAGAAAATTTTATGTGTTGTTGGTGGAGTGGCCAAGGGGCGGTCGGTGGTGGGTGGCAAAGCATTTTTATTTTTTGCCTTATTTTTCTTCATTTCGTTTTCATTGTTGTTTTTGTTCGATGTCATTCTCATTTGTTGACTTTTTGCAAAATGGCTTATAAATCAAATTGTGGCGGGCTGTCAAGGTCTAAGATTCCCGTCATTTCCCCGCCCGCATCCATCCACCTGCCTCAACACAGCCAACTAACTACCACGAAAAGGGATGTGAAAGACTTCCGTGCCAGGTCTGCTGACGTACTGAATTACCGCCCCCTCCATCTGCTTCCACTTGCCACTTGCCCTCAACCAGCTCACATCTCATTCACCTCGCCTCTCCTCGCCCTCCACTCCTCCTCGTCGTCGTAGGCGTCCCACTAACCGAGACGCCACCGTCAAATGTTTTGGTGCGTGCGCCTCGCCTCTGATTCCAAATAAAATAGTGCGTGGGTCTTTGGCCAGCTGCCAGCTTTGTCATTAATTGGCCTGCTCTCACTGCTTTAGCTGTGTGTGGATTGAGTGTCCATTTGCAAGGTTGCCAACAGAATGGTTGAATGGATGGAACATCCATTGGAACCAGCACGGGGACGGGCACGGCGACGGGGACAAGGTGAAATCAAATTAACAAAACAATCTGCATAAATAATGCAACTACAATTATTACAATTCATTTTGATTTATTTGTTTTAACTATTGAAAATAAAATGGATCAACTGATTGATCTAACTCTTTGACTCCTAGATCAATCAATGGCAAGCTTCCTTTAAGTGTCTTCTCATATCTCGCCTCAAATGGGAACTTTGTGATCTCAATTTTGAATAAAACTTTCTTGATCTTCTGCCTAAAAGGACTATTTCTTATGAATTTTATGTTAATATCGACTAAAACTTTGACAATTGCTTAAAAACTCACTAGAGTAAGAGATAAACAAAACAAAATTGTTGAAATCGAAGAAACATATTATACAAAATATTGATAAAATAGTTGAAAATCTTTATTAAATTAAGTACTGAGATAGTTTTTAATCTAAAACATCATATTACCAAATTTCATAAAGTTAGGATCAAAAGAACACAAGTTATATGTACTTAATATTAAGATAGTCATTGCTTAAAAGGAGCAGAGCACACACCTCTTCTTTAAGTCTAAACAGTTTCGAATAGCTAATTCCAATTTCGGAAAATCAACAAACTAAACTGAATCGATATTTCTGCAAACAAATGAATCCTTTTTGCGTGTCTCCACTGCATTGTGGTTAAGGCATAGATCAGAAAACATATGTTCACATATTTATACATACATACATATACATATATATTTCTATATAGTACATAGAATCGCGCGATAAGTTTTCGACTAAAAATATCAAGAGGCAAAAAGCAAAAGGCGAAAAAAAAAAAGAAAATTTATAACCAAACCACGAAAGACATTCGCCAAATTTCCACTTGCAATGGCGTATGGCTGAATTGGTTTTGGCTGAGTAATACACAACGCCAAAATGAAAGAAAAGAAAAGCTGAATATCTACAGAATACAAAAAGAAAAACAACCAAAAAAAAAAAATTGAGAAACTGAAAAGATGAAAAATAAACGGCACATGCCGCACACTTGGTCAACACACAGAAAATCCCCCAAAAATTTGAAAGAAAGTGAGAGGTAACAAGGGAAAAGCGTAAGAGGCAATACAGAGAGAGAGAGAGAGAGAGAGAGAGAGAGAGAGGGAGGGAGAGAGGGAGGGAGAGATAGACAGAGTCAGCAAAGTGTCAAAAACGCGTCAAGATCAAAGGCAAACATCTTGTGGACCAGTTGGCAAATGCAACGATAAATTGGCCAAACAACAAGAGAAGTATATCTCACATACATATGTATATGTACATACATATGTATGTATGTATGTATGTAAGTACATTTGTATTTTTTTTGGCGTTAAAGAAATTGCATTTCATTTTCCTTCCCCTCTCCGCCGCACATCCGTTCTCTCATCATAGTAAAAGTTGCTGGCCAGTTTTTTTTTTTTTTTGCATTAATCATTCCACTGGGTGACTGACGAGTTAAAGAGCTTTGTTTGCTGCATGCCACACACTCATGCCACACACACACACACATACATCCATTCATATGCAGATGAGTGCAATCGGTGGCAATGGAACTTTTATTTTAATGCATTTAAATGGGCTCAATTATCCTTCATAATCATCCTCCATATGGTCCATATGCGACAGCTGTCAGTCATTCATGAAGCTTCAACGACAAAATGTCGTCCTTTTTATATGGAAATCATTTCAGATTCTTATCCCTGATTCCGTTTCCTGAAATTAAGTTAAGTTTGCCATTTTTTAGTCCTTTCAGTATTGAAAAATGAAATGAACAATTGTGTGAAAGGGCGTGGTCCATGGCATTGACTATGTCAGTCACTCTGAAGAAAGGATTTCAAACGATTTGTCATCCTTTCCTCGTTTGGACATTCTTTTCTTCACCATCGTTTACAGGGTATCTAAAATGTCTTATATAAGTATGAAATTTGGCTAAAAGGAATCATGGCCGGGAATGTGTTAATCGGAGACTCTTAAGTTGTTCTCCAGTCATTTTGAGAAACATTTTGTTGTTTGTTAATTGTAAAACGCAATAAAAGTTGTCGTTAGATATATCTCTCTCTCTCTCTCTGTCTCTCTCTGTCTCTCTCACTCTCTCTCTCCAATCTCTGTGTATCTGTTCCGTATTATTAACAACAACAAAAAATAACCGAAACATTTTAAGCACTTCTCAAGGTTGTTTTGGCGTGACTTTTTTATCCATGAGGCGCCACAGGGGTGGGGGGGAGAGAGAGATATAATAATCGACCGACTATAACAGACTTGGGGACGGACTGACTATATGTATATTCTCCACTCCACAATTAAACAATAAAACAAAAAAGGGAGTAGGCAAAGAAGCAACAAACAAACACAAAATTAAACCAAATAATAATAATAAAACAAAAAAAATAAAACAACTACAAAAATAGAGGCGGAGTCTCTGGGAGGTAAAATATCAAATGACAGGCAACAAATTGTAGAGCAAAAAGTTGTTACTTATTTTCATTTTGTTGTTCTTGTTGTTGTTGTTGTATTTGGTTTTGTTTGTTCTATTGTTGTTCTTGTTGTTGTTGTTGTTGTTGTTGTTGCAATAGTTTTGATTAATTAATTTCCTGACTAATTCGTACACAATGCGCGACTCGCGACTCGCTGGAGCCGGACAAAAAAAATGTGCCAAAAAAAAAAAAAAAAAAAAAAAAAAACCAGACAGACAACGAGTAAATGAATAAGTTGAAGAAGAAGAAGAAACGAATAACATGAAAAACGAATTGTCAATACCCTTTGAAAGGTAATTGAAGAAAAATCAAGTTTCAATTTCAAAAGACGAAACGAAAAGGCAAAAAAAAAACAAATTTTAACATTAGCGCCACCTAGTGGCCACATTTAATATAATTAAGCATTAAGCAAACAAACTAAATAAGCCATAAATAAGTGAAACCGTGAGCCGCCAATAGCATTTAACAATATTACGTATACGACCCGTGTACATTTGGGTAAATTAATTTCTCAATTTCAATTATTAATCATTGCATATAAAAAGAATTTCAGAAATTAAGACGACTGCCTGATCCTGAGGCTCTTCAATGCTTTCCATAGACATTTCCTTTTGCTTGAGGTAGGAAAACCCCCATTTAAGTAGATGTTAATTAGACATTGATTTCGTTATTTACATTTATGTATGTATGTTGACTGACCAGACAGACAGAGTGGCTAGCCAATCGGCCAACCGGCCAGCCAGTCAGTCGGCCAGCCTAAAAATAGTGTTGACTATGTGGAAAAAGGGACGGTCAAAAGGCAGAGAGAGAGAGAGAAAGGGATATATGGAAAACAAGCTATCAACATGCTAAATGACAGATCAAACAAGTGCCCAAATATACAAAAAACAAAAACAATAAGCACATCAAAAATAAAAATAGATTCTAGTTGAATTCAAAGTTGGTGAGGTTGGGAGAAGAAGCCCCAAAGGGAAGATATACTAACACTTGTTTTCTCTCAGTGTTTTTACACCTTCAATGCGCGATCGATGGCTTCTATAAATATTTGCCCAACTAGCCCGATTGACTATCATCATCATCATCATGATGATATATACAGATATTACAAATATACCAATATATATATATATGTATATATATTGTACAATATCTAGACAACGGGCAATGGTTGACTCATGCCTAAATAACTTGGCTTATTAAAAATTCAAAGCCAACTTTGCCACCTCCCTCAGCTCTCACCCTGCTGCTGCTGCCAGTGGAGTAACTTAAAACCAAACAGTTGACTATGGGGAGAGGTGAGATGGAATGGTTGGTTAACTGAATGCATGGCCTAAAGGTGTGGGGGGATAGATGGATCAGAGGATGAGCAGAAGGTGGCGGAGGAGGGGTTGTCATTTGCCCATTCAAATGCAAATGAGCTTAATCAAAAGCAGAGCTGCCAACAGTTTGAGTTGGCTGTTTTCTCAAATGATTTTAGTGTGTGTGTGTGTGTGTGTGTGTGTTCATTTATTTTGGCCAAGTCGCTTTGGCTTATTTCGTTGACAAACTCCTCGGCAGGGGGGCGTGATTGGTGTTAATGAAAAAAGCAAAACGGTTTAATCACAGCAACAAGAAATATAAAAAAAACAACAAAAACTGTAGGATTAGGTAGATATATATATATATATATATATATATATTTGTTTTCGTATAGATTCAATTTGCATATAAATTCATAATGTTTTCAGCAATTTTCTATGTGCACATCATCATCATCATCATCATCATCATGGCAAACAACGTGGAACATGGCCAAAGACAATAAGCAGCTTAAATTAAAACAAAAAACCACAACCAAAAAAAAAAGAAAACACAACTTAGAGAGTGTCCAAAAAGAATTTGAATCGACTTTTCTATACACTCACTTTTATAAGTAGAACAAATAAGAATTAAGAACTTGTTCCAATCAATATGAGAATCCATCGCTTAAGATGAGTTTTAACTTCTGAATTCAAAGGAGTTTGAGAAGGAGCTATCAATTGATCCTTTGCTTGATCCTCCTTCAATTCATATACATTCAATTCATTGTGTTCTTGCCATTCATATTCACTTTGTTTGTCCAAACTGAAATACGTCAATTTTGAGATTGATTATTGCCTGATCTAATCCTGGTCTCTCGCCCACTTCATCCAATTAAAGTTATTGTGCCACTTTAGATATATGATATAGTCATTTGCAGAATTGGTCAACATATTCCTACAATCTTTATCAATCTTTATGGATATATCAAATAAGTTCTTCTTGAATCCATATGAATCTATTAAAGCTGATGCTCGACACCAAAGGACCAAATTTCATCAGACTAAGATAGATAAACTCAATTCCATCATCCAGATCATAAAAATAGAGAAATCTTCTATGGCTATGACAAAGAATTCCATAAATTTTGAGTCGACTATTGAACCCTTCTAGTTTTTTTTGCCCATTCTATATTGATTGCATGATTTAATACTCAACAATCTAATCGAAAAAGTGTCATTAAGCCCTGTATAAATATCAGCATATATACATATATATGAATGTATAGGGTATAGTTGGAGAGCTTTTGTGCCATTGGCTTGCGATAAGTCAACCCAAAAGACGAGACTAGCCAATCCCCTTGCGACAATATATATTCTATGAGGCAGCCCCTTTATAATTAGCAATTACAACTCGAATCAAATCAAATCGAATCGAATCGCTTTGAATCGCTTGTTGCTATTAGTGTTTTTGCTTTTTTTGTTTCGTTTTCTATTGTTTTTTATCTCTAAACAATAATTTATTAGCAATAGTTGAAGGGGGCTAGCCAGATTGTCATATTTGAATTTATTGAATTGAAATTAAGTAAGAAATGCTATTTTAGACTCAATGATTTCACTGTCAAGTTGGCCAATCGACACGATTTACAACTGATTACACGGCCAGCTACTGGAACAGGGGGGGGCAACAACTAAGAGGGGAGGGGCCTAAAGTTGTGAATGGCAACGGATTTTGAATCAGTCAAGTTTTGGGACAGGTTTTCCCTTCGATTATCCACCTGCTATCTTATGACTGACAAGGATTCTTCAATTAATGTTGAGCTTAAGTCCTTTAAGATTTGTGAAAAAGTCCACAGGAAGTCAAACGTTAAGAGTACATAATCTCTCTTCGTCCCTACGCCCAGTTGGTATCCCTTTTTCGGTATAGTATCCCTTGCAATGCTATCTCAAACGGCCTTCTAAGGTAGGGAGCCGGAAAAGTGTCCTGGGTAAGCTAGTCTGGTCTAATCCTCAATACTACAAATTATATTTAATACTTTGAACTATTCTGAAACTGAGGGCGGGGGTTAACTTCGACCGCCTCAAAGTTTGTATACCCTTTCCTTTTTGTTACTCTTTGCTTACCCATTAGCCGTCAAAACTCTAGAAAGTCTAATGTATTTGAAAGAACGACAAAGTTATTGACAAAAGTCACTGCTTAGCATCGATTGATCCTATGGAATATAGTCACCCGATCTTGGCACAGTCGTTTGTAGTTCAATGTTAAATTTCACGACAATAACAACAACAGTTACTGAGTTTGTATGATATAGTGATACGATCCGGTTGAATCCGTGAATATATATAGAAACTGTGCAGTCAACATGCAAAATCTCAATCCTTTAGCCTTAAGTGTCTAGAAGGAGTTTGCGGACGGACGGAAAGACTATTTGAACTCGTCACGTCGTGCTGATCAGGAATATATATGTACATATGTTCGAAAATGCATTTGTTTAATAGAAGAGAGATAAAAAGGAGAATCGTATATTGATGAAAGTGAGTTTAAAAACCATTCTCAATGCTCAAGAAGAAGACCAAAGAGATAGAAAATTTCAAAATCTTTCAAAACTACTTCAAACATTTCAAAATGTAATGAATGTAGTAAATATTGAATATTACATATGTGTTTGTATGTAAATGTTAAAGAAAGACACGCAGACACAGATATTGGCCAAGTGGATTTGATTAGGCAAAAGCATCCCAGAAACGTGCCTTATCACACTTATATTGATGCAGGTGGATTCGATACAAAAGTTATCTTATCTCACTTACAATGAATGGGTCACGAGGGGGATGCATTCCTGGCATCTGGAATCTGTTGTTATCTGGCATGGATCTGTCTCTCTGGCCCACTTCAGATAGAGACAAGACTCGCCCATTCAATTCAATAGCAGGTCACACTTTTGTCTATTGCGACTACATACATCGGCTAGTTCAAATACAAGATGTGTATACACATGATTCTATTTATAATATAGAATATATATATATGTGTGTGTGTTGGTGTGTGTGTGTGTGTATACTCACAACTAAAATGAATTAATGACATTTGTGTGGCACTTACTTATTGTTAGTCATCTGTTCAACAACTGATAAGCCGAGCATACAGAGACTCGATCCTATACATACATTTGATGTACATATATAGAGTCGAATTCAAAAACGAAAAATAAATATTCATTTAAATTTGTTGTTTGTTTTCCAAGTTCACTTATAGGTTAAGGAGGATATGATTCATTTTAATTGGTTGCTTACAGGGGCGGATTTAGTATGATAATGATTCATTCTTGCTTACAGGGGCGCGCATCCAGTAAAGAATTTCTCCTAATCTATGGCTATAATGACCCCCAAACCTTAACCCCAAAAATCGGGGAAACGGTCTTATCAGTGAGAGCTACCACATTGTCGTCTCCATCAACCAGCCAACCAACTAACCAAGCGAGGTCGTCTTCGTCTTCGTTTCCCGTTTTGCTGTCATTCATTGACGCCATTAGCGAGACACAGTCACACATTTTGGGTAGATTTTTGTGCCAAAATCACATACATGTATACAAATACATACATACATATGTATGAGTGTGTAGGACGCCCTTTTGGAAATGGCTCAACACCTTTTCAATAGGCAGGATGGCAGGGCGAATCAACAAAGTGAATGCTTGTAGACGGTAGGGCGAGGCAGGGAAGGTAAGGGTAAAAATGTGAAAATGTGTCCTCCTGTATGTCCTCCCATGTCCTTCGAGTGGTGTTTGAATTAATTGCGCAAAGCACGCCCAACTGGCGTCCAACCGTCCCAACAACAACGACAATAACCAACATTCGCCTCCACAATAAATGAGTTTATGTCCTAGTCCGACTGCTTTAGCCATCCACATCTACATTCACATCCACATCCGTACAGTCTAGTCCCAAAGTCCTCGGCAGAAGGAGCGCGTGTTCCTTTTTGAGTACATAAAACTGGCGCCGTTAGTCTGCACACAAAATGGCGGCCCACTTCAAGAGAGAGAGAGAGAGGGGGGTGAGTTTTTGTGGTCCTGTGTGGAACAGCGACAGAGAGTGTGTGATGGGCGGGGCGGGGGGGCAGGGGGACAACTGTGCCGCTTTATTATACAATCGTAATTTCGTATCGTAAAAATTGTGAAAGAAAGTTTTTCATGTTGCGTGACTTTTAGGATTAAAAGTGAGAGAGAATGAGAGAAAGAAATTGAAAGAGAGAGAGCGAGAGCGAGAGAGTGTATGAGAGGTGGAATGAGGCCAAGTCTCTCTAATAGATCCAATCAATATAACCTTAGGATCCCTAGGGCTCACAGTCCAAATTTTCTTTCTGGACTCGCAATTTTCTTAAAAAACCAAAAATTTCACATCGTTTATAACGAATTTTATATACACTTGCAGAGCCAATCAATCAGCTATCTCTCTCTCTCTCTCACTCTGTCTTCCTCTTCTACTCCTTATAAAAGAGTAGTTAAACAAGCTAGCTGGCTATCTCTCTCACACTTATGGCAGTCAAATGGATTTTCTTGCTTTTTTGGCCAATTTCCAATGAAAAGGGCCTAAATAGAGCTTCATTTTTCTAGCAATACTTTAGAAACTTAGAGTCCATAGCAAAATAAAGAAAACAAACTCTGCAAGGATAACATTGTAAAAAGGATTACTAATTCATTAAGAAAACTGATCATGGCAATGAATTTAATTTCGATGAATAAACCAAAGTGGTAAGGTCTGGTCTTTCTAATCTCTGCCTTGTCTCCCTGAATTGTGACCCACCAAAAGGGGTCACCAGTTGCAGTTTTAAGCACCGCCAATTGTTGGTTGCTGGCCTTTCCTGTGGCTTGAATTGTAATTGAAGTTTCCACAAAAGGCGACTGACTGGCTGACTGACTGTCGGACTGGCTGACAAAGCTGACTTGCGCCCTTGGTTGTCCCGTTATTGATCCATCACCCAACACAGCTCGACATTTTCCCATGAAAAACTAACCGAGTACCAGTTTCCGTGGGGCATGGAAAGGGCCGGAAATGTTGCGTGCCGCTGGCTGTTGCTGTTGCTGCTGCCCACAGACAATAATATTTGACTTGTTGTTGTTGTTGTTACTGTTGGTAGTTGCAGTTTAGGTCTAAATTTCAAGGAAATTCCGCGTAATCATACAATAAAAAATATATATATGTATATGTCTACATAGAAGTAAAAAACAACTAGAGCCGCTTTCTGCGATACGCCATCGAGGCGTCGTGGTTTATGAATGGATTGCGGAATGTGTGCTTAACGATATTTCTTTTACTGTCGACAACCACAACAACAACAACAACAAAACCAACAAGTTTGACTCTAGAAACAACAACAAAAATCACTTTGACTGACCATTCTAAAGTGTTCAAGTGGTGATAAGGGAAATTGATCTCTAAATTGATTGGTATACTTACTAGAAGTATATATATATTTAGGTACACTTCAATGCTAACTGATTGATCCTGCATATATACGTTTGTATGTATGTAGCTAAAGATATTTTCAAGACTTTGCTGTCTCCAACTAGAGGCTTAGTCATTGATCTAGACTAATCAAGTGAATTAACTTCAGATTCGTTAATTATTATGGTGATAATATAACAAAATTTATGATCATGGGAAAGTTTGTGTTTGTTCTCAATATAATCAGAATGACCTTTCATTTTATTCCACTGTGCGACAATTGCTGAATATGTCTATATAGATTATAGATGTATGTATATATAGTTTCAGAATAGTTCCATACAGAACTCAACTTTCAACTTTCAGAGCCTACATTTGATCCATTTTGAATAATTTTCAAACTTTTGATCCTCACTTTCATTTTTAGTTTGAAACTCTTTTTATTTTGCCCACTCTATCAGCTTTTAGGATTGTCGAGTTGCACAAATATTTCAGGTTTACAACACTTACAGAAAATTAAAACAGATTAAACAATTTTAGAAATGATTTTTTTCATTATTTAATGGATTTTTATTCCAACAAACAAAATCAAGTGAAGAAAATAGAAAATTTTCAGTTGGCAATCCTAAAATCAAGAAGTTTTCGAGTCAATAGTTGATAATAACTTTTCCCTTTCTTAAACAATTCTCAATTTCGATCATAGGGAAACGGAAATATATATAAGTAGGTATGTATAGTGACTGTAACTAACAATAAGATAATGACTTGGTTTTTTTTGTTCTGCGAATTGATTTGATGATATGACAACAAAGAGCAAAATTCCAAGCTTTTAGTCATCAAGAGAGTCATCAGAAGTATTTCTAATGAAATTTTGTATGAACTGAGTGGAAATTGCAATATCTTCCCCTCTCCAATCACTTCTCTATGCATTCATAGAAACGGGAAAGTTGTTCTTACCATACATTGTAAGACCACGGCAAACCCTTAGACTTTTAGTCTTTTTTTATATTTTATGGCTTTGGAGCCATAAAAACCAACAAAAAAACAAAAACAGAAATATGTAAGCCAGCCATAGACAAAGTGCCACAAAGTGGCAAGGAAATATTTCAGATATTCATGGATATTCAAACGCCCGCCCCCTCTCTCTATCTATCTCTCTCTTGTTCTCGCCATGTTGGTGTCGCCTCGCAGCAATTCCGTTCGACACCTTAAGGAAAATTTACATATTGTATATTATAAAAAAAAAAATCTATACGAATTGTTTGCCGACAGCTTAACCTGTTGATTTATGCCCATCTCGTCTTGTCCATGGGTTTCGTTGTGGTCTTAATCAATAACCTCTGCTTTAAGACAAGTTGGCCATCGACTGTGTCATTTAACCCTATGAATCTAATACAAAACTCTCGACTTTGATTTCGATGTGTTAATCTAGTGTTTGAGTCGTGTTTTTTTTCTTCCGGAAAAACAAGCTTAAAAGCGACTCGAAAATTCGGTAGTCTGAGTCTTTTTTCACGTTGTTTGTGTGTGTGTTTTTTTTTTTTTTTTTTTTTTTTTTGATTGTGTCTGTTAACAACAAAGTAGCTGACCAACAAATAATGACAATAACAATCAACAATCAAAGCTTAGGTGATCTGTCATATGAAAATTTCAACAACAGCATCCAATGGCTGTCCACGCGGCGTATGCGTAATCTCTACATCGTGTGTGGCTACATTTGGCTGGGACGAAGTTGAGTTAAGTTTACTTGAAATGGTTTTGGGTTGGGCTCGTTTGGCATTGACACTTACATGAAATGATGATAAAGAGTCAACATTCGACATGGAGGCAAATTGATCGATAGGTTTTAAGAAACAAAATTCCTCAATATGTGTGTATATAGGAAATACATCTAACTGATCTATAGCAGTAACATTTGATGTATTCAAAACTTTTTTTGGTTCAACTATGGATCTGGCTTCATATCTGTATATATCTTTATCAGGCTGACTATGTTATCGCGTTTGGTTTTGATCTTTGAATATCTTCAATTCCATACCATTTTAAGTATATAGCTAAGCCATTTCTGCAGCTTGAAGTTAACAATTCCAATTGGATTAAGACTGACTTGCTTTTCGGGCTAAGATTTACAAATTTTTACGTTACATTAGACACGAGTACAGGCGGATCTGGTACTGTAAAATGGGGGATATTTGCCCCTTAAAGTATGCAGGAAAGAACTTTTGGAATGTACTGTGGATAAATAACAATCTTCCAAGCAAACATTGTTAATAGAGTCTTTTTTAAATGCAAGGCAAACAAATTTGTTGAAAACAATGAATATCATATTGCACATTGCATACTTTAAGGGGCAAATTTTCCCCCATTTTATAGCTCTAGTTCCATCTATGTTCATGAAATCAGAGCTAAGAGACGAAAAACTATATGGCTATTTATCTTGCACGGGAACGATTAATTCACATCGAAATATTCGATTTTTTGAATCATTTCTTTATTTATTTCGCTTGTCTTTGGATTAAACTAGTGAATCTTCTACTAGAGGGCAAAAGGGTATTGAAATCTTCGTCACAACTTAATTAAGTACAGATATCTATGTATGTTTTTTTGTTTTTATGTTCCACAGTTAGTTAGTAGATCGTTAAAACGTATTTAATTTCTCTTCAAAAGTACTTGAATCGTCATAAAAATTGTTATTTTTGTTGCCAGTGTTTTGTGGCATTTCCGTTAACTGAATACGTTTACATAACGCAACGTGCAACGTGTTCTAAACGAATAGATCAAACGAATAGAGCTATATATGTATGTATATAGCTTTATGTCCCATCGTTTAACTATCTCTTGGAACAACTCATCGGTGCACTCATCAACGATCGCATTGATTAATAATGAATATGCAAAAATTGTTGTGACTCTTCTGAACTAAAAATATGCAAATTTTCGCATATTTCTATTTGCCATTTCAAATTTGTAACTAATTATTACCACAAAGTCATATGGCCATTTGGCTGACAGTTTACGGCACTTGAGAGGCCGACAAACCGAATCAGGCGGAGATAGAGAGAGAGAGAGACAGGGAGAGAGAGATCGATCCTATCTACTATATGTATATATACTCTATATAAATGAGTAACAAACAAAAGCTATTAAAAAATTATAGTCGCCTATTTAGTGGCATCATGTCGATGGGTTTGTTGTTAGGCGTGGGGAGGGGAAAGGGGGTGGGATTGATGGGACGCAAATTGTGTGCATCGAAAGGCAATCGACAAAAGTTTTAGCCAAACTTTAAATACCCTTTCGGTAATCTAACGATGTGCCTTTTGCTTGAGATTGATCGAAGGATTGTATACTTTATCTCCTCCTCTTATTGTTAGGGCATTAACAAGTCGCCCTTTCTTTGGCCATTACGAATTCAAAATTTATTCTTAGCTTTTTTTTTTTTTTTTTTTGCATATAATGCGAAATGTGCAAAGGCAATTGCCATACAAAAATAAAACACTTATACTTCCAAATGAGGTATATTAGTTTCGGTTAATAAGTGAAATAAACAATAGCCGAAAAAAACATTAAAATCTTATATGCACATTTGGCAGAAACCTCAAGTGGAATAATAAATAAAGAAAATACTTTAAATTTTGTAATTATTAATAGATAAAATTTGTATTAGCCCGTTTGCCAAAATCTAGTCAACAAATACTTTGGCGGAAATTGTTTTTTTGCAGTAAAACGAGTTCCACAAATTGCTTAAAAATGTCAAGAAATCGTTAGACACGCCCACATTTATGTAAGTAGGTATTACAAATTATCTGTAAATCGATAAATACTAGTTAAATATAATTTATGTAAATGCGTTTTTTTTTTTTTAGTAGATATTAAACTAGTCGCATCTTTCGTTTGTACTGTATTGTATTGTATTGTATTTAGATGTGTCTAAATCTTAGTCATTGCTGTCAGTGCCGATGTTTTTCTTTACATAACACATTAGGGCAGACATCTGTGAGGTGCGGGGTGCGGGATACAGAGTATCTTTATACCGACCACCTGTGAACCGAACCGAACCGAACCGAACCAAAAAAAAAAAAAAGGGAGCCTTCTCCCACAGCGTCGAAACAGTTGCGACCAGGCGCCCAGCAGAAGCAGCCAAGCGATGAACAATTTCTTTACAATCATTTTTCTTTACTTAATACCCTGTATATGTATGTGGGTATATTGGGGAATATTCAATACGCCTAAGGGTATGCAAAATGAAATGTCTATTTGTTTATTTGCCCCTCTCTCACTCTCTTTTTAGATCTTTTATATTGAGAGATTAAGCTTAAAAATATCTAACTAAGACTTGGAATATATTGTTTTAAACTAAAACTTAGGACCTTAGTAACAATAGCTAAAATAAAGCTAAAAAGTAATATAAACAATCATTTGATCGATGAAATAATCGATTTTCAATTGTGCCATCGCTAGGCCTCATAACGGAATCAAGCAACGTTTTGAATGCAAGTTTCAAATAAGAAACTCACATCTATGCCCCCAATCGGATTTCACTGGGTATCTTAAAGTCGACTCTTTGAATTGTTCGGGCGATATTTGTTATTGCTCTGTCTTCTTTCTCATATATTTTTGGGATAACTTTTAATGCTGATTTTATTCCTTAAAGAAAAAGAAAAATAAAAAAGAATTGTCATTAGAAGCCGGACAGCCAGCAGCAGCAGCAGCAGCAGCCAGAAGCAGTCAGCAACGCCAGCGACATAGAACATAGTTTTTGCTGTTATTGTTGTTGTTGTTGCTTGTCGGTTGTATTGGATACTTGTCGCTATGTGACTGTGTGTGTGTGTGTGCGGATTCGGGTTCTATTGGAATTCTTTGGCCAATCAGATTGCAGATGTGGTGATCGTTAGCCTATAACCGAGTTGTATGATGTGAGCGAAGCATCTAAAAATAGAATGCAAAAACAAAAAGAGAAAAAAAAAACAGAAACAACGACGTGCCCGAAAGCCGAAAGCACGAGAGCTTTCGCTTTTTGTCGTTCGTCGCGTGGAAACGTGAGTGGGACAAACAAATGTTGTTGTTGGTCTAAAAAGAGCTTGGAATGGAATGGAATTGAAATTGGCAGAGCATGTGAGAGGAACGAAACACAGCCGGTTGAGAGCAGCCAGCCTACACCTACATGCCCCATGCCCCGTGCCCCATGCCCTTCCCCCCATGCCATGTCTAACCACTTTGCAAAGTCACGAGCATTTGTTATTGTTTTTTTCTCTCTCTCTCGCTCTTTCCCTTGCTTGTTGCCGGTTTTTATTTTATTTCTTTTTGTTTGCCGGTTATGGCTTTTATTTTATGTTGTGTGTGTGTGTGTGTGTGTGAAGAAATGTATTACTTTTCTGCTTCTTCTTCTTCTTCGTTTTTTTAAATAATTTTTGGACTTGCATTTGAGCTTTGTCACGTCGTCCCCGAGTCTGCCTCGGGAACTGATAACACTCTGTCGCCAACGCCGCTGTTGGCTTTGTCGGTGGCTCTTATCAGTCGATTGGCAATGGCACGGTAAATTTTTTCGTTGGTATTGCTCGGTGATTCAAGTACCCTGGCATTTGTAAGATATAAAGCTAGCTTAAGTCTCTATTGATCTAGATTTTACCATGTATGCGTGTGTGTGTGTGTGTGTGTGTATGTATGTGAAAACATATACAGGGTATCTTAAAGTCTTGAGCCGAGAGAATTTTTATTTCTTTATGCAATAATTAACTGTGTTTTCTTTGGAGCTTATCACAAGTTTCTTTTTTATCTCTCTCCTTTGTAGCGCTCTCACCTTATCTCTCTCTCTCTCTCTCTCTCTATCTATCGGCATTTCTCCATAAATCATTTACTGAATTTGTGCAACAATTTGTTGCAACATGACACCTTTTTTTACACTTACACCTCCCCTTCAATATCTCCCTGCAACAGTAAAAAAAAATACACATACAATTTGTATATATATATTAGAAATTTCAAGGTCACTCGACATCGGCTAACGTCGACGTCGACTGCATTTAAAATGCGTGTGTGCAGCCGCAGCGATTGGTTCCATTTGCCATATTGTTCCTGAAGCAAAACTGAAACATTGGATTCCCGCATGAAATGTGAAACATTCGGAAAGTACAAGATACAAATACAATATACAGTAGCAAATCTTTTGACATCTATGGATGTGTGCGTGTGTTTTGGGGGGGTGGACAATCATAAAGGGGGCTATTGGGTAAATCATTTGAAGAAACATGAAAAGAAAATATAAGATTCTTATGGTTTAACATCTGTTCCATGTATTCCATGTGTTTTTTTAATCCACTATTTAATAAAAAATTTAAGAGTTTCAACTATTTGTTTCTTTTTTGTGTGTCTTAAGCAAAAACCACATATATTTTTGTTAAATGGATTTAAACTTAAAGATTTCAAAAAGTATTCCAATAATGAAAGTATCTATGTATGTACATGAAATGTATCTATGTATATGTAAACTATAAATGTCTCTACTGTTGAGGGGACTATGAAAACATTTGATTGTTGAAATGCCAGCTTGTTCCATTGAACCCCCTTTAAGCCACCCCCACAATTCAATTCGTCGCGCTATGGTGGCGAATATGTGAAAATTTACACACACACACACACACACACATACATGCATAGATTAATACTTTGGTATGTATTTGTATACTCACATTAAAACGTATTTGTTAGATATCTTCTTTTTGCCATTTCATATTCCCATATTCCATGTGACCTATGTATGTATGTTTGTGTGTGTGTGTTTATTGTCCAGAGTCTTAAGCAACTGGGGAGCTAAACATATCAATACCCTCTTGAGCCGCCCCTGATGTTTGTAGCACACACAGAGAGTGAGAGAGAGAGAGAGAGAGCGACGTTTGCTTGCTTGTTTGTTTGTTTGGCCGTGTGTGTACCAATTCCATTTCGTACCAAATTCAGGCCAGCTAACCAGCCAGCCAGACAGCCAGTCAGCCCGTCGAGTCAACCAGACAGTCAGACTGCCCAACTGCCAATGTTTCTTTAGTGCTTTGCGTGTACTAGACTTGAACGCAACGAACGCTCTCTGCTCACCCCGTTCCCCCGCTATCCGGTCCGGTCTGCCCGATTACCGCAACCCCCAACACACACCACCCCGCTCACCCCGTCAAGCAACCAAAGGAACACTGTGTTAGCCGACAATGTTCTTATTAGATTTTATAGTTCTATATCGTTGCGTTGCCTGTAGTAGTTCGTAGGTAGTGTGTGGTGGTTGCTGGCTCTGCCTTAGGCAGGCAGTCGGTACGAGAGACGAACACGAAGACCGGGCCGCGCCTTTTGTTTCGTATTCGCGGTTGTTTCAATTTCGCCCGTTCTCGTTCGCATTAGAACGACGCCGGCGTCGCTGCTCTAGCTGGCGTCCGACTGACTTATTCTTATTGGCTTTAAGCGAATTTGAACGTCGCTCGAACTTTTATTCAACGTGTTGGTTTCGTCGCGTGAGCAACTCGGAAACTGAAGAAAATTGTTATTCAAAAAAGAAAAAAACAAAAAACAAAAAAAAAAAAAACACTGCATAGAAGAAACACAATAAAATCCGAAAAATAAAACAACAAAAACATCCAGTAGACCGAAATAAAAAGTATACAAGAAATTGAAAAACAACAACAAAACAAAACATACGTGTTAAACATCGCCCCCCGCCCCGTTCCCCTATTTGCCCGTTACCCCCCCGCCAATATCTTCTTTGTATTATGTTTTGATTTCCATCTTCTCGCAAAATTGTCGCGTGTCCGGCGTCAGCTTCCAGAAAGAAAGAAATAAACAAACAAAAAATTAAATAAAAAAAATCAAGAACAGATACAATCTGTCAATACACACACACACACACATACACAACATATATATAATATTTTTTTTCAAGTGTTTTGAAAACCATCAAGTGCTATTCCACACATCACAAAAATGCCTTACCAGAGCTTTACGCTTTAGTGTTACCAAAGTGCTAAGAGAGAGAGAGAGAGTCCCTAGGGATTCCCCTATTTACATAAAAGATATATACAGCAACAACAACAGCTACCTTCTCGAACAGGTGGCAGTAGGTCCATTGTTGTTAATGTTCGTTTCGTTATTGTCAGTGTTGGTAAACGGCCATACACTCGAACTTCCACTGTAGCGCCTAGAGACAATCATTCACTCCCATTCATTCGAGAGTTTTTGCATTGCATTTGCAAGTTCTTAAACTGAGAACTTTGGATTTGGATCGAACAGGTAAGCTAGATATATATACATAAATATACTTACGTGACTTTGCTCACATGTTGCCGCTAAAAATGTTTATCGCACCCACCAACCCCCATCCCCCTCACCCTTATTTACTTTCTCATCATATCTTTAGATTTGCGGTTAGGTGTTTTGGGGGAACCCCTCTCGCCCCCATTCATTCAAATGAGGTCCATAGTTGAATGAGCAGATCAATGTTTATTTCCTTCAATTCGACAGTCAGAAGACGAATTCTATTCATTATCTTCAGTGTCTTTGCATTTGTTTAATAAATTCATTCATTTATTTAACTCATTCAATTCACTCGATTCATTCAAATTATATCTAATCTTGTATTTGTATTGGTTTAGGGAATTCATTGAAATCTTTTGCCAGAACTTACCATTAACAAATCGGTTTATCATCGTTATGAATAAGCCGAACAGCTCAAACTATAAGCCAGATATATTCAAAGGCCTTAAAAAATCTATTTATTTATTTGGATTTATTAAATTTCTCATCTTTAATGCTTTTTTTTTCACGAATATTTGCCAACTGAGTGCACTCATTCAATTTCTTTTTGAAAATTCATTTATTTCTTTTGGCATATGCCAAAAAAGAATTTCGTCTTCGATTTTCCAATAGACACACAAATACATATATATGTATATGTACATATAGAGAGATATATCTATGTATGTTGTTGATATGCCCCATTGTGGGGCAATTACCGACTGGGGCGGCTAATGTCTGTGAGTGCCAAAATGGGCTCGTGCCATTGCTAAGGGCACCAACACACACACACACACACACACGGGGTGTGAGAGAGAGAGGGAGAGAGGTATGCTTGCCAACTCATCAGTCGACGAGGCTCATTCGCTGGTTAACAGGTGTTTCGACTCTTTGAACACTTTGCCCCTGCTCCTCTCATTCTTTTTGCTGCTCCTTTTATCAGCTGTTTCCCACAAGAGATTTATGTGTGTGTAGACCATTTCGAATTCGATTTTATTGATAAACTTGACTGAAACATGTATACATATACACATACATACAAATGGGAAAGAAGAAGAATCTAGTTTCCATATCATTTTAGTGTCTCTAATTTCATCCCTTCAGGACCTCATTGCGCATTTCGATGTCAAGTCAAAATGAAAAAGATTTATGCGAATGAATGCGGAAAATCTTCATGGAAAATTCGCCCTCAGAAAACTGAAAACTCAGAAAAAGGGGGGTGCCAAATGTTGTATACACACACACACACACACACACACACATTTATACAATGTGTTGGGTTTGTGTGCTATGCGCAAAAAAAAAAAAAAAAATGAAATAAACTAAACTAAGGAAAAAACCAGAGGGCCGGTGCTAACTTTGACCGCGTCAAAGTTTGTATACCCTTGCAACTTTTTTGGTAACTCTATCCTTACCTATTAGCCATCAATGTGGAAGAACGTTTTATCTAAAAAGGCTTAAGCTTGAGAAAGAAAGGCCTACAATCATAGGAAATAACGAAGATATTGATCAAAGTCACTTTTTTCCACCGATCGTTCCTATGGGAGCTATATGATATAGTCACCCGATCTTTATCAAATTCGGCACAGTCATTAACATATATATTAAATTAAGAAATGTTTAATTTAAAAGCAATCGCGTTAAAAGTAACGAAGTTATTTACAAAAGTCACTGTTTTCGACCAATCGTTCCTATGGGAGCTATATGATATAGTCACCTGATCTTGATCAAATTTGGCATAGCCGCTTATAGGCGTAGTAAACTCTCTAATATTAAGTTTCACAATAGCTCAGAAAATAACGAAGGTATTGAGAAAGTCACTGTTCGTGACTTGGCCGTTTGTATGGGAGCTATATTATATAGTCACCCGATCTTGATCAAATTTGGCATAGTCGCTTATAGGCGTAGTAAACTCTCTAATATTAAGTTTCACGACAATAGCTCAGAAAATAACGAAGTTATTGAGAAAAGTCACTGTTCGTGACTTTGGGGTTTGTATGGGAGCTATATGATATAGTGGTCTGATCCGGCTGAATCCGAGATATACAACGCCTGCAGTATATACAAGCCTACGTGCAAAATTTAAGCTCTGTAGCTCTTACGGTCTAGGAGGAGTTTGCGTTGATCCAGACGGACGGACGGACGGACGGACGGACGGACGGACGGACGGACGGACGGACGGACGGACGGACATGGCTAGTTGAACTCGTCTCGTCGTGCTGATCAAGAATATATATACTTTGTATGGTCGGAGATGCTTCGTTCTATGCGTTGCACACTTCTGACCAAAATTAATATACCCTTTTTGCAAGGGTATAAAAAGGGGGCGAACTCTTTATGAATGTGGCATGAATGATATCCATTGTTGGCCCAACTTAAGGCGGCGCAGTAGTTCTTACACACACACACACACACACACATAGGATTGTGCGTATGTACGTGTTATGTTTGTACATACCAAAAACTGCGACGTCACAGAGTTGCGTTGAGAAAACTGAAACTCCAAAAACAAAAAAAATGTTATGTTTTTAGCGACGCCCAAATGGCCTTTTAAGTACATAGTGCGCATTAATGAGCGGCCCAACAACAACAAAAACAACAACAAACAGACAGCTAAAGTTTATAGCCTTGACAAAGCGACCGACCAAAATTAACAAACGACTGAAATGAAGATGATTCTTCCCTCCCAACACCCCCCACACACACACACACACACATGAGAGGCAACTGTACTTCTTCACCCCCTTCCCCCCCCTGCTCAGCCAACATTTTCCCCACCACTCGCCTTTCTACAACTCCCCAATACTAGTAATCATTTTCATATTTCCAAATCCAAAAATATTTCTCAACACTAACACTAAATGAATTGAATTAGTATTGGATAAGTCTTGATTATGACTCTACCAGATATCAGATCTATAAACAATATTCCTAAATGCCTTGCAAATTGTCATACATAGAGGGGAGAGGGAGGCCCGCATAATTTACCCCCTTTTCCATTGAGAATGTTTCTTAACTTCGATCAAAATTCATTAGTCAATTGAGTTGACCGCGATCATCATTGGCCATAATCATCCACACACAGAAACCACCCACGCGCTTTCTTTCCGTCCAAACGAAATGTGCAAATTGAAATGCCTTAATTTGTATGCATTTTTGATTTAGACTAACAAGTATTCTTAACAAAAAAACGGAGAGACAGAGAAAGAGGGAGAGAGAGAAAAAACCAAATGGTAAAGCAAAGAAACAGGCAACAGACAAGAAATACGAAAAAAAAAATACATAAATGAAACGAAAACACGAAACGGAGAATGGAGAATGGAGAACGAAGAACGTAGAACGGAGATTTGTGACGGAGACAAAAACGTAGTTTAGCCAAAAAAAAAAAAAAAAAAGTCCAAAAAAACCGGTTTGCCATTTGTCAACTCGGACAACGGGCAAAAGCAAAAAAAAAAAGTAATATATAAAAAAAAAAAAAACAATAAAATAAAAGAAAATAACAAAAATAAAAAAAACTAAGAATCTGAATCCGAATCTGAATCAGAGTGTATATAATTTGGAGAAAAAAAGGAAAATATTTTGCACTTGTAAATTTTGTTTTTAACAATTTTAAGTTTATTTCAACAAATTTCTAATGATTGGATATTATTTAACAAAAAGAATGACTTAAATTTAAACAATTTCAAATTCTTAACAATATAAGGAAAAAAAGTAAAGTTAAATTAAAACAATTTATAATTTATAATGATATTTAAAACAAAAAATTTAAGTTAATTTAAACCTCTAAACACTAATTGATATTTCTTAACAAAAATTTATTAAATACTGTCAATTTTTTTTTAACATTTGTTTAAAAGGTTGCAAATTTTCGATCCTTATCGAAATTATTTATGAAAATTTTTCAAAAAACTTTAGTTTTCTGTGTTTTGTCAATAATAATCGTTTAAAAACTTGCGATAATCAACAATTTTATAATAAATATAAGTAAAGTTCAGTTAAACAATTCAACAATTCTAATTGCAAGTGAAACAAAGTAGAATTCCAAGTAGATTCTCATTTCAAATGGATTCCAATTCCAAATTGATTCTAATTTCAAATGGATTCCAATTCCAAGTAGAATCTAATTCCAAGTGGAATCACTTTAAACACTTGAAATATTAATTAATTGTCCTTATTTTTTATAAAACATTTAAATGAGTCGATATTCTCTTGACCATGTGGATTCATAGCTTCAGTAAGAGGCGGATCAAACTCTTCATTTTGAAGGACAAAATCATAAATTGAGGGAGAAAATTTCCTTCATCCTTGAGATACTTTTGCCAAAAGAAGGATTCTAACTAAGTTAAATTCTGTTCTTATCGAATCTCTTACGCCTTGTTAAAGTACTATATCTATATATACAATTATGATCAATTTCAAGATCAAAACTAATCTCCTTAACTCAGAACAAAAAAAAAAAAGAAACAACAAAATTTGTTTGTTGTTTGTTTGCTTGTTTTTCGTTTTCTTTCTTCTTTTTACTTTTATTGTACCAAAAATTCATCACGATTTTATTTAATTTTGCTTTTTCGTTTTTCGTTCAAGTAAATTTTTATTATTTTTTTTTTTGTTGTGTTGCCGCGTTTTTTTTTTATTATTTCTTATTTTGTTTTTTTTTTTTGTTTTTTGGTGATTCTCTCGCTTGTCTCTCCCAACCTTGAAGCACATTAATTTTTCGGTTTATTTTCCAAAAATGTAGGAAAAGGAGGAGGAGGAGTAAAGAGAGTGTGCGTGTGATGGTGGGAGGTAGGGAGAAAATGGGGAGGAAGAGCGATCTTTATACATACAAAAAATTCATGGGTATTCATGCTTTCCCATATACCCTTTACGTATGTACATAGATAGGGCAAAAGGAATACTTAAAGATTGGGCCAAGTTCTTTGATTCAGGCAGGTATAACTAAGGCGTAAACGTAAAATACATACATGTACAGTAGAGCCCGGTTATAACGACACTCAAGAGATCGATGACTTTCGTCGTTATATCCGGAAAACTTACTAACCGGAGGACCTTTCATACCAATCAATCACTCATCGAACTTTGGTCGCTATAACCGTACGGACGTTAGAAGCGGAGTCATTATAACGGGATTCTGCTGTACATATATGTATGTATGTACATATATATTTTCGAAATCTAAACATTCTGAAATACTTTTCATCAAATTGTTGTCAGTCAGAATATTGGCTTCTTCTGTCTCAGTCCAGCATATCTCACTCTCTCGCTCTCTCTATGTTGGACTACCCATGTATGTATAGGGTATCTTTAGGTCGGCGCCTTGACCCAGTGTACGGAAGTTGTTAGGTTTTTTTGTTGTCTTGCCTTTCCTTTTTGTATAATTGTTGAAATTTTCGGGTCTAGCATGTCTCTCTCATCCAAACATACACACGAAGATATCTACATACATACATACATATGTATGAAAGTACATATATGTGTGTATGTATGTATATGAACTTTTGTTGTTACTTAATTGCAGCCATATGTGTCCGAAAACTGGAAATGTGTCGTCGTCGTCGCCGTCGTCGCTGTCTTTTTGGGGTTTTGCGTTTTTTTTTTCTTCTTTTTTGTATCTACGCATTTTCTGTGTATCTTTGTAGCTGTATCTAATTCTAATTTATTTTTAAAAAAAAAAAAAAAAAAAAACATTATAATAATGAGAAGAGGGAAGCAAAGCTCTTTTTTTTCTTTTCTTTTGCTTTTCGTTTTCTTTTTGTGCTGCTCTTTTTTTTTTTTTTTGGTTTTTGGTTTTTGCGACTGTTGTTGCTTTTATTTATTTATTTATGCGTCGCTGTTTTATATCGTTTTTGTTGTTATTTTTATGTTGATCAATAAATTACGTCCCGTTGACATGCCACCCCCTTGTTGGGTTGCCCTTGCTGACCTCCATCTCTTTTTAGCCCACTTGCTGGCGCGCTCATTGTATCTCTCCCTCTCGAATGTTTGCTCTCTTTAGTTTTCTTTCTCTTTGGTTTTTGGTCATTTTTCAATTGCAGTCGACGTCGGCGTAGGCGTCATGCTCCGCTGCGCTTTAATGGTCCAACACGAAAAAAAAAAACAAAAACCGAAACTTTTGCTTTCATTGCACGTAGCCAAATGAAAACGAGAGAGCGAGCGAGTGAGAGAGCGAGGCGGCAGCAGAGAGGGAGAGATAGACCGCGTTAAAGAAAATTCAAATTGAACTTGAAATTTTAATGTTAATTCTCACGCTGACCAAAAAAAAAAAAAAACCAAAGACGACATCTTGAGTTTCCATTCCTTTCTAATCTTTAGCTTTGGCTTGCCAAGCCTTCCTGTTCGAGGATTCTCTTAATCTTATTGGATCTCTTAATCCGTTTTGGATTTTTAAATATTTTGCATACTTATTATCTTTACTCTAGCTAACTTTACTCTAATGATTTTTAACAATCTGTGTTCAACATTGTTTTTGTTGTTGTTTCCCAAACTCCATTAGATGGGGGCGTGGCGCAAAGTTAAGTTTTTCGTGTTGTTTTTTTTTTTTCGGTGTTTAGGGTAAATCCTACATTATTTATGACCCAAAATCGTTTCGCTGTCCCTTCTACGCCCCCTCCATCACTCGCTCTCCCTCCCCCCCTCTCCCTATCCATCTGTTTCACGCATTTGAAAATTACTTTCCGCTGCGATGGTCAGAGTAAGCGCTGTTTAGCTGTTACGCTTTTTTACCAAAAAAAAAAAAAAAAAAAAAGCAACAACATAAAATTGTTATAATAATAGCGCGCATCTTAATTATATAACAATTAAACGGGCTTTTGGATAGATGGCTTCCTCTCAGTCCATCTCTTTCGCACACACAATGCGGCACTGCGCATCTATACCCATCTAGACCCCCCGTGTTTCATCCATCCATCTATCCACACACACACACACACACACACACACACATGTATGTACATGTATGAGAGCTTCGGTTGAAGGTTACTTTAAATATGGGAAACGTAATTTATTTTGGAAACACAAAAAAAAAAAAAACAAAGAAAATTTGACAAAAAAAAAAAAAAAAAAAACGAAATTGTCAGCTGGAAAAATGATGATGATGATAATGATTATTTGGGGGGATTCGAGGGGATTATTTTTTGAGTAGATGCAACCCAGTTTCAAGGTCATTCTGTATCGCTAATACAATAATAATAAAAGCAATTTGTCATCTAAAACAACAGCAACAACAACTCAAATTGTCACAAATTGCGTTAAAAAACAAAACAAATTCAATTCTACCAAACACAAATCATCTTCAAAAGTCTCAGACAATTAACTGATATTAATCATAAAGCAAACAAAAAAAAAAAAAAAATGTTAAAATTTAATGCATAATTCTTCTAAATTGTCATTAAGCAACTAAATTTGCTACTGATAAGACCAAATGTATTCTTCCTGATAAGAAGAGATTAGGAGAGAAAGAACTACCTGAATAATTGAATATGAATAAAGTTCTTTGACAAGAACAAAGTGTAGAGAAATGTTTCAGCTAAAAGAGACCGGAAGAATTAATTTAAAAGAGAAACATAAACTAAATAATTTTATATTGAATGTTTGTCGAATGTTGTCGGAAAAGTTTCGACGTCTTTTCCAATATGAGAGAGGTGTGAAAAAAAAGTTGGTCTCTCTCTCCCTCTCTCTCTCTCACTCGCTCTCGCTCGCTCTGTCTATTTAGTTGATTCATATTAAGCATACGCCATGTTGACCACAAATAAGAAACATCAGCAGTAGCAACAAGCGGCAGCTATTTTGTAGGTGTGAATTTTCAACAATCATTTTGGATTCCTTGTATTGGATAAGATTTTTGTTGTGCATTGTTTACTTCATGATTCTGGCGATTCGTTTCGTTTGCTTTTAAGCAATTTAACTTTGAACTTCAAAAGCAACAAAAGCCAAAACTTAGCAATCAACTTCACCTTGTTCAAGGTCTAAGACCAACCAACGGCAGCCAAAAATTCCAACAAAAATGAACACAAAAAAAAATGCCACTTTTTTTTTTTTTTTTTTTGTTCTTCTTCTTTGGTTTGGTTGTTGCTTGGGCTCAGTCATTTGCATAGGGAAATTGAGTGTTATATGTTGATAGATGATAGATTTTTGTCTAAAATAACTATGTATATTTAACACAATATTCTTAGATTATAAACACAAAATTGCATTTTAGGAAGTCTCTTGTGTGTGTGAAAGGAGCTTTTTTTTGGCAAGTCTATCTACATACATTTATATAATTCTAGGCAAGTTTTTTAATTTGAAAATCAGGTTTAATTTTGAACTGGTTGTTAAAAGAAAAAACCTTTTAAATTAATTTCAAAAAACACACAACAAACTTGATCATACAGTTATGTTGTAGTTCTTTACGGGTATATCGATAAACAAATTGATTGGGTACCCAATTACTCCACCCACCCCTTCACCTTATGCCATCTAGCGCCAATTCATTTCGTTTTGGTATCTTCGTAACCATCAAATTGAGTGAGTGAGTGAGAAACCACAGTTAGTTAACGTAACAGAAGTTACGTTGGCGTTAAACTCTTGGCTGCACTTCCGCAGCAATGAAACGTAGCCCACCCACACACACAAACACACACACACACACGCATACAAAATTTACATGCTCAAGTCGGCAAGTGATTTGAGTTGAGTTGAGTTGAGTTCATTCGGCTGCACGTGGGCTGCACTTCCACTTTTTTTGTGGTTATTGTTGTGTACGGAGTTGCCATATGGTCGAACGATCATTTTCATAACATACATATGTACATGTACGGTACATTGCACAATGAGACGAGACGTGCTCTGACCCCCACTCTCTCTCTCTCCTTCTCTCTCTCACGCATAGTAATCCTGCATGAGTCTAACTGTAGATGACGACCTTCCACTGACTTTGGGCGCGTGTTAACAGGAAATGGCATTAGCTTTCGTCCTTTTTCATTCATGTTTGACTACTCGCTCCTTCTCGCTTTTTGACCATCCTGCTTTTTTGCTAATCATATTAATGCAGCCCGAGGAGGACTGTGTGTGTGTGTGTGTGTGTGAGTTTGAGGGCTTGGCCCAAGGTTTGGCTTCTCATCACTTTCGCCTGCTGCACATTGTCTGTTTTATGGGTCACACAGTTTTTGTTGTTGTTGTTGTTGCTGTTGGTTTCTTTCTTTCCTCTTGGCCTCTTCCTTTCTTGCTGTTACTGTTTTTTTTTGGGTCATGTCCATCAAAACCAAACAGCTGGTAATATAATATGGTCAGGAAGTCCGGCGGGAATCCATTTTAATAGCAAGCGAACACTATGTGTTCCTTTCCTTACACCTAACCCCTCACCTCACCTCCCCCCGCCTGGCTCTCCTGTACACTTTAATTCTATCTCTCCTTCTCTATAGTTTTCTCTCTCTCGCTCTCTGTGGGTCGTTTTCTATTGTCTTTCTCTTCTGTTTCGGTTTTAGGTTTGTTAACAGTTTTTTTTTTTTTTTTGCTACTGCTGTTTTTGTTGTTGTTGTTGTTGGCTTTTTTCGCACAATATGGGCTCATTAGCACAAAAGGCAACTGCCGCCCCGTACCCCAAGACCCCGAACCCCGAAATACCCAACTAAAAACCTCCCGTCAATTTCCTCGCCACCAGCCCACTTCTCCCTCTCCCCTCTCTCTCTCTCTCTCTGTGTGTCTACTTCTCCTTGTTCTTCTTCTAACCATATCCGAGTCCGAGTTCCAAGTTCTCCGAGCTTCAAACGCGCGCCCCGTCAACTAATTAATTATGCCCGCTGACCGCTGCAGCAACGTCACGGGGGTGGAGATACACACACACACACCACTCTCTTTCTCCCTCTTTCTCTCTGTGTATGTATGTCTGCGATAATGTATTTCAATTTTTGTTGCTTTTGTTGGTTTTTAAGTAATTTAGACGCCAGTAAAAAAAACGAAAAAACGAAAAAAAAAACCAACAACAAAAATTTGCATTGTATTTAGTTACACACGCATATGGTTATACCATGTAGATAATAAAAATAATTTACATATGTAGATAGGTCATACACACACACACACAGACAACTTAACATACATGGGCCCAAATATATACATATGTATGTATATATCACACATTTTAATCCATTTATGTTTGTAAATTAATTAAAAAATAATAATTTTTTAAAATAAAATCCCATTATCTTTGATCAGTTGATATATATTCATAGATCGATTCACTTTTTTCCACTATTAATTCAATTTTTGATTTCTTTATCTGATATATCATTTTTGAAGTCAAAAGGAGTTGAGCATTTTTTGGATTTAGTCTAAATCCTTGAGCCTGTTCGATTGTTTGATCCTTTAAAGTAAAAATTCATAGTGTTAGAGTCACTTAAAGCATTACTGTAATTAAAATCCTAAATCTTTGGCCAAGTCTGGTACTATATAAGATAAATATTAAGTTCCAATCATATTTGATCAAAAGTTATAGAGCTTGAACCTAAGTGGCTCTAATTGGTTGCCTGGGAGTGTAAATACAAATATCATTTAGGAAATTTAATTATGTAAACTGTCGTTTTAGCTGAGAGACTTTTCAACTTAGGGTAAAGGGAGATATATACCCATTTAGTGTTAATGCTTTTCAAGCGTATCGTGCACACTGCCGCATTATATATACAGTAGAATCCCGTTATAACGACTCCGCTTATAATGTCCGTATGGTTATAGCGACTAAAGTTCAATGAGTGATTGGTTCTCCGGTTAGTACGTCTTCCGTCGGTCCCTTGAGTGTCGTTATAGCCGGACTCTACTGTATATATGTAGATGTATGTATGTATGTATTGTGTGTACATACTGTATAAATATCTGTGCTTAAGTTAAGTATATTCTGACATGGCTTCTTCTGCCTTTTTTTTTGTTTTTTCGTGTATTTGAGATATGCAAATTAGCTGACTTGGCCTTGATGTGGGCGTCAAAAGTTGTTGTGTGTGTGTGTGTGTGTTTTTGGTTTGTTTGTTTGTTTGTCTTTAGATTTATAACTTCGTTACACTTTATAACTTTTAGGTAGGTGTTCACTGTACTTATGTGGGAGTGCAAGACCGTAACTCTTTCTCTCCCTCTCCATCTCCATCTCTCTCTCTCTCTGTCTTCAGAGAGAGTTTTTGTGATTAGTCACATGGCTTATGTCCATTTGAAATGTATGACCATTGGCCATAATTCCATTTCAAGAACCATTTCCATTTCAAACTTTTTTTTGTTTTCTTCTTTTTCGTTGGCTCTTTTCGTTTTATTGCCATTTCCATTTTGTGTGTGTGTGTGTGTGTCTTTCCTTCTTCTCTTTTTTTATTTTTTGCCAAATGGCAAACATTCATAAATTATTCAAAACAAACGATTTTGGCCTCTTTGGTTCATTGGCATTATGGTTCTAGCCAATCCGACTTTGCAACTTCCCATTCACGCACTTAAGTTCCTCTTTCCCCACCACCACCACCAGCAGCCGCACCACCAGCACCACATTTTTCCCCTTTTTGGTTCTTCGTTCGTGTCCAACCGCCATTCATTAGATGAAACTAGTTTTTTTTTTCTTCACTCTATACATTTTATTTAGTTGTTGTGTTTTATAGTTTTTTTTTTTTTTTTATTTTTTTGCTATGCTAATTAATAAACGAAACAAAATCCATGTCCATTCTCTTGGCTCAAATCAATTTGAAACAATAAGCAATTTATTTAAAATACATTTCAAAGTTTTGAGTTAAAATATGTATTATAAATATCTCATCAACCTATTTGGGTATGCATAGTATTAGTTATTAATATGTTAACTTTTTATTTTTGAATACTTGGCAACAAAATTTGTTTCAAACAAAATTTTTGATGCTCTTTAAACCGCTTGCGAAATACTCTAACTCTTGGATCACACGAAATCTATCGATAGACAAACAAAATTCGATAGGCAACTTATCGAGCGTTGGCCATAAATAAGAAGCACAAAAATAGAAAGAACATTAAAGTAGTTTCATTAAATTAGTGTACCATCTCTAGGTCAATATCATTTCGAATAATGTAAGAATGAAATGTATTGTATATATATAACCCATCTACAGATACATATGTATATATGTATATATCTCTTTATAAAAAGAAAACAACTAAAGAATCTAATAAATTTCCAAAAGCTCTTTCATCTTCTTCTGCCATTCTCTACTTTGTTGAAAACGAAACGAAAATTTATAAAGCCGAATGTCATTTTAAAGAACATAAAATGTCAGCCAAAATATGTAAATAGTTGCCCATAAATTTGCCCACCTAAGACAGAGAGAGAGAGAGAGAGAGAGAGAGAGGGGGGACACAGCTTGATTCAATTTCGTATCGATTCTTTTGTTGTTGGCAGTACGTAAATCGTTTTTAGCCACATTATTATAGGTAATTGATTGATTGATTGATTAACTCCTCGCCTGATAATTGAAAAGTAACCCCAAAATGCACATAGGGGGCACATGCCTCTACAATATAAAACGAAGGCGTGGCCCTTATACCCCACCCGCTGTTGTCAATGATGATCATGATGATCATGATGTTTCATTGTATTCATCGTCAATGTCGTCGCCTCTTTTCAGTTGCAAATAAATGTTGACAATGTAAGTGATATACATATATCTACATATAGATTAGACTAAAAAAACACACACAAATTGGAATAATCAAATGACACACACACAACGAGAATAATTTGCAAATGAAATAAAACAATCGTAAAAAACAAAAAAAATAGAAATAAAAATGTGGTTAAAAAAAAAAACCCGAAAAAAATTACTAGGCACTTGACAGGCCAAACAATACAAAGAGTCATAAAAAAAAAAAGAAAACGAGTAACAAAAAAAACCAAACAAACGACAACAATTGAAATCCAGACAATGCCTTCTCCTCCACAGAGTTAAGAGAGACACTAAAAACCAAAAGCAAAAGCAACAAATTTGTTAGTACTCCGAGTAAATTCAATTGACTTTAACGACCAAAATGAAAATTGCTACAAAACTTTGTCTTGATGAACAATTTGAATGAATTTCACTATCAACAGAGCAGATATCGAAACTTAAGAGAGACACTAAAAACCAAAAGCAAAAGCAACAAATTTGTTAGTACTCCGAGTAAATTCAATTGACTTTAACGACCAAAATGAAAATTGCTACAAAACTTTGTCTTGATGAACAATTTGAATGAATTTCACTATCAACAGAGCAGATATCGAAACTTATCGTTCTATATTATCGATAAGTGAGATCGCCCATTTAAACAGTTATCGAAATTTATCGTTCTATATTATCGATAAGTGAGATCATTAAGATCGCCCATTGAGATATCGATATTTACGTTATATATTATCGATAAGTGAGATCGCCCATTTAAGCAGATATCGAAGTTCATCGTTCTATATTATCGATAAGTGAGATCATTAAGATAGCCCATTGAGATATCGAAATTTATCGTTCTATATTATCGATAAGTGAGATCGCTCATTAAACAGATATTGAAATTTGTTGTTTTATATTAGCGATAAGTGAGATCTCCGGACTCTGGATAACTTTCTGAACCAAATTAAGTTTCCAAATGGTCAATATTAATGAGTTTTGGGCTTTGAGGCATTTCCTAAGTCTTAGACCTGAATAAGAATATATATGTATGTATATATTTCCCCCCAAAAGTGATTTGTAGTTGCAATACTCATGATGTTGGGCTTATTCATTCATCGAATTGAAGAGACTTATAGAGACTCATACTCAAGCTCAAACTCGTCTTATTACTCAATAGAGTTTACAAGGAAATACATACAAATCAATGAAGCAAATGAAGGGGAGTAGGGAGAGGAGAAGGGGGAAAAAAGTGCATCAAGTCAAGCAAATATTTATCAATTGCTTGCACACAGTACACAAGAAATTGAGTCATGGTCAGTATACAATAGATGGCTTGTGAATTTACAGTAATGGAGGAGGGCAAAGTAGACGAAGAAGAAGAGGAAGAAGTACGTGTTTGATTAGCCAAGGGGAAGCACCGGAGATCCAGACAGCTGCTTTCTGGATGATTAGGTCAAGGTCAACGAATTAAAGATACCCTTTTGGAGTGAATTTACAAGAACTTTTTTCGCCGCTTTCAGACCTGTTGATAATACCCCATTTGTAATGCAACAACAATTTTTAATGGGTACCTGAAATACTGTAAAAAAAGGGGCCACATGATAATTGACGTTCATTATCAATTGGGCAAATACCAAGTAAAACAAGTCAATTCCAAACGAAAGCCCTTTAAGTGATCACCACAAAACATGCATGTCTCACAGGAGAGGGAGGTGTTGAGGTGGAGATGGAGGTGGAGGTAGATAGGTGTACACACTTGTAGACCGTTGGCGGAAATCCTAAAACGGTAGACGACACGACAACAAACCAACAACTTTTATTTTAGGCATGAACTTCCCGTGTTTAAGCTTAGGCTAGGCCTTTGATTGCCGATCATATGGAATGTACAAATAGACATACATACATGCATACATACATATGTTATTTCAAGTACACTGAGTACACAAACCCCCCCCTTAAAGCTTGTTGTAATGACTTTTTAATGGCCAGCTATTTGTACTTTGCCACCAAATTGGCCAAACAGTCATATGGCAATCAATATGACCAACCAAAGAAAAGCAAAGCAAACCAAACCAAACCGTACCGACTAGCCATACATATCTTATCGTCTCGGGGCCCAAACTGGCCTTCAACTTACAACATCCCAAGCCCAAACCCAAACCCAAACTCAAACCCAAGCCCAAGTAGGAGTGGCAAAGTCAAGAGTCACAAAGCCTTAATTAAACCGGAAGCATTAGAAGCAGCCACACACAAAACTTAAAAAAAAAATGGTAAACAACAACAAAAAAAAGACGCTGTAACTGAGTAGGTAGGCATTTCCCCCAAACCCCCCAACCCCCCAACTACCTCAGCGATTATTGTTTCAAAATTATAGAGCACAAAGTTATATATATATTTTTTTTGTTGTTGTTTTTATTTCGTGTTTGTGTCATAAATTAAAACCCCAACAAACACAAAAACTATACAAAAATGCGTATTAGCATTAGAAAAAGGTTCATTTTGGGTTTAGGTATTTTGCGTGGGTCACACAAATCAAAAAGCAACAAACTAAAAAATTCTTCTAACCTCAGTAAAAAATTAAAATATCAACAAAATTCTACATTTTTTTATATTAATTATAATCTCTAAGCAAGAATTTCGTGTGATTTTTCCAGTGACGAATTAGCAAATGCTGCGGGCCCCTTGACTCTGTGAGAGGCCCCGCCTAAGCAGAGGGGTGTAAAGGGAAGAAAAGCTAAAAAAATTTCCAAAACTTCTTTAAAAAACTCTAAACCTTCTCTTAATTTCAATGAATTTTCCAAAAATATATATCATTTTCAATATTTGTCAGTTATCTTTTCGAACCAGAACTTAAGGGCCAATAAAACTCAATTTCATGAATCTCTAATCGATTCGAATTCAAAAACTCTGAAAATATCTTTGAAAAACGTTTTTCACTGTGTTTTTTTTTTAATCATCTGTCAAAGGGTTTTCCAATTTGCTTTCCATGACTATTCCAGACAAGTAAGCGTTAGGTTTTAGCCCTCCAAAATGGAGTTAACTCTTCCCTATAGTTAACTTGTTTCCATATGACATTGTGGGCGATTGAAAGTGTTATCTATGACTAAAAAAAAGGGGAAAAGGGGGAAAACGCAAAGGTAATGCCAATTGGACTTTGTTTTTTTTTCGATCACTTTTGGTTTTTGGTTTTTCTAGCTGCTAATGGTGTGTGTGTGTGTGTGTGTGTGTGTGGCGATGGCCAGGGGCAAAAAGGTGGTGGAGGGAGGCCAAAAAGGTTAAATTCTTCAATTCTAATTGACAAACACAGCGCCGCATCTCTTTGCACAGTGGGTCAAATTCTTTGTTCATTCACATTTGTATAGACATTCCTCCTGGCTCGCTGCCAATCAATTTCATTTTACTTGATTGGCCAACATTCTCAAGCTTCTATCCGCCCCACCCCCCTCTTTGGCCCTTCTTTGGCACTCCAACCTCATCTAGATTAATGAAATTAGACAATCAACATCAACGTCTCGAGTGGACGAATTGACCAACACAAAAACAAAAATTAAAATCACTTAATTAAATAATTTTTAATGTGCTTTGCGTTGTGCTTTTAATTGGTTTTTCCTCCCCCCACTCCCTATTTCGGTATGCTCCACTCTCTTTTTTTCAGTTTGTTGTGTTCCATAACATTTTGCGTTTAGTTAGATCTTTTTTTTTTTTTGTTTTTTTTTTTTAAGAACAGCTGTCGCTATTTCATTCTTAATTGCAAAGAATGAACCATTAAAATAAAATTCAAATTGGCATCTAATTGTGTGTGTGTGTTTTTTTATTTGCATTTCGTTTTTAGTATCAACCTTAATTTTATGGCATTGTCGGTAATCAAGTGAAGGTCACAGCAAAGAGATCAAATTGGAGAAATACATATACAACTTAACCCCTGAAAATATGCAATAAAAATACAGCAAACATTTCATATTTTCATTACACCCCCTTTGATCATTCTCCTACGCCCATGTTAAAAATTCAAATTCAAATTGCTATCTTATGTCAATAGGCCAACAACAAAAAAGTTGGAAAAAAAAATCATTTACAATATAATAAATCTTATGACAGCTGATGAGCCTCATAAAACACATCCATTACTTGAAGGTTCCCCCTCCCCCTCCCCCCTCAATACATATGTAGGTAGATATTTCCCACAACAAAGTCTAATGTGTGTGTGTGTGTGTGTGTGTGTAATTATAGATATCACAAGGCATTAACAATTACTGCAAATTAGCAACAAGTTGAAATGAAAATGTAGAAAAAAAAAAAAATACTTCTCATCAGCAAATATAAATCTTAAATGTATCTGTAATTTATATTTGGAAATTTCAATCTAAATTTATAACTATTTAGATGACAAATAAATTGATCAAGTGTCAAATTCGAATTCAGATTGATTATCAGCTAACCAAAAGCAAAAGCTGAGCACTTCAATAGGATCCTCTTGGGATCTTGTCTTCTATCCCTCTCACCTTGTATCTGTCTCTCTCTCACACACATACATACACACATAGAGATTTGCCTCTGTCTTTTACTTATTATTATGTTTTGTTTATTTAGCGTATAAACAAAATTGTTGCTAATTGCAACTAATTGGAGTTTTGCACAATTCAATGCGAAATTCACGAAAATTCACACAAAATAACCAAACATAAAAGAGAAAGACCAAAATGCAATTTTCGTTTGTAAATTAAGTAGCAGAATGTTGTGTATAAATACAAGTTAAATAAATATACACACACACACAAAAAAAAAAAAAGGCGAGAAAAAGACAAATAAATAAAAAAAAGAAGGTGAAAAAAAAAGCTTGTGCCGAAAAACAAAACAAGAAAAACAAATTACCAAATATATCTTTAAATCTGTTTAGTTTGTTTGATGATCTACTAATGGATGATCGTTTGCTGGCTTCGATTACACAAGTTATCGATATCGATAGTGATGTGCAATTGCCAAAGGATCAAAGTATCGTGAAAACGAAAGTTTAGTCTTGTGATTTGTTTACTGAACAAACCAAAAACCGAAAATGTCTTCATCAATAAGCCTAGACCCCTTCCCCTCGGCCCCATCAACTTGGGCTTTGCTTTGTATATACATATGTATTTAAGCTAAATTAATGGACATTTCGCTTAGTATTTTTTGTTTTATTTTTGTTGTCGATTTCACGTTTCGGTTTTACTTGGTGTTGGAGAAGGGTGCCGACTTCGGGGAGGGGATGTTGTTTGTCTAAAAAGTTAAAGCTACCTACGCTCATTTGTTTTTAGCATTTTTTTTTTTTGGGGTCTATGATTCATACTTTGTACACAATTTGAGCTTAATCAATAATCATCAATCGTCGTCGTAGTCTCTCTCTCTCTCTGGCCTGTCTTCTCTTACAGGAATCCAGTTAGGGGTATTCACGCATAATGGATGACCATAAGCTGCAATTATTGATGAGGGGTTACCCATTCCATTTCTGCTTTTGCATACATATACGTTTTAATTTTCAATTTAATTTGCATTTAGCTTTGGCTTAGCTTGACTCTGTCTACAGTTTTATTACAGTAATCAATGCTAATATTTGAACGTTTTGTTTATTTATCTTTTCAGCTCAAATCAACAATTAGAAATATACAGTTTGTGCATTTAATGGTAAGTCAAAGGGCAAGGCCAATGTGTCCATGTACATACTTAATTCACACATACATACATAGATAGTATTTAAGTTGATTCATTAAGGAAGACCTTTATTTCATTAACACTTCAAGTAAATGATTTAGTAAAGGCAACTTCTTGGCCAAGTGATTAGACGCATTATCAAAAGGGTTAACGAAGGAACCTATGTCTAAACTATTAACTAAAAAACGTTAATCTGTATACTTATGAGTTTGCTTTAAAGTCCTGGGAAAAGTTTGTAGGATACTTTCATTCCCTCTCTGTAAACAAAAATAACCAAAAAGTAAATACAAATCTAAATATAATATGCAAAAACCACACTGGGGAGGTGGTGGTGGGAGGGCGGTGGGACAGCTTCCTTGCGACAACACGCACAAAAGTCAAACGAAACCGAAATCAATCAAAGACGACAGCAAAAATTGTTGAACACGCAATCAATTCATAATAACCAAGGCAGTCAGTCAGAAGAAGGAGACGATATGTATGTATGTATGTACATCCATATGTACATACATCAAGTCAAGGTGAGGCCGGGCATAAACTGTTGATGGGTGGTTGGGGATTGATGGGCACCACGATCTCGAGACAATTGGGCGCCAGTCACTAGTCCCAAATCAATCAAGACGGAGCAAGAGCCAGGAACAGGACAACTGTCACTATGTACATACACACACACACACACACACATACATACATATGTACATAGTTGGTATGCGCAATTTAACCTGACTGCCAATTTTGCAACTCTCGCCTCGATGCCATTTCCATTTCCACTTCTTTGCGCTGCTCACTCAATTATCATAATTGCACCCTCACCAACCACCACCACCGCCAGCACCACTTCCTAGATACAGGGACGACAGAGAGTGTGAGAGAGAGAGAGAGAGTAAGCCAAGCTGAAATGATAATGTCGGCGCCAGTATTTCCGCTCGTATTAACGACGCCAACAACAGAACGACCGACCCTTGGTAAAAGCTATACACGCCCAGCAAGAGCAAGAGAGAGGAAGAGAGAGAGATAGAGATAGATAGAGTGAAATGGACGCCTGCGTGTGCGGACATGTCCATGTAGTGGCTGACTGACACGCACAATTAAGTGCCCACCCTTAGCCACAGTTCAGTTCAGTTCTGTTTTTTTTTTTTTTGGCGCCCAACGTGTGGGCACTGCGACTTTGGACTGACTCAAGGATAACATTGGCGTCGTCGTCGCTCGTTCAAAATCAAATCAAATAAAATGAAATTTACTACGCTCACGCACGCTCTCATTCTCTATGCCCCCCACCTCCACCTTCAACCACCAACTAACTGCCCCCCCGCCTAACACCCTTACGACCACCAACCCCAAGTGTCTCCTATGTCTACAGAGTGCGGTCTTTCAGTTCTCCGTCTTTCGACTATACACAAAGTCTGATTTTTTTTTCCGATTTCGATTTAACATTCTCATTTCCGTTTCGCCTTAATGCACTTGACCTTCAATTTCCATAGATTGTTGCTTAATTTCCAAACGAATTCGAATCTCGATTCGGAAATTATGCGAAATTGGAATAGTTTTTCAAGTTTACTTGCGGTTTGGTTTCAATCCCATTTCGTTTCAATTCAATTTGATAGCATTTTTACTTCATTTTCCGTTTCATTTCGTTGTTTCTTTCTTGCGCCTCAATTTAGTTTGACTCAAATGACAAAGGACACGCAGCATGTCCTTGTGGCCATTGTAAAGTTTCAGTTTGTAAATTCCATTAGGATTATATTACAACACACACACACACACACACACACATGAAGGGAAGCCACAGAAAAGAACTTTGCGACGACCCCATAAAAAAAATAGTGGAATTTCTTCTTCTATGCTTTTTATTATCCTTAGCTGAGAGTTGGCAACAGCAGCAGCAAAAATGACAAAAAGTTCAAATGGATTAGGGCCAACACAAAAAATGAAAAAAGAAAAAAGAAAAAAAAAACCAAGCGGAAACCCAACAAGGCGTTGCCTAGTTTCAGAAAGAAGGAGACAGAGAGAGAGCGAGTTGGAGAAAAAAAGAAGGTTTAGGGACATAGAAAGACATGTGCGTGCTGAGCAAATGCCAGGATATGTGTCAAGGACATGCTGAGAAAGCAACTTTCACTCCCTCCCTCTACCACTCTCGCTCTCCCTCTCCCTTTCTCTCTCTCTTTCATTTGATATATGGCAACTTAGTTGACTTGGGCGTGCCTAACTGCACTTTACTAGGTGTCCTTCCCAAGAAGGCAACAAAAACACACACACACACACACACACACACACACACACACACACACACATGTACACATTAGTTAGAAACATTCCCAGGACGCTAATTGATATATTTTTTTGTTGTTCGCTAATTTTTTGTTGTTTTTGTTTATCTTTGTATTTTCGGCACTCCCCCAAGGGCATAAATTTGGAAATTCCTTTGACAAAAAAAAAATACCTGGGAGTGGTTCCTTTTGCCCTGATTCCTTGGGTTAAATATCTCTAACCTAATGAAGTGTGCGATGCCTTCCCCCTCTCTCTCTCTCTCTCTCTCTCTCTCTCTCTTTTGATCATTCTATATAAACGAAATAAATATTTATCTTGATGCTCGTTCTCGTTTCGTTTTTCCACACATTTCCCCGAATCAGAAAACAACAACAACAACAAAAAAAACACAAAAATTGTTCCTAAACACATTTGGGCATCGGACAGCTGGCAGCTGGCCACACATCGACACAAGTGTAAAAATTGAGCACGAATGCACCACCAACCACCGCCACCACCACCACCACCACCACAAAACATCTCCCATTTCCGTCACCTCCACAATTCTTACACAAATGCTGCACAGTGGTTACATATCATAAGAACACAAATGATCTCGCATGCGTTTTAGGGTTACCACGCAAAACTTTTCAAGATGGCCGCCCTCGATGTTAGGGGTCACCAATCACAATGACAATCTGTAGTTAAATTTACATATATGAAAATGTTCACTTTTCTAACCACTGTATCGCATTTTCCATTAGCTGTTACATTACAACAGCAAAAAACTAAAACTAAAAAAAAATTCCATTAGATTTACTTTGTATATGTTGGTGTTGTTGGTATTCCATTTTGGTCGTTCTTCGTTCTCGATTCTCGTTTGCAATAAATAAACACAATAAACATTTTTAATGCGAATTCCTACCATAAAAAATCACAATGTTGATGCTTATGATGCCCATTGCTCACTTCATAATGATCTCGACGATGATGATCAAGATGATGATGATGACGATGACGATGACAGCTGTCGCATGGCAAAAAAGAAGCAAAAGACAAAGGCAATGGTTCCTTTTAGATAGCCGAGGTGTGAAAACCATTTTAAATGGCTTAAGAACCAAAAGCAATTGCTAAGGCTTTTTTGATAAAATTCCAAAAAAAAAACGAAAGAAAGAAAGAAAAAATAAAACGACCCACTCATAAATAACAATAAATAAATGTATGTGTGTTTGTGTGTGTGTGTGTGTGTGGGATGTGAGCAAAAGTTAAGTTTCTTCTTATTGTTGGTGGTTGCCTTTGCTGATAATGTCAGCTAGTTTACTAGCCATATAATCAACATAAATCGTTTTGATGTCACAAAATGTATTAACATTTGAAAATTAATTAGATTTTCTCACAAATCACAAACTGGGCACACAAGCAAAATACAAAAAGATGAAGGAAATGAAACATACCTGACATAGTACCAGGTAGAAGGGGCAGGTGGTTGGTTGGTTGGTTGGTCGTGGTTGGGTGGGAATCTAAAAAACAAGCTCTAGATAAGAATTCTTTGTCGCTCGTTTTGCGCTTTGCGCCCCCCTGATAAGACATCTTTTTGACATATAAGACACGGCAGCTCTAGCTGATAGCTTTCTGATAAAGTTGGAGTATGAAAGTTTTATTTTTTTTGTTGATTGTGAACGTCCTTGCATACATACATATACATATACATACATAAATATGGGTATACACTGCGTATACGCATTGCATTTGTTAGTGTGTTATCTATGGCGAAACGAAGGTGAGCTAGGAGAAATGACTAATGAAAATGAATTGCACAAGATACACTTCGACGAGATATGGTATATAAAATGCGTACATCAGTTGACGCATTTCGATATTGCACAATTGCAGGCCAAACATTAGGTGGCCTGTGATAGACCATAGAGAAACGTTGATAGAGAAACTACTTACTAGTCTTTCGTGGAAATATTTACCAAGTTCATAGTGATTGGGCCCTTCAATTTCACTTCAATTTCAATTAACTATAATGACTGATTAAGATATTGACAACTTATGATTCTACTTTCTTTGTTAGTTCACATTTTCGAAGGGGTAATCTAGATGTAGTTTCTGCTGAAAGAACTTTGTCTGGTGTCTTTGGAAAAATCTTCTTTTATAGATTGATATAAAGCCGGCTTAAGTGCAGGGTTTGACTTAAATTTCGAAAAGTTCGTAATGTTAACAGTTTTTGGATAGTAAAATCTAAAAAATTTCTTTTCAAAAGGAGAGGAAAGGAGATGAAATTCCTACCCCAAGGATCCGCCACAATTGTTATAAATTTCCCCATAATTCATTATTATTTTTTAAAGTTATTAATTTAGCTGTTTTTCGTTGGTTTCTTTGTCCTTTTGATAAGAGAGACTTTAAATTTAAAGACTATTACGAAAAATCTTTGACTGTTGTTTCAAAAGAGAATCAAACGATTTTGATCTATGTATATATACTTGTATAACTTATAAGTGCATGAAATTCTATAAATTTGATTATCTGTAGATTTAATATTTTATTTTCCTATTTTTTTTTACTGATTAGATTACATTTCGGTTTTATTCTCTAGGCTTTTTCATTGAACCAACCACCTACCCCTGGCTAGCCTACCGCCCTTTACCACCCCTCCCCACCATCTCCGATTCCCACCACAAAAATCTAATTTCCATAATAATTTTTCATTTGACATAAAATTTCCTCTTGACTCCATTTTCAACAGTTTTCCATAAATATGTGTATGTGAGGGAGAGACATCGACAGACAGAGAGAGAGAGAGAGAGAAAGAGAGAGAGAGAGAGAGAGAAGGAAGTTTGGGTCAAAATTGTTTTCCCGCTGTTTATTTTCTTTGCCGTTTTTCTTCTTGAACGTTCTCAAATTTTAATGCTAAAAACGTGCAATGAAATGTTTATAACTGTAAAACTAGTGCCACGCGTTGTGTCCATAAGTTTATATACTTGTATATCCGCTCCATCAACCATTGCCCCTCGCCATGAGCCCCCCCCCATGTATGTATCTCTACAGGACATTTTTGGCACAAATGTTCTACGGGTGGTCGTCGTTGTCGGTCGCTCCAAAAATGTGCGAAAATTTTCTTGGCGCATTTAATTTTTATAACATTTTTATGTGCTCCTAACAACCACCCTGAATCCAACTTGCTTTCCCCCCCTGTCTCTCTCCATCTCTCCCCTGTAGCGTTGGCAAGTGAATAATAAATTAATTAAATGGCCTGACCATTTTTGGGCACACAAGACATCAAGACCAAGTTAGAAGCCAGAGAGAGAGAGATGGTAAAGAAGCTCCAATGGTGGTCGTTTCAACAGTTGGTGGGTGGGTGGTTTTGGTGGTTGAATCGGTGGGTTTGTTGCTCTTCGTTTAAAGAAAAAAAGAAACCTAATCAAAATGCCTAATTAAAGTGTAAATTTGTTTCTGTTTTCCTTGTATTTTGCTTGCTTGCTTTTCTTTTTTGTGTTTGAATCAATGACACTTAATTAGAAACTATCAAGGGATAGAGAAGGCATAGTGAGTGTGGGAAAGAGATGGACAATGGTGGTGGATTGGTGGTGCCCCATTAAATGTGGCAATTTTCGTATCTATTGGGAAGATACTTTGCTTCTTTCTATTGAACGATTTTGTTTGTCTTTGATGATGATGATGAGGGAGGAGCAGGAGATGGAGGATAGTTGGATGATGATGATTGTTTGGCTTTGGCAATGCTTTTAATTAAGCCAAAGAGAGAATAGCAGAGACGTGGAGACAAAAGCAAAGAGAACAACAACAACAACAAGGAGGAAGAAGTTATTTTTATGACCAAACAAACAATGAGAAAAACTCATAAGAGAGAGAGAGAGAGGTGCTTTTGACGAAAGGGCCAACTCTCCCTCTCTCTCTCTCTCTATATACTATTTGTGAGATTACCAAAGAGAAAAAGAAAAACTGGCAAAGTTTTTCACCATTGATTGGTTTTAACCCACATCCACACCCACATAAAAAGAGATACAAATAAAGTGCTAGAGATAAAAACAATCACTTTAGGTATTCGAAGTTTTGGCTAAACTTTTAATCAACTCTAATTTGTTATGGTCCTTCGACAATTTAAAATGATATGAAATGAACAAGGCAACTTTTGTTAATAACTTTGTTTTCAATAAGTCAGTTACATATATATATTTCGATCCTCTTTTTTTTCTGTGGCTGCCACGTCTCTGTTTTTTGCCTTTACTTAAACGACCAAAACATTCATCCATCCATTCATCCATTCATCGTTTTGTATTTATTTGTTGTTATTCATCATAATTTTCGCTTTTTTTGAGAAATTTCGAAAATGCCTTTTTGTTATTGTTGTTGCTCTGCCACGCCCACACGTCTCTATATACGTACACACACAGACAAACACTCGTATCTTGTATCATTTGAAATGCAATTTGCTTTTAAGCTGTTTCGCTGTTTGTGCGCTGTGTCTTTTTAGCCTTTTCGCTCGTTTCGTGTGAAATCTGGAACTGCAGCTAAAGCACGTACAAAAAAGAAGAAGAGGAAGAAGAAAAAATAACTAAAAAGCAAATAAAAAACAAAACAAATTTACTGAAGCCCAAGCCAAATGGATCGACAGCAGCAATACCCTGACTTGGAATCGTTTATATAAGACATTGGATCAAGTATTTTGTTCCATCCATGTTCCTTTCCATTCCATTCCATTAGATTAGATCCTTGGGCTCCTCTATTAGACACTTGTGACTCTTATTCTCCTTAGTATCTTTAGACTTGGTTTCAGTTGGATCATTTCGATCAAGTGTTTCAATTCCATTCATAAAATTTATCGATCATTCATGTTCCATTCCATTCCATTAGATTAGATCCTTGGGATCCTCTATTGACTCTAATTCTTTTTAGTATCATTAGACTTGGTTTCATTTAGGGTTAGGGCTATGGATCGAATCTTTTGACTTGGATTTGTTCAAATTTAGTTAGTTGCCCTTATTAGATGCTGGTGATTAGTAAATCTAACTTTAGTTTTAAGGATCTCTCTAGAATCTACAGACTAAAGATTCGCAAGCTTGAATGGAGAAAATAAAGGCTTAACACTTTACAGTGCCTCAAATCCATATATTTTGTTTGACTAGAGGGTATCAAAAGCAAACCGAACAACCGCAAACAAACAACATGATAAAAATTAATAATAAATTGTTTTTAAAATGTTTGTCTCTTCTTCATTTGCATTTTGCATATTATTGCGCTCCAAGAGATATGTATGTACATCGTATCGTTTTGTCTGGTGTATGAATGGGAACACACATATCATTGCGATTATAATAATTATTATTATAATAATTATTGAGTTGCATTAGCCAAGAGTTGGAGTAGTTGTTATAGTATTATTTAACTTATTTTCATTTTTGTTGTAATGGAAATGATTCATTGTATAAATGTTCATGGGTTTTTTATATTCGGTTTCTTTTTGTTTTTGTAGTTTTTATGGCAGGACGTGACTAGTACGAGAGTATCGATAAATTATTCCATTTTCAGTTTTAGTTTTCAATTTGACGGTTTTTATTCGATGTTATTGTTGTTGTTGCTTTTACCATTCAACTAAGACAAACTGATGATCAATTTATGACTTTTTGGGTTGAAGAGAAAGCTATAAATAGTTTTGCCAAATCTTTTTGGAAATGTATAAGGAATTAATGTATAAAAATAGGTAAAAAGAAAAAACTATTTACATAAATTTCAAAAGGCCTGCGAGGGGTGATTCATTCACATCATGAGAAGGAAAATATAATTTTACTAGTTATCAAACAATCGCAAATCTTTTATCGATAAATTCAACAAAAGGAAGTGATATGATATTCGATAACAACTAAATAGGAAACCTTTTCGAGAGACTACGCTCGATAACAACTAAATAGGAAACCTTTTCGAGAGACTACGCTCGATAACAACTAAATGGGAAACCTTTTCGATAGACCTAGCTCGATAACAACTAAATAGGAAACCTTTTCGATAGACCTAGCTCGATAACAACTAAATGGGAAACCTTTTCGATAGACCTAGCTCGATAACAACTAAATAGGAAACCTTTTCGAAAGACTAAGCTCGATAACAACTAAATGGGAAACCTTTTCGATAGACTAAGATCGATAACAACTAAATAGGAAACCTTTTCGATAACTTTTTCAAATCCATTTATACTATCGATTTACAGTGCTTTTGAACTTTTACATTTGAAATTGATTAAATACTCGAGATCTACTTGTATATATGTGCATATATATACCCAGCACTTGTCGGCCGATGTGACAAATCAACAAATCACAGAGGAAAAATAATAAAAAAAAAAAAAAAAAAAAAACCAACAACAGTCGAACGTTTGTCGCTTGATTTATGAGTAAATAGCAAATAACTTTATTTCACAAAGAAATATAAATAGTTGATAGGGGCAAGAGGGTGCAAATCAATGGAATGTTAATGACTAAATCTATCTATATCTATATGTATGTATGTATGTATGTGTGTGTTTATAAAGACCAACATACTTATATTTATACCACATGCTCATAGTAAGTAGATAAAGCGCCCTGCTGGGTGGAATTGCCATAGCTTGCTAACAAAGTCTTCTCTCTGTTTGGCATGAAATGAATCAAAATGAATACACAGCTCAGCTCACAGAGCCTCCTGTCAATTACCAATTACCAATTCTTGATCTGACCTCAAATGTCTCAGCAAGAGAGACAGAGAGAGAGAGAGACTGGTGTAGCATGGTTTAGACTCAACTGGCCGCTACGCATGCGTCGTTTGCCACATTTGGTCAGAAAACCCCAAATCAGCTTAAACGCAAAACGAATTGAAACATTTTTCAACATTTTTGGTTGCAAGTCAAAAACAAAAAAAAGAAGCAAAAAAAAACCTAAACCAAAAAAAAAGAAGCATTAAAAGCTTCCCCTCTAACAAAAAAAAACAAAAAAAAAACCATGCGAAAGTCATAAATCATATTCTTTTTGGTGGGGAAGCGGAAGGGGGGTTGAAAGGGGTTTCGGTTCTGCCTTCCTTCCAGTTTTATTTTTTGTTGCCCCCCCGCCTTTCCGCCTCCCCCAAAGTGTTGCCTGCCACTGAGTGAGAGACATCATAAAAATAAGAACCACTAAAACTTATAGAGCATGTCTTAGATGAGGGACAAGCAGCCAAAAAAACAAAACTCTCGCACAACATCCATTGGAGACCATGATAAATGGCCAAATGTGAAACAAAATTGCCCAAAACTTAAATGAGAAATTGCTTGCGTTTGTGTCTGTGTCCGTGTGTGTGTGTGTGTGTGTCTGTGTGTTCTTATTTTTTCTTAATTTTTCTGACAGCTCTAATTTGCATTTTGAGTGAAATTATGTTTGAAAAAGAAATAGAATACCATATACATATACATACAAAAATTTATATACTTTATTTATTATTTCTAAATTGGTAACTGAAAAGATAAACTAATTGAATAACATTATTGATATTTATAAGTTTGAAATAAGCATTAAGTTTTGTTGATTCATTTCCCTTACCAAAGTCAACAATTGCATATTTATGTATATCCTCTTCTTCTTTTGAGTGTCAAGGATTAGAATATTGTCTTACCCGAAGACAACTTACTGGAGGAGAAGGAGAAAAGGGGGACAGTTGTCCCTCCAAAACGTTAAACTTTTTAAATTTCTTAGGAAATTCATTCAATTTACAACGAAATCTCTTATAAAATTAGAAAAATGGAACAATTTTTAAAGAATTTGTGTTATTAATATAGATTACAAAAGTTTATCTTAAAAAAACTTTAAAATTTCTATTTCTTTTATAAAATAACTTTTCAAAAACTTTAAAATTTCTATTTCTTTTAAAAAATAACTTCAAAAACTTCATTCTTTCTTTATCTTTTGAATTTTTGTAAGATTTTTTGAGGTGTGAAACGTGGGTGCCTGCCCCCTCCTGATTTATATCCTGGCTACGCCCTTGAATAGATACCTAAGTCGTCAAACATTCCTTGAACTCCAAGGGTCTAAGACTGGGGAAATGCAATTTCTTTTTTTAAGTTTCTAACAAAAATTGCTCAAATTGTGGAACTTTAAGATAAGATTACAACAAATGTTAAGAACCCCCCTCGCTCTTCCTTCTTATTATTAGAAGAAGAGTAATAATTGGTTTTGGTTTTTTGACTTTTGACTCCCAACTCCTCTGTGTAAGCTAACCCCCCCACTCACTCCAACAGCTGCCTTTGCCTATGCTCACTCACTCTCTTTCTGTGGCACTTGTTAATACTTGCTTTCTTCTTCTCTTTCTTTTCGTTATGCAGAGATTCGTATAGTCGCCAGCGTCGTCGTCTTCGTTTGCGTCTTCGTCTTGGGGCCGATCGGTCGTATGTGTGTCGCTGTTAACGTTTGATCAAGAGAGCGCGCGAGAGAGATGATGCCGGTTAACTGTTCAACAATAACATTGAACAACATTTAACGCTCAACATTCAGCAACAACAATCAAACGGGCTTGCCGATGGCAACGTCAAAGGCGTCAACAGTGTCAACCAAAAAGCTAAAACGAAAGGCTAAAACATTTATTGCATATATTGCACAGCAAATGCAAATGAAACAATAAATTACAAAAAAAAAAAAAACGAAAAACGAAAAAGAAATATATACATATATATATTTCCATAAATATATATATAAAAAAGTTTTGTGATACAACAACAACAACAACAACTGCAAATAACATCAACAAACAATTTTTGTGCATGTGTGTGTGTTTTTTTTTTTTTTTTTGATATTTATACAAGAAGAAAACAAAAAAGAAACAACAACAACAACTTAAACAAAAAAAAGCAGTCCAACTAAATGCAACGTGTAGGCCTTCAACTGTGATCTAAATATATATAACAACAACAACAACAAATTAAAACGTTTAAACTATCGTTAAAAAGAAATTATAGAAAAAAACTCAAACGAAAATAAACTTAATTATTTAAACATATTTACCAACCTAAGACAAAGTTCATAAGTTTTTTCTTCAACTTTTTCGTTGTTTCTCTAAGTGTGCGTGTGTTTTTATTTCGTCTTTTTTTTTTGTTGTGTTTTTGTTTTGTTTCAATTTGCCAAAATGTTCAATTCAAATATACCGTCAGCTGCTTTGCTTAGCATCGAGTCCAGCGGCCTTGGCCTTGGTGCACATACACCAAAAACTCCAGAAATTCTCAATTCATTGATTGCCATGACAAATCCATTGGATAATTTCAATTTTAATCTTAATAACAACAACAACAACAATAATAATAATAATAATAACATTAATAACAACAACAACAACAACTCATCAGTGACTAGCAGCAATGCATCGACACCAATTGTCAGTGTTAGAAATTTCAATGGCAATCAAAATGGACAGGTAAAAAATCAATTAATTATCCAAATGACAGCAGGAGTCATTAATCGATTCAATTGCAGTCCTATTCGCAGGATAGCAGTCATTCCAGTTGCTCTGCCTCACCATTGGATTCACCGGCAGGCGGTACAGCTACCACGCCCAGTGTGCAACAGGTGAGTTAGTTAGTTAGTTTCACAATTAGTTGAAAGGGGTTATATAAGTATAGCCACGTCAGACTTTTAGTTCTGCTTTAGTTTTAAATGTTATTTTTTTTGGTCTTTGCTCATGCCAAAACTAGTTGAGAATTACAACTATGCTAAGCGAAGAGCGGCTTAAAGTTTTAGGTTAACAAACTTTGTTTTTAAAAGTCAGTTATTGTATTTCAATACTCCGACAAGTTTTAAACGATTTTCAGAATTCAAGTCTGAACTTTCTCATTCAAAAGTGCGATTTTAAACAAGACTAAAACCTCAAAAACTTATATTTACTTAAAAAATCATTAAATCAAAGTCGAATGATATTTTAAGCCAAGTAGAAACTGAGTTATGTATATATAACTTATGAAAATCTTTTAGAAATTATGGAAAATGCAGTTGGAAAGATAATTTTCAATTAGAAATATTGAAAAATATTTCTCTAAAATCAAAATTTACGTTTAAATTGAGATATAACTTGAGATAATTGGCCAAAAAGGCAGTCAAAGGACATTTCTTGAGTAGAATTATGGAAAATTATTTTGAAAAATACCTAAAAACTCTAAACATTATAAAGAAAAGTGTTTGTGGAAAAGTTGATATCAACAATTAGACTTTGATTTATTAGAAATTATCAAACTCCTTAATTGGCATTTCATTTATATAGATTTATATAGTATAATTAGATTTGAAATTATTGTTAATCCATGCAAATTCAATGTCACCTAAGCTCCTCGAATTAGCATTGCAATTTGTGATTGCATTGCATTTTGGTGTTTGTTTTTTGTGTTTTGTTTTTTTGCATAACTTTCAATTAATTTGGTTCAATTTATAAAATAGATTTCATTCGAAAAACAAATTGCATAGCAAATTAAGTTTCCGAGTAGTTCAATTTGTAGTTCAATTGAATTGACTAAGTAGCCACTGCAGTGGCTGACTTGAATTGCATTTTCGTGTGTCTTTCAATCAGATGCTTCATTCAGTTCTCTTCTCTGTGTGTTTCATTCATGAGATTTTCAATTGCGAGAGGAGGATTGGTGAGGCGGTGGGTTGGTGGTGGTGGCGCCCACGCCAAAACAACCACCGAGCAGCAGAAATCGACCCACGCATTTGATGGGTCCAACGTCTCCGGTTCTGACCTGACCAAAGCAGCGCCAGTGAAACGTCACAATTGATTTGGAGATTTCGAGAGAGAGAGAGAGAGATGTATTGTGGGCGTTTCTCAATTGCAAAATGCAAGCAGAATTGATTTCACTTTTTTTTTTTTTTATTGTTGTAATACATATATTTTTATTATTTATTTAGTTTGGTAATTGTATTTGTAACTGAGTTCAGTTTGTATCTGTATCTGAAAGCATCATCTGCACATTTTTAGTGTAGTTGTCGTTGTTGTTGTTGTTGTTGTACGTGTGTGTGGAGGAGAATCACTTAACTGACATTGGCCTTAATGAGGCACGTAACTATGTGAGAGTGTGTGTGTGTGTGTGTATGTGCAGTGGGCGGGGGGAGGTGTGATAATACAAGGGAGTGTGCGGCAGGTGCATATGAATGACATTTTGCCTGGCGTCGGTGGCGGCAATAGCAATTAAAATCCGTTGGAATCGTTGCCGCATCCACTAGATATATTCTCCATACACCCTACCACAAATTAGAGTCCATTAGTTCTGTTATAGGCATCTAGATATGCAAATTTTCCATAGAGTATTGAGTATTTGCCTACAATTGGTTTTGGTTTTCTTGTTCTCACTTTGCTTTCGACTGCAACTAATTGGCAGGTGTGTGAGTGTGTGTGTGTGTGTGTGTGAGTCTATTTGTTTATGTGTATGAGTGTGATTTATGATTATTACTTGGAAACAAATTTATTGGCAATTTGAGTGGCAAAACATTTTCTATTTTCCCTTTTAGTTATATATTTTTTGTTTTCTTTTTTGTTTTCTAATTTGTTTTTGAACAAATTAAAAGAAACTTTTTCGATATGTCTTCCCATCCATACATATGTACATACATACATACATATGTTCTCTCACCCCCGCCCTTACCCCACTCTTCCACCCTCCAACCCTTTTGAAGCATTTACTGCACATCGTTCGTTTCTGTTGATTTGGTTTTTGGTTGTTGACTTAAATATTTGCACAAATGTTGCCAAATTTATGAGAAAATGCAAAGAGAAAATTATAAAAATTGCAAATATTGAAACGTGGAACGACACAAACACACACACACACACACGGACAATGGGACAAACAAAATAAAATGAAACGAAATATGCATGAAAAATTATTTGTTGCTCGTTTTCATGTGAATTTTTTTGGTTTTCTTCTTTCGCACTTAAACAAATAGCCCCAAACAAGCAGACGAAGCAAAGAGCAAAAGATACAGGCCAAAAGCCAACAAAAAACAACAAACTTACCAAAATAACCGAAACGAATTATGCATGAACGCCGAACGCAAAGTTCAAATGCAGCGAAATGCGAAAGGCAAAGAAAGGCACGGTCTTTTTTTGTTTTTTGACGAGTTGAATCTTCCAGGTTCCAAATACCCTTGTTTACCCACATATACATACATTTACACACATACATCTGTCTATGTATATAGCTCATTAACCATTAAACAATATTTTGTTTCTTTTCTTCAAACTTCCTAGTGTCATTTTTAGTTTATACCAAAATTTTTTACCAATATCCCTAAATTCACAGCAAGGATATAGAAATTTCCCAAAATGCAAGGTATAAAAGGCATTTGACATACTTTTTGCCTTCAACTTCATAAGAAATGAGTTAAAATTAGTTGAAACTTTGTAGAAAACGTTTTAAGATGGACAATTCCTTGGGGCTCTTAAAGGCAAATCTTTAAAATTTCTAGTTGAAGTCCTGTCAAAAGTTGCCCAAGTCCTAAAGACTTTAATTGTTCAATCTTTGCTCTTTAAAATAGACATTTCTTTTGAGATCTTGAGAAATATATAGAAAAAGTAACAAATTTTTAAAGAGATTTTCTTGGATTAACATTTACGATGATAAAAATTAATATCAATCGAATTGAAGAAAGTTGAAGCTAAAGTAAACACGAGATTGAAGAATTCAAATTAGAACTCTTATTACATTCGCTTCTTTGGGGGTGGTGGAGTGGGGGGGTGTTTTTTCTTCCAGTTGTCAGTTTAACCACTGACAAGTTGCATTAGTTTAAGTTGCACAACACACACACACAAAGAGGGAAAGAAGAAGAAGTCTACAAAATCAATGAAACAAGCGATTCAACCGACCGACAGATCGACTGATTGGTCGATCGACCATATGGTCATATGGCTTCAGTTTTTCAGCTTTTTCAGTTTTGTTTTTTGTTTTTGGACTCGTTGGCGCATGCGATTATTATGATTATGCGTTGTTGTTGTTGTTGCTGTTGTTTTTCTTTATTTTTGCCTTAAACAAAATTTATTTATCTGTTTTTTGGGTCAATAAATAAAAGCGCAGCGTGCCTAAAATTTAAATGAAACACAATGCCCCGTTGGATTCAGTGAGCTGAAATAAGTGTGTGTGTGTGTGTGTGTGTGTGTGTGTGTGTGGGGCAACATTGAAAAGAAGGGCGCGTTCAATGGGCTGTGGCAGGCAGCTTGAGAAGAAGGTTGGGGATCTCTGGTGGGGATCGTCTTGGTGGCATCTGAACAATTTCTCGACCAGACAGCAAATAAAACAAAAGGCAACGAAATTGAAAGTCAGCTCCTCTCTGACTTCCCCCATTTCTTCTATACAATTTGCCAACTTTAATCAATCGGATTTAATTTAATCTCATTCTCATCGGAGATGTGATCTGTGATCTGTTTAACCTGCCTGCCCAATTGCAATTCCTGTTGAAATGAAAGTTGACAATGTGTAAAATGATTAAGCATCTGTTTTTCTGTTGTTGCCCCTGTCTCTGCCCCACCCCTTACCCCTTTCACCATAAAAGGCAAGAAATTTCGATGCAAGTTATTGCATTCCGCCCACCTCACTTGGCACTTGTCCACAATGAAATTTTGCTGTGGTTGATTTTGGCTTTTTGATTTTATGTCGTTTTTTTAGGGCGTGTCCGATTTCTATCTTTCACTTAAATATAATACAAATTCATGCAAAAAACAAAAAGCACACACACACACACACTTAAAAAAAAGGTCGCACAAGTAAATCATAAAATAAATAAACAAAATGCCGCAAAAGATTATCTTCTCCCCAATCAGACCTCAGACCTTGCCACAACAAAATCGGGCCACGAGGTTGAGATTTTTCTCTATATATACCTGTGTGTGTGTGAGAGTGTGTGTGCGTGTGTGGAATGTGTATGAGCTAAAGGGAATGTGCCAAAAGCTGTTCAAGTTGTTGAGTTTGATTCGTCATGGGCTACCTGGAATGGAAGCGCCAAAATGAGCAAAAAATAAAAAAAGGGCGTGTGTGTGGGATAATGAAGTGCCCACTACTACTACTACATACATACATCTACATACATATATGAATGTATAAAGAAGGTACTTAAAAACTGTGTCAATCTCTGCGACAGTGAAAAAGCCAGCCCAGGGTTAACTGCTGAAAGAGACAATCCACAATATCTATAAAAAACTTAAGCTGAGAAAATTAGTTATAGAAATCCAAGATTCAACTTTTATGTAACTAGTTCTAATTCTCTATAACTAAGTTGGATCTACAACGTTTTGAACTTTGAGTTTGCCTAGTCACTAATAACGTATACGCACGGTGAGCCAGCTATGATGATTATAATGAAAAACGCTAAAAACTTGTACAAGTTTTTAATTGTAAACACTAAAACCATAAAATATATGGAAATTTCTACAGTTTTTTAGGGGTTAAAGTTTAGAAAAGTATTCAAAAAAGTCATCAAGTCATTTATGTAAACCGTTGGTAATCGTTTTCAAAGGCTAGAAGGACTTAAGGACTGAAATGAAAGGAAAACTTTGGTTTGCTGGCTTAAATCGAAACTGATTAAGAGATATTCTCAAGATATTGAAATTCTAGTAAAAGTTTTTTAACCAACTGCATTCTCAACCTTGATTCAAGACATTTCAATTGACTTCTTGTAAATGTCAGTTCCCAGCATGGATATTTTTTGTAGTTTTTTTTTGTTTTTTGAAACTTATGCAATTTTTGATTTTGTAGTTGGAGCAGACAGGCTACCTTCTTTGGTTTTAAGTTTACAATACACACACATATTTATATATATATATATATTATTTTGGCTATGGGTGACAAACAACTTTAACTCAGTCTATCTCTCTCTCTCTCTTTGTCTTCCCTCTCGCTTTTCTGTAGACCTGTTCGCAATTGATCAAAGCTGGCCTCAAGCTGTCCATACAAAGTAAACGCAAGTTATCCACCTGCGATTCGAGTTCTGGCTCCGAGCAACCGAATTCGAAATGTTCACGCCGTGACGAGGACTGCGAGGAATCGAGCGATGAGGACGACAGTGAGACCAAATCGCAACCGAATAAGGGACTAACGCCCGAGGACGAGGATCGTCGTCGTCGACGACGCGAACGCAATAAAATTGCTGCCACCAAATGCCGCATGAAGAAACGTGAACGTACACAGAACTTGATCAAAGAGTCGGAAGTGCTGGATACACAGAACATTGAATTGAAGAGTCAAGTGCGTTTATTGGAAACGGAAAGGCAAAAGCTATTGGAAATGCTGCAGACGCACAATCAATCATCGAGCTGTTTGCGTGTTGGCGGCTGTCAGTTGCCATCGAAATTGCTGCAATCGCCGGCCATGAAATATTTATCCGAATTGGAATTGGATAAGCCGAGTGGTGAGAATGTTACAAATGGCGGTGGTGCCAATGGTGGTGCTAATGGTAGTCAACGTATGTCTATACCATCGATGGCAACATTTAAATTTGGTGCCAAGACAGCAGCCATTGCAGCGGCAGCCTCACAGCAGCAGCAGCAGCAACAATTGCCGAATGGTTATTGCAAACCTTCGCCCAGTCCTCAGGAATTTGAACATGCTGGCTATTTAAGTTCACCAGCTGGTAGTCAGGAGACGTTAACGATGCAACAAGCCCTACCACCCGCAAATAATAACAATAGTAATCCCAATAGCAATGCCAGCAATATGTCCGAGCAGCAGCAGCAGCAACAACAAGTCTCTGATTATGTGCCCAATTGTGATGGACTTTTGGGTTTATCAAATGTAACAATTGTAACAACAACGCCCACAACCACCGCCCTAAGTAATAGCACCACCACCAGCAATATCAACAACAGTAGCAGCAACAGCAGCAGCAACAGCAGCAGCAACGGCAGCAACAACAACAACAACAACAACAACAACACCAGCAACAGCATTAGCAGTACGAGCAGCAGCAACTCAAGCACAACAAGTGCAATTGAGTTTGTTAAGAATGAGTTGGTCGACTCACAGAGCCCCTATACCACAGCCCTGAGTGCCGAACGTTTCCTGTTTGAGCCAAGTGATGGCTTCCCCGATATCAAACACGCTGTCAGTGTCCATCCGAGCAGCATTATCAACAACAACATCAACATGGCCAGCGTGGTGCAAAGTTCAAATAATAATAGCCATCATTTAATGGACTTTCACAATAATCTACATCACAATAATATCGGTAATGAGGGTGTTGGCGGTGTCGGTGGTGTTGGTGTTGGAGTCGGAGGTGTCGGAGTCGGCGTTGGAGTCGGTGTCGGTGTCGGAGTGGGCATTGGTGTAATGACACCCTGCTACGATGAGGAGCAACAATTGCTAATGATGAAGAATAATTGCTATGCAAATGATTTACTTGCCCAATTGACGGGCGATGGCACCGAATTTGTTGATCTGGATACCGGAGCAGCGGCATTTATGCCCAATGGCAGTTGTTTGGCGTGAGGAAGGGCCCCACAGCGGGCGGCAGGTGAACAGGAACTAACTATGATAACTTTTGATCAACGGCAACAGCAGCAACCAGAGGAGCAGCAACAGCAACACGATGAGGAGCATGAGGAGGAGCAACAACAACAACAACAACAACAACAACAACATGAGCATTTGGATAACCAAATGGCCGATGTAGAGGATATAGATTCAGTTTGGACCAATGTGGATTACTGGTGCTAGAATTAAATTGCGAAAAGAATAATATTCAAATCAAGCCGAAAGAGAAAGTCTTTACATATATATATATATATATATATATATATAGCTACCCTTATATATATATATCTATTAATTACAAAAACTCATCTAAGCCGCTTTAGCTAAGTGTTGTTCCAAAAAAAAAAAAAAAAAAAAAAGAAAAAAAAAAAAAAAAAACAATATAAAAACAAGGTCTTCCCTTACCCCTCGAATATATATATCTATCTATATATTGTATATGTACCCCCCCCTTAATCCCAACCCCCTACCCACACACCCACACCCACACACACACACACACACAACTTACATACATATATGTATGTGTATAAAAGTCCGCCTGGAGCGGCTCTTAGTTTTGTGGCTTTACTACCTCATAAACAACAACAACAACAACAACAACAAAAACTAACTAAACTAAACAACAAAACAAGAAATAATTTAACAACAAATAAAAAAAAAAAATGAAAAACTTTAACTTTATCATTGATCATCCCAAAAAACAAAAAAAAAAATCGAAAAAAAATGAAACGAAAACAAGAACAGAAATTGTACATAACCCTTAACAATTTATATATATATATACACATATATATATCTTTGTATATATGTATCTAAATCGGTAACATTCCAATTAAGCAAGAAGCAGAAGAAGAAGAGTCACATCCGCCTCAGTAATTATTAATTTTAATTCCTTTTTTTTTTGTTTTGCAAATTTTGAAAACGAAATTTTTGTGTGTTTTTTTTTTCCTTTTGTGAAAATTTCTTTTTTTATTATTTGCAATGACATTTGATATTTGATATTGGAATAAAAAATTCTATGTGTATATTATTATTTTTTTTTTTTTTTTTTTTTGTCTTAGGTCCTAAGCAGTGATATGAAATGCATAAAAATTAACTATTCGATATCTATATAAATATTTCTATGTTTAAGAAGATAAACAAGCAAATGCCTTAAGAAAACAAAAAAAAAAAAAAAACGAAGAAAACAACAAAATTTTCTGATAATGACCACTTAAAAACAAAAAAAAAAACCCAAAAACAAAAAAAAGGAAAATAAGAAACAATATATTTAAAAAACTACTAACTTTTTTGTTAAACTAAAATTTAATATACAAAAAAAAAACCCAAAAAATAATTTACAACTTTTTATGCCTTATGCCACAGTGGACGAGAATCTAAGAAAAACTGGTCAAAAATTAAAGAAAAAGAAAGAAAGAGAAGCAAATTGAAGTGGGGAAAAAACAAATTTAAATATAAATTTGATTGAAAAGTGCAATATGTATATAAACAACAACAACAACCAATCAAAAAGCTATATGAGTTCTATAAACAAACAAATACAGTAGAATCCGGTTATAAGGACACTCAAGGGACCGACCCATCACTCATCGAACTTTAGTCGCCATAACCGGATTCTACTGTATTGAGCATATTTACCCATGACTATGTCCAGTTGATCACCTTTAAAAGCCATATCAATAGATAAACTTTCCATATAACAAATTTCTTTCTATAATCTACGAAATCTTAACCATACAATGCCGCCCAAATGAATAGGTTAAGAGAACTATTAATCTGATCATTTGTGATTCTCTCTTTTATGATTATAAATGATTCTAGCCATGGATCCCTTTTGGATACCTTCTTTTAATTAATTTCAATTCCTTTTATTAATCATTCACCGTTATAGTCTTACATTTTGTTATTGTTTTTGAGTTGTTTTTGAGTTCACTTCACAGAAAGGACACAAATGGGACTTCAATCCAAATCAACTAACCTATTTAGATGAGCGGCATTGTAATCCCAAAGACCTATTCCTATATATAGCCTATTCCGGTTAAACTTCGATTTGCTATTTTTGGAACTTTTTGATCAGTTTTCTCTTTAGTTTTTTGTTTAATTTGTGGAAATTCAAGTAAACTGTGTCTTAAAAAACAAAACTCACAACATTTTTTTCTATACATATATATATATTATATATATTTTTTAAATATATAAGTAACTGAACAATTGAAAATTTAATAATAAATAACTTGATGTATTTGTGTATGTGTGTTTACCGCTTTTCATATTAAATATATACACAAAAAATTAAAAAAACAAAAAAAAAATAAAAATAAAAACAAAATGTTTATGCCAGTTAGCTGTGAACACCAAAAAGTGGCCTATAAAAAAAAAAAAAAAAAAAAAATATTAAAAAAAAGAAAGTAAATGGAAAAAACTTTAATATATATATATTGGATAAACAAAAACTTAAAAAACAAAAAACAAAGTGCTTTGTCAACATTTGCCTCGATTTGTACTAAAGATTTAATATATTTATATACATGTATATCTCTCTCTCTCTCCTCTATATGTATGTATGTATGTATGTATGTGCATATGTATACAAGAAGAGCTCTTCATTAACAAGAAAACATTCAAGAAAAACCCAAAAAAAAACCGCACCCCTTTTAAAGCTTTTGAAAATTGTTGTAATGAACAAATTTTGTAAATTTTTAAAGTGTTTTTTTTTTTTAAATCAAATATCTTACATATACATACATGTACATAGGCCTACACACACACACACACACAGACAACAGTTTGTATGTATGTGTGGAGAACTTTACTTTCAGCTTCCAAAAATCTAAACAAACTTAAATTGAGCTCAGGTCAATATGTTCTTTAACATAAAGTTTTTGGTTTTTCTCTCCAAAAAAAAAAAAAAAAAAAATACAAACATAAAAGATAGAAAAAACAACAAATTTCTCTAACAAAGAACAAAAATTAAGAAAAATTCTATTCAATGTTAAATGCAATCAAAAATCAACACAAAATTGTGCAAAAATTTATGTAAATTGTTTTTTTCTCCCGTCCCCATCCACCCACACACACTCACACAAACACACACTCTTTCTCTTTCAAAAAAAAAAAAAAAAAATTGTTTTGAAAATATTTGCTTGCAGCTGAATACAAATATTAACTAACAAATTATATAAATAATAATAATAAAATACAAATGAAAACAAAAACAAATGCTAAACAAACTAAAATAGTTAGAAAATAGTTAAAGCATACAGTGAAGCCTCGTTTAAACGTTTCCAAGTAGACTCATTGATTTGTGCTATCAAGGCTTCACTGTATTTCATAGAACATCACAAGTCATTTCAGTTAAAAAATGTCCTTCAATTTGAACATTACTAATTTCAATATAGCCAAGGACCTCTCAAGACTTCTGCAGATCCTGCCACTAACAACGAAATAATCATAATAACTTTTCACCCACAACAAGCCAAGAAAAAGGGAAAAAGAAAAGAACAAAAAAATTCCAAAGTTAATTATTTAAATTGTTAAATATCATTGAAAACGAATTGGAATCCCATTTTGAATATATAAACCCGAATCTTTCTAAACTCTTCTTTTTGTGGCGCAGCTTTTCATTTAAACCCTTTCCCGTCTCTCTCACTCCCTATCTCTCTCTCTCTCTCTCTCTCACTCTTCCTGCCTCTATCTTTGCCTTGACTTTCATGATGTTAGTTTTTCTTTTTAGTTTTTAGTTACTTTATTATTTTTAGATATTACAAAAGAAAAAAAAAAACAACTGGAAAAGGTTTTTTGCGCTACGAAAGTACCTGAACATAATAAATGAGAAAATTTTAAATATTTAATGACCAAAAACAAAACAAAACAAAAAAAGTTGTTAACTACAAATAAAATATAATTGAAATGAAAAAAAAAAAAATATATATATATATAAATAATAAATTCAGCTGCAGGCAAATTACTTTCTAAAAGGCAAAACAAAAAAAAAACAAATACACAAATTATTAATTTTTAAAAAATATATTGAAATTGCAAAGAAAAAAAAAATGTATGTATAAACTTATATTGTTTAATGATCTATGTGTATATGTAAAACTATAAAAACAAAAACCAACACACACACACACACAAACACACACACACATAAAAAAAGATTTCCAATTGCTAAAAACAAAAACATAAAAGAAAAACTCCCATAAACTGTGCTAAAAAAAAAAAAAAACCAAAAACCAAAACAGACATGAAAAGAACTAAAGAGAAATTTGTATTATTTAAATATTTTTGACCAGAGCAAAAATATATGCGAAATAATTCTGAGAAGAAGCAAAAACAAATCAAAAAACAAATACAAAAACGAAAGGAGATATATGTTTGTATGTAAAATCCACACAAATCTAATAAGAAAATATATATATATACAAATATATATAAAGAAAAGATTTACCATCTTACTTGAAAATTGCATAATTGCCGCCTCATTTCCCCTACCCCTCCGCCCACCCACACTCTTTATCCAATCCTTCCTCAAAAGAAGAGAGCTCCAAACACACACACACACACACACAAACAGAGGAAAAACTTTAATTAAATCTAAAAATCATCTATGTAATTGTATCTGTATGTATCCATCCTTTCCCCCCCTCCCACATCCCCCACCAAACCCCTTGCCCTTAAACCCTATCAATGTGAAGAGCGTTCTACAACGATAAAAAGAGAAAAAGATGAACAATACGCAGAATTATAATAATAATATTAATAATAATAATAATAATATAAATACAAAAAAACAAAACGAAAAAGAAAACAAAACAAAAAAAAAAAAAAAAAAAAAAAACAAATAAAAATAAACATTAAAGTTTAATATTCATTACAAAAAAAAAAAAAAAATTAAAAACCAATGTTGTTATTTATTATTTTGGATATTTTTTCAGATCATTCACAATCAGTAAGTATGTGAGTTTAACTAGATCAAGAGATTAGTAAGTTTATGGATATTGAGGCCGATCCCGGCAAGAAGTTAGCTAAACGAATCAAGGCGAAAGCTGCCATTCCTTTTAAGCATTTCTTAGGATGGAGTCCAGATGTTGGTCCAGTATTGCTTGTTTCAAGGTAAATGGCCAATTTGAATGCTCATCAGGTCAAGGTCATGTTCCCAATCGGAAGTCCTGAGGATTGCAACTTCAATCAAGAAAGAAATTTGATCTCTAGTCGGGGAAGGGGAGGCAGTTACCCTCCCCTGTCTATACCTGGCTACGACCTTGGGCAAATTACTTGTTGATTGATTGAAGCGAAAAAGTCTCAAAATCTCAGCTTTCTTAAGGACTCTCGAGACTCTGATGTCAGTAAAAGGACTCAAATCTCATAAATAAACCACTGGAAGTTACGATCATTGCAATTTATGTCAGGGTCATAATGTCTGCATATGACCTTCTCTACTAGATGAAACAATTAGCCTAAAGAGGTCACCTTAAGGCCACTGGTTACTCGGCAGCTCAGTGTTAACAACAAGTTGCAACTTCATGAAAGTCTTCTTCGAGGACATTTGAAGCTGTGGTGAATAGCCTAATGGACCTCAACCTGTCTAACAGGCCAGGTAATACACCAGACCTGGTATCCTCTTCAAAAAGATGCCATTCAGACTAAACATACAATATGACTTAATGTCCTTGGAGATAGATTCCACATAAAAGCTAAGATATATGTAAATAGTAATGAAAGATCCTTTTTAAACTTAACTGATCGGTGCTAGGAATCCCTAGACCACAATCATTTCCATGTGTTGGATAAATTGAGACTATAGATAAATAGGTTTTTAATAGGTTGGATGACCAATTCTTCTATGACACATTGAATGAATCCGTTGCTGATGCTGTTTTAGTGATTTGCATTTAGAAGGATTTTTGCATTTGTTTATAATTCTTGTTGTTGTTGGTGGTGCTGTGTGTGTGTGTGTGTGTGTGTGTATTTTTTGTTGTTGTTGTATGATTTTTATTACTGTTATGACATTCAATAAGCAATTAGGCATTAATCACGGCCAAAGGCATTAATCACCCAAGCAGCAAAAGCAAAACCAAGCTCAGACTCAAGCCGAAGCGCCAACGATCCAAAGCCTTCAACTTATGCATATGAGAGAGACAGGGCGACAGACAGAGAGAGACACAGTGAGACATCGAGTTGGGGCTCTGCATCTCAATAGATTGGCGACACTGAGACACAGTTACAGCTACTGCGGCTACTCTTCTCGCGGTTTCTCCTCATCCTCTCCCGTTTGATTTTTTTTTTTTTTTTTTTTGCATAATCACATGATGTCATAGTCTGTTTATAAGTCCGCCAAGTCAGTGCCAATTGAGCCGGCGGCCGATCCACTGGCCGGCAAGAGAGAATTATAGAGACAGAGAGAGACACTGAGAAGGCAGGCAGGCAACCAGCCAGCGGGCAGCAATTTGTGTCCCACGCCCACGCCAAGACACGCGCCAAGAACGGAACGAAACACAATCATTCAGAGCCACGATTCCACAATAAGTGAAGCTGATGGCGAGGTGAAGGGAAGGCAGGGCAGCATGTCATGGAATTGGGGGCCGGATCGAGGCGTGGCCATTTGGTAGCCATTTAGCCTGAAGGTGTATTTGAAAAGATGACGAATTTATAAGATCACTTGCTGGTAGCCTTGGTATAATGTCAGCGACAGAATAAAGAAGACATCAATCCGGTTCAATCTAAAAGGGTCAGACAGGACGCTTTTCCAATCCCTTTTGAAACCAGAAATCCAAAACATGAATGAAAAGCGCTCCAAAACGATTCGTAATTCAATTTTATGTCCAATTTAAGCTGTTCGTATTGAACTTCTTAGAGTATCGTTAATATAAGGCAAGGCCAAAAAGAACAGTCATGAATGGCAATTATAACCCAACAAATTTTAAACCTATTTATTCTTAAACCTAGTATTTCAAAGTTACGAGAAAGAGAATAAGTAATAATCAGAATCAACAGACGAATAGTTATGGATGAGATAGAGCTATGTGCCTATTCAATTGACCAGCACTGTACAAAGCTACAGTGACTAGACCAAAATAGTCAAAAATTGGTTCAAAATCCATTAACCAAGTTAAAATTAACAAATCAAAAAAAAAACTTTAGGAAATCGGTTAGAAATTGGCTAAAATTAATTAAGAGGAATTTTGAAAAATTCTCAAAAAGATAGATTTAAGTGAGTTAGTGCAATTCAGGTGCATGGTGTGCCTTGGTTGGCTTGGTGGTTGTGCCAGGTGGTTCATGTGGTGTGGTGTGCGAGACGAGTTATGCCCCGCAGGTTGACATACAAAAAGATGTTTGATTGTTCACATTTTGTCATGTCAATCGTCAATCATTGAGCATTATGAGCCATAGACCCCAAAGTCATTATAGGTGCAGCAGCAGCAGCAGCAACAACAACAACAACAACGACAACTACAATAGAATAGCAAGCTCCGTCGCATTTTGGCAGCACATTCAGTTCTATGTCTAAGGTCAACATTGCGTATGAGTAATGCTCACAGACATATGTACATACAGAGATTCAACGCCCACAAGTTAATTACAAATATCACCAAACACACAAATTGAATATTAAATTGGAAAAAAATAAAAAATGGCCGCAGGTCCCGTCCGTCCCCACAGTTTCGGGAGGCTGAACTGAAATTGCGACTGGAATGGAGGAGGAGATTGGAAACTTGAAGAGACACTGGCTAAGATCTCTGAGGTATCTAACAAAATAATAACAATAAACATTAATAGCCAGCACAGGCGGGCCAAATGACTAATTGGCAATCAATCAAGTTTTTGTTTTCTACATTTCTTTTAAAAGGTATTACTAAGCAATACAGTCAAGTCAATTGCATCAAAGGATTTACATAACGGGGCGAAACGGTGATTCTTACTCATCCAAATCGCTTGATCTTAACTACACATGATTTATCTTTCATTCCTTTATTATTATTGCAAATTAACAATTTGTATTTTATTTTTCTGTCTCTGTATGTGTTTAATATCCCCTCAACAAAATTTAAGTATCTTGTTTATTACAAGTTTCAACATATTTAAGTTCACACAATGAAATTTCCATTTTAATGTGAATCTATAAACTGGTTTAAGTTAAATTAAATTCCATTTATCATATGCAGATGATCCTGAAGATTGCCTAGAGTGTGTTTAAGGATAATAGGCGGCTTTCTGTGATGGAATGAATCAAGCCAAGGATTGTATTTCCTTCTATTTAACTTAACGCCTTGATTTAGTTGAAATTATTAATCATTTTATATGGTTTTCTTTTTGCAAACTTGATTATCAGTGTCTGATCTATAGACTTGGCAGTCCTTGTCCATGTAGCACCTTATTGTCAGCCATAACGTATACGCACGGTGTGCCAGCTATAGTAATTAATTTTGGCATAATATTCGAGTAAATATTGTTTTTTTTGTTGTAAATATAGTATAGTATAGTAGATTGGCAATTTTCTAACATTTGAGTTCTTTAGTCCCGAGGATCTTCGTTTTTTTGAGCCTTTAACAATTTTTGTAGCATTTTCACTTGGCCACTTCACTTAGCCGCCTTTGTCCCGGACCTAACTTTGATCGGAAGACAAGTAAACATCTCGAACGATTTGAAATTTATGTTAAACTTTGGAAACAAATAACTTGTGTCCTTCAGGGACCTCGCCTTAAGAGAGCACTGTAAAAGGCTTTTCGATCGCTAATAATCAGTTGTCTCTTCAAGTGAGATAAAAAATACCAATGAACAGCAAAGAATATTCCAATAAATTTTTTTTTTTTTAAGCTCTAATTTGAATATTTGAATCTGCTTTAAAAATGGGCATTTGGAACAGAAATTTCAGTTTAAAAACTCTAGAGAAACAAAAAAGAAATAAAACACTATCTTTGTGAATCGTTTTTGAACTTAAAGCATGTATTTTCAGTTTCACCTTCTAATTTACATTATGACTAGGCTTAATCTATAATCTATCAGAAGATAGAAAGGCATACATATATACCTAGTGTAAATAGGGAGGATATCGGACGATCGAGCCAATTCAAACGCTGATTTAATAATTGATAATTTCACTGTATTGATATTTATCCCATTAGATCGTATTGGCATTATCAACAACCTTTTTATTCCATGAGTCATTTGTGTATGAAATATAGTTTCGGCCGGCAAGAACCTTGACAGACAGCGGGTCGGCATATGTACATGGGACTGAGGTACGGGCCGAAGGAAAGAGAAAGAGCCTTATAGACATTATTTTTGTTTGTGCCCACAAGACACATACCCATTTATCACAATCACACTTGTATGTGTGTGTGTGTATGTGTGTGTTGGCTGTGGTTGTTGTTGCTTAGGTGGCATAATTTCTCACTTAACGCACGACTAAAAATACCCAATGCTACAATACTTGTAAGTTGCTATATCACATACATATGCACATAGATGCACACATACCTACATATGTACATATATATATAAGATATGCATGTGTATGTGTGTGTGTGTGTGTGTCTAGTTAGTTGTAGGTGTATATGTCACTGCGATTGCTAATAGTAAGTTCAATGATAATGCGTTTTGTTATTTATGACCGATATTTTATGCGATTAAATGGTATAATTTATCATTCCATTCGATTCTCTGCCCGATATCATTCCATTTCATGTTACGTATTAGTTTAAACTTTGTAATTATCACTTAGTTACAAGGTTCCGAATTTATGTACGAACCAAGAAATTCACATTTGATCCTTCTTTTCAAATGTTATCCAGATACTTCTCTGGAAGCACAATAAATACCCCAGATTGGCTTTCATCTTCTTTCTTTCATTTACAATTCTATTATTTAATAAAAAATTAAGCAACTATTTGAATTCCAATTCAATGTGAGGCATTGGTTTATACATATGTCTATCAGTCATGATTGCTAGTGCTCCTTGAAGAACTTCACAGTTCCAGCTTGGACTTGACCAAATCTCTGATTGGCCGTTATTAGATGACGGGCTATCCATTGTGGTAGCTTCTGTTGAATTCGATCGGCAGCATATCTCTCATCCAGTAAATAGACACAAGCATAGTCCCGTATATGACGGACGGAACGTCCAATGCATTGATTGACCGCCTTCATGCAGAGATTCTCATAATATTCATTGCCCGCACCGGGACCCAATTTTTCATCCAAATGCCGCATGCGTTCCTGCAGCTCCGGTGAGGTTCGATTGGGATATGGCAGGCCAACAACAATTACACCGCGACCCAAATTATCAGCAAAATTTAAACCCTCCGACAATTTGCCACCAACAACGCTCAGAAGAAGTGCCCCACCATTGTCTTCACTTGAGATGGCCTCGGCATAGAGTTGAAGTAGCTGCTCAACAGTTCCGCCGCCCGAGGATTCACGAAATATGCGCTTACGCTTGGCAATTCTAGTCAAGGCGCCACATTGCTCTAAATGCTTGTAGACCTGATCCAAATAATCATACGATGGCAGGAAACAAACCAAACCGTGGGGTAATACTTGACAAAGATTCTGCAATATCATCGAGAGCTCAGTCAACTAAAAAGAAATAAAAACAAACTTAATCAAAAGACATGTACATATATTTATTTGGTTTACTTGCCATTTGGAAGCTGCCTCTTTGGGTATAATTAAAGCAGAGGTTAGTACCAGTTGGACCCTTGGTGATGGCAAATGGTAATACCGCATCCGGTGGCACTACGTGATCATAGAAACGTTCAACCACACGGTCTGTGCAATTGGAAAAGAGTTGCTCTATTAGTTCTTGAGTGGGCTTCATGGTTCCACCGGCTATAATAATCTAAATGATTGGCAGGAATTCAAAGTTAAAGAAAGGAAATTCAGATTGATTTTTCAAGAAATACTTACCGCCCTGGCTTGGTTAACAATATCACTGAAATGCTCGGCAGGATTAAGTAGTAAATATTTCAATGTGCCCTGTTCGGGCTGTATAAGAACTCGTCCATCAGCTGCATCACTGGTCAGGGTTTCTAAAAACGCCAAAATAGGACGTATGGGTGATGGCATTAGCAAGCGTTTCGCATCCACATTGGATGCTGTCGTTGCTGCTGCAGATGCTGGAGGTTGTGGTGGTGGTTCATCCTGTTGCAGTTTTCTTTTACTCTGGCCCTGATGTTGATGTTGTTTGGCCAAACGTTTCAGCAACTCTATTGACGGAGGAGGACGATTCTCAACCTGTTTGGGCTCTCTCTTGGGACAATTTGACACTTTCTGGGCAAATCTCGAGCGGGCACAGAAATCGAGCAAATCAATTAAATTTATATTGAAGAAATCACCCTCGGCCGTTAGCTCATAGGTGCGTAGTAGGCGGGTCTTGACATTCATCTTCTTATCCAGAAGTTTTAACAGGCTTTTGATAATAAACACTAATTGATTAATTTTCAATAGATTTTTGGGACCAAGGCGGGTTTTATAGACATCCTTGTAGTTTAATATTAAATCCTTGGCCATGTTCAATTGATTACAATTGATTTCCGAGCCATGCAATTGGGCCAAAGTGTCCAAGAGATTGTGGGCTTCATCTATAATGACAATGGAACCACTGATTTCGATTCCCAACTGCTGGCGAGCCGATTTCTGTAGCAGCAATTGATAGGGCAGAAGAATCAATTGGGCTTTTTGCTGAGCTAAACGCGAGGCGTAATAGGGACAAGCACGAGATGATTGACCCTGATTAACAAGATCCTCAATGTCCACAGGCTCTGACAGAGCCAAGTCCCTTAGACGCTCAATTTGTGTAGCGACTTTAAAGGTACAACCACTCGATGAAGATACTTCTAGGCGCGACTTTTTACTGGGATTGGCTTTACTTTTGTTTTTGGCCATGTCCAGACAGCGTTCGTTCATGAGGGAGACATTCGAAAGTCTCTTCACATGTGGATTGATGCAAAGTTGCTGCCGAGATCCCAGGGAAATCGAACGCACCCATTGACTATGCGGCGTTTTACGCAACTCGGACACGATCTGCGCCAATTGGGAATGGGTTCGACTGCAATAGAAAATTTGTATGGCTTGATAATGATCCTGGCCTTGCTTTAAAGCATCATCCTCAACTTCATGGTCAGAGTCATTGTCCGAGTCAACGAATGGAGCCTCATCTATTTCCTTGTCTGAGATGTCTCGGAAATATTCTGACTTTTTGCTAAATCGCTTTCTTTCTTTTCCCCTTGTTCGTATCTGCACCAGTTCATCTTCCTCTTTTACTCTTAACTCATTTAAACGTTTCAATTGTTGCAACTCTTCGCGCAGTCCCTGGACCCTAGCCTGTTCGGTGATCCAATCTGTAGCCTGACCACCGCATTCTTTCAGTTTTGCAATTTCATTTTCCAGTCTTTCAATTCTTTCTCTCAGCTCACTTCGTATCAATTCCTCATGGTGCTTTAACCAGGTCAATGCTGCACATGTCAAGGTTAGAGATTTTCCTGTTCCTGTGGGACTTTCGAATATGCCAATTTGTTTAGTTTCCAGCACTTGGAACACTTGTTGCATGAGTTGCCCTTGAATTTCATAGGGTTCATAGGGAAATCCAAACTCAGTTTTATTAGGTGTGTTAAGTGGCTTTAGTGGTGAATACTTGGCCATGTTGTGGCTGAGATAATTCTTTCCTCATTCACATTATTTTTAGTTAATGCATTAAAAACAAATTCGACGCGCCTAAAACAATAACAAAACGACGAGAATAGTCCAGGTTGCCAGATCTACATATATAGAATGGTCGCCTGGTGTTGCCAGATGCACGCTAAATTCTGTCAGTTCAGCGTTGTCACCATATGTTCGACTTATCGGTTGGAGTTGCACTCATTGGTTTGACGTTGGCACGACGTTCGACCTGTTACGCGCCAATTCAAATGAGAAAATGTTTTGTAAATAACTATGTCTTATATTTAGCGAGTGTTTCGACTTAAGCCATATAAATATAACTGAAATTTTCAGTGGGCATTTTTAAAAGATGAATAAATAATGATATTTTCTTTAATAATTTTAACTCATTTCTTAGTAAAAGTTCTATAAGACGAAATTTCCAATTGCACCTTCTATTAACCCAATTTGATGTGCATTATATTTTTTTATACCATTTTGGTATGGCTGGCTTTTAGCAACTTTGCCAAAGTAGAAAAAGTGGAATAAAAAAGCGGTTCAGGCGGCCCAGTCCAAGAGTCTAAGCTGGAGCCACACATTGCTTGGCCAGTGGGCCGCCAATTTCCTCCCATGGCCAAATGTTCTTCAGCTCTCGGGCTGACAAGTTCACTTTTGTTTTGCCGGGTTTCTCGTGTGTCTGTTGTTTGTTGTTTAGAAATTAGGCTAACAAAAAGCCGCAAGTGATCGAAATCTATATACCTACTATATCTATATACTCCGCTCTCCAAAGACACTTTCTGCCCTCCTTATAATAATTAACACATATAGACAACACTTAGATGATATTTTAGCCCGCCACCACAACTACATATTAACATTCATACTCTCCATTTCCCATCGCACAATCGTTTTTTTTTCCTGGAAATATATATAAGCAAGCTAATGATGCAAATGTTTCATGTGTTTTCTATTTCCAACTGCATGAGAATGTGAAACGAATCAATATAGAAAGTAAAACGAACTTTGCACCAAATAACTAAAGCTAACGTCATTCTATGTCAGAGAATCGTAGCTTATCAGCTACTATACATGCATACATATACATACATATATAAACACACATATATACAAATACCTGACGCAAAACTCAGGAAGTCTGAGTTAACATAAAAACAAAAACACATTTCAATCAAACTCGGAAACACGCCCCTTTTTTTTTGTTTACTATACATGTAAAGGGAAAACATTTTCATTTTTCTTCACATGTGTATGACCTTGACCTGGGAATGACCCCAATTTACATTCATGACGCAGATGCACCTTTGCTTTGCAGAGCTCCAGTGACCTAAAAAGAAAACTAAAATAGAAAAATAAATAGGTACATATTGAAAATGGGGGAGAGAAACAGAAGAGCCAATCAAAATCATAATATATGTATATGCAACAATTTAATTCCGAGTGTGTGGTCAGGTCAGGAAGTTCATCACGGCTATAATGACGACGTCAATGGTGAGCAGGGATCACAGCCGTTGTCAGTCTTTCTATGTATGTGTGTGTGGATGTGTGCGTACTCTTCCCGATAAGGCGAGGGCTTTGAGGTAGACGTATGTATGTATGTATAGAAGGTAGAGGTAAAGCCAGTGGCAGAGGGGACAAAGTCTGAAATTCCAAAGCGTAATGCGAGATTTGGTTGAAGCTTGATCGATGCCTTAGATGTCGACACAACATGTGGAAATTACTTTCATTTTATGGAACTGTTTTTTTTTTTGATTTTATTTATTTTTTGTTGTTTTCCGCTAATACTAACAATTAATTCTCATTTAAGTAAAGGTATAATATACGATTTAAAGTTATCTAAGTTAACTAAATTGAAAACTTTGTTTTACTGGCAGCCTAGGAAATATTTTTTTTGTATATATCATTTACATATATATTCATATGTATGTAGGTGTATGTATAAGTATCAACTACTAAGCATTATAAATAGCACTTTAAATATTATATTACACAAATTTAGAATATATATATATGTGTAGGTATGTACGTAGATTGTTAGACAAATCTGATAATAATTTTTGTTTTTGATGATGAAATTGGACATTAAATTAATGTGTTTCTCTTTTTTAGCCTGTCAAACTGGCATCTCATCCATTATCATCTAAAATTTTCAGTCCTTGAAAACGTTGATTTTTTGTTTTTGTTTGTGGGTAATTTGTTTTAAAGCTCAAATCAGCGCTGAATGTCAATTAGTTCTTATCAGTTTTTGGTGGAAAAGAATTTCTAAATTCATTTCTAATTCCTTCCTAATAGGCTTAATACATCTATGTTGGGGGGCTAAGTACGAGTATAACAAAATTAAGTTTCAAACTTAATTATAACAGAGTTCTTCAATTTTTTTTTTGTGTTCGTTTGGCTTTTTGGAATTGAGAATCAGCGCATCGATAATATACTATAATGCCTTCGATTCGTAAGTGGAGAGAATAACTTGACTTAGAACTTTTTGTTGTTCCTCAAGAAGGCCTTGTGACGCACTTCCTCTTTAATACAATTGTCGGAATCGGCTCCCTTGCCACGCTCTAAGCATACCGTTTCTGTTTTCAATACGAAACATTGCGTTTGCACAATATTGAAAAATAGTTTGCCAATGGCAATGGCATCCTCATCGCTGGCCATTTTTAGGCAAGTGCGGAAACGACGATCACAACTGCAATGGGACAGGGTGTAGGGACGATAATTAAAGAGATCGTAACGATTCGACATTCCTGGTATCCACATTTTGCAATGATCGTGCTTGCGGCAACATTTATCGGCCATTGAGGCGCCTCCCAAATGATTGTAGGTGCCGTTTGCCAAATTGCCACGCCCACACCAACGTGTATTTGGGGCTATAAACCAATCCGATTGCCGACGTCGTCGTTCATGACGTGAGCCACCGCTGATTCCAATGCTGTGGCTTTGATTTGCTGCTCCTCCTCCTCCTGCCGTTGTTGTTGTAGTTACTGCAACTGCTGCAATGCTGGCGGGCAGTGGTAATTGCTTAGCTGCCGCTGCCGCAGCCGCCCCAACACTTAGTTGGAGTTCCCACATTAAAAAGCAACAGGCCATGAGTAGGCATATAAAATGCATTAAATCCATTTCGCTGTTTTTGTATGTTTAATTTAATAATTTAATTCTATTTATTTTGTTCTATTATAAGGCTTCGCGCACGCTGACTCCAAACTTTTCGTGGCCGTTGTTTTTATATGCTGAGTTAGTGCTGTCGCCAATGGCGGGAATCAGGCTAGATTTTTCTAGAGCCCGATAATTTATCGGCTATCGGTACAAACCGTCGGCTCGTTATCGGTTATCGAGATGGTCTGCGCTTTGGCAACGCTAGACGACAGCTGATGAGTAACTTACTAAAAGCAAAACCTTATACAAAAAAATTGCAAGTGTACACATATAGGTATATATGACGTGCGCAAGATGCAGCGATCTCATGCGGAGCAGAAAAATAACGTAAAGCGACATCCCGGCAATTGCAATGTCCATGCACAGGCCGAACAGCAGCAACAACATCCGCACAACAACAGTAACAGCAATAGCAATGCCTCAGCTTTGACGCCACCCAAAACATTGGCATTGAATCAAAATAATTATCATCCAGCTTCTGCCATTCCAATTGCATCCTTGGATACATCAAATGGTGAGCATGACGGCGAAACAGATGCCGATTATCCCGATTCACGTTACGAGTGTGCCATATGCATAGATTGGCTCAACGAACCGGTCCTCACATCGTGTGGTCATCGTTTTTGCAAGAGTTGCCTCAACGATTGGCTCCAAAATCACAATCAGTGCTGTCCCCTCGATAATAAGCATCTATCCACTGATCAAGACATCTTTCCCGACAACTATACGCGCCGTGAAATCGAGCAATTAAAGCACAAGTGCCCCAATTCCCCCATGGGCTGCTCTTTGATAGCCTCCCCCATTGAACTGAATCGCCATTTGCCAACATGCCCGTACAGGCGACAACAAAGCGAACATCATCCCCAAGATCTAGAAGTGGATCAGCAACAAAGGGAAAAGTGTCCATTTGCTTCGATAAAATGTGATTTTGTTGGCAGACCCGAAACAAATCAATTGGAGGAACATCTAAAGCTCGACATGCCGCATCACATGCAACTGATGCTGAAGGCTTTTCAACAAACCGCATTGGACTCATGGCAGCCGCACAAACCGAATTCATCAACTCCCCCACATCCGCCACCACCGCCTCCCCAATATGCCAACGGAGTGGACGAGCAAATCGTTCAGACCATGTATCAGAGAATCGTGATACTAGAGCAACGTGCCCGAGAGTACGAGACACGCGTAGAGAATCTCAACAAAGAGTTGCGCCTATGCCGGCAACAACCGATCGATGCCCGCTATAGCAACGGCACAATTATCTGGCAAATCGAGCAACTAACACCTCTTATAACCCGCTTGCGGGCCAATGCCAATAATCAGGTCTATTCCCATGAATGTTACACCTCACCCTATGGCTATAAGTTTTGTGCACGTTTAAATATTCAGCCACGAAAACCGCATGTCTTGAGCTTGCATGTCCATTTGATGCAATCAGAGAATGATTTCCATTTGGATTGGCCCTTCAAAGGACGCATTAAACTGTGCATGGTGCATCCAGCTGATAAGAGTCTATCGCAACATGATACCATTATGACCAAGCCAGAGATATTGGCCTTTCATCAGCCGCGCGAGGCAATTAGCACACGAGGATTTGGTTTTCTCGAATATGCCAACATATCGAATATAATGCATTTGGGTTTTTGTGCCGATGATCGTTTGCTGATCAAAATTGAAATCAATATTGTGTGAAAAACAGAAAGATGAACAAACCAATGGGAACAGACAAACATAAATAATTCAATATAGTAGGACAGCAAATGAAACATAGACTACTCATGTATACATACATACAAATATTAATACAACAATTAGTTATTATAGTGTAGCGTATATTTTATATAGACTTACAGTCAGTATAAAACGATAATTAGTCACAGCAGTTTAGATATTGAACATCACATCGCCAAGCAATACTTCTTAGAATGGGATATATTACTACTCATATACATATATCCATCTATATTTTGTATAGGTTTCACCTCTCACGCTGTTCTATTTCAAAATGCATTCCATCGATCAAACTTTTTTTTTTTTTTTTTTGTTTTTAATCTCTGATTTAGCATACTTACTTACATATGTATTTGTAGGTAGAAATCTTACTAGACTTATAATATCCATACATGTAGCAATGCTTTTAAATGAGGCATCTTGTACTTATGATCATATGATCCTACTCAAAAATGATTATTTAACCAGTCAATAATATTTGATCGTTTTGATATCAAATTGCAACCTCAATACGTCCATTATTAGTGAGTATTATTTTTAAATGTGTCCTTGTTTTTTTTCTTTTTGTTTTTTTGCTTTTAATATGTTTGTAGAATATATGAAATACATGTATGTATACATATATATATTTATATACTGGCAATATATAGGTATTGCTTATATACAAAAATATTGTAGAAAGGCAAACGCATAATAAATAAAGGTAAACATTTTGTACTGAAATTTATATAAGTAATTTGTTTATTTTTTTGTATGCTCCTTTTGCAATTAGCATTTTTTTAGTTTAAGGAAAGAAAGCTGTCCTTCACAAGAGCTGACCATATGGACTGTCCGCATTGGTTGTGAAGGTAAAAATGCCTGGCAAGTTGGAAACATCCAATGGATCGCCCAGCTCGACACCATTAGTCTGGCCACCACATACGCCACTTGTCAAGAGGAATTCGGAGTAGTCGTTGCACTCGGCATAGGGAGCAAAGCTTGAGACACGGCGTATGGCCTCGGCAAAGAAATGAACGGCCCTAGCATGAGCACAACCGCCATCAAGATCCAATCCACAACCCGGTTGCCTACGACCGCCGTTTGCATAGTAATCCGTGTGGCCCATTAGTGACAATTGACCCTTGAACAGGCCATTCGTGTGCAAGCATATCACATTGTCGGCATCATCCTCGTGAAGACGTGCATCTTTAACGTCATACAAGTAGAGAGGAAATGCTGGATCCAAGGCCACAATATGGCCCAGTTTCAATTGGCCATTGCTAATCGTTTTGAGATCTTTGCCACAAAAACCTGCAATATGGGCACCCATGCTATGACCAATTACCACCAAATTGGATCTAAACCAAATTCGTTGATCATAAATTGTACAAAGGAAGCACAACTTGCTCCAGCACGAGGGGCCTTGATCTTGGCTTCGACATAGTTTAGAGCAGCTATATCCGACCAGTCTATGGAAATGATATTGTAATCACCTCGAGATTGATAGGCGGTTCGTAGCTCTTTATTGGGAATCTTCTGATATGACATAGTCCAGCCATGAATAATTATTCTAAGGGATAGATAAAGTAAAGTATAGATCTGATCAGTCGATTGCCTCACTTACTTGGTTGGTAGTTTCGGATTGAAATTGGATTCCTGCACCGATTTCGCATCATTGATAAATAATTGCTGTGGCAAATCGGTATTTAGTGGGGTATATAAATAATAACTCGCTGCCTCATCGATTCCATCATTATCATCGGCAATTGCCCTTGAATCAATGGTATTGACCAATAACAGCGTGAAACACAAAGCAATCGGCCACATCCTTAGCTGTTGAATGTTCAGGTGGGACTGTTTACCACCCGATCAATCCCATAAAAAACCAAAAGCTAATTTTACGTTAAAGATACTTGGTTTATGGGTCTATTGCTAATCTGTTGCCGTTTTTAACTGCCATCCCACCGCAAATTGTTCTTTCGATGACCGATTAGATTGCTTCAATGGATAGCAAGTGCCCCTTTCATCGATGGACTCTCTATAATTTAATTGATTAGCGATTCCCCCTCTTCCCGCTTCACGTTTTATAATTACATCATTATGGCTAATAGAACTTTACACTTTTTTTTAGATCTTATTAGTCGTTGGAATTGCCACATAAGATAAGCAGCATCTTAATACATTCTCGCTTGAAGTTACTACTAAGCTCTAGATACGTTTTTACAAGCTTTACCTTTAATATGAACATCTATTCTACACACGTTGAATAAGTCTTATATAATGTACTTTTAAAATATATTAATAAGTAATAGATGCTAAAAAAAACACCGATCGAACCAAAACTTATTAACAAAAGCAACTTAATTAATTAATTATAATCATTATGGAGAGGTGTCTATGCGACAGTCCAAGTGTGTGCATCAAGTTCAGCACTATCGTCAATGTTAATGGCCATTGTAATGCCTGTGGCTGGTTCTTCAATAATCTCAATGACTGTTATGGCCTCCTCGTGCTCCTCTTGTGAAATGTGATCAATCTCCAGTGTGGTTTCAAGTGCTGGCACAGGCACTGTCACTGGGACTGAAGCTATTGTTGACGTTGTTGGGATTTCAGTTGGTGCTGGCACTAACATTGCCTTGGTTGCCCTTGATGCGGAATCATGTGTTCTCATATGTGCATGAAGACCACCCGATTGAGCGAAACTTTTCTGACATAACTTGCAGGGATATTTCCGTTGTCCGGAATGGAGTAATTTATGCACACGCAAAGCCTTTTTTCGCTGAAACGTTGAACCACAAATGTCACATACAAATGGTCGTAAATTGGTATGCGAGACAGCATGAACGTTGAGATCGTGAAAGCTATAGAAGGCTTTGTTACATATCTCACATTTCGCTGGCCTTTCGCCAGTATGACGACGCATATGAGCGGTTAGGACACCCCGATCACGGCAGGGCCTTCCGCATATTTCGCATATGCAAGGCATCCTCCCAGTATGGCAAATTTTATGAGAATTTAATTCCTTCTTAGTATAAAATGAAGCCTCACAGTCGGGTTCCTGGCATTTGTGAGATTTAATGCCACTGTGGCGTTCCCTGTGCCGCAACATGTTGCCGATTTGGGTAAAGGGTTTGCCACAAATATCGCAAACCATGCCCGTATGCTTCCAGTGATGGGCACGTAAGTCTCGCTCATTGCGGAACGTTTCGCTGCAGCCAGGCTTCTCACACTGAAAGACTTTGGGAGCAGGTTTCGCCTTTTTTCTGTGTCCATCTATGGTCATTGCAGGTTTCTGGGGCAAAATCTTTGGTTTATCGCTATGCTTGTGGCGTTTGTGACTCTGAAGGCTTCGTTTTGATACATAGGCTCGATCGCATTTATCGCACGGAAAAAGCATATCCTTGGCATCGTCTTCAAGATCGTCTACTTTCTCCGATTCTTTGTCTTGCTCCTGGAAATCGGCAAGTTCCTCTTCACTGGCGTATGCCGTCCAATCCATATCTAATAAGGCATCTAATGAAGCATTTTGCAATTCTTTTTCGTCTAATTTATTTACAGCCGGGACTTTGCGGCTGTGCTTCGAAGATGTATCCATGAATTCGATCTTTTCTTCCCTTTGATCATCATCATTATCATCACCATCATCGTTATTGGAATTGTTGCTGGGAATTGGGGAAGGAGATGCTTTGGCTTGATGTCTCAGAGATTTCGGCCTTAGCTCACGTTTACACAACTCCTCTGACTTCTCCTTCTCCTCTGGTAATTTCCTTTTTCCAAGCCTTGTATCCTTACCCTCCAGATCTTTCAAATGCTTTAGCCGAATATGATTGAGAAAATTTGAATACTTTAATTTTTGGCTACAAAACAAACAATTAACTTCGTAACTGGCAGGGCCTTTATAAAAAACTTCGCCGCATCTTGTGTCCCCAGGCAACTCCAGTTTCATCATCTTCCCAATGCAAATCCAATCTCAATCGAAATCCACAAACAAATCCAAATAAACTTAGAGATTAATTTAATTCAAGCAAGTAGCGCTGTCAGCTGTTGTCAACAGTGATGCCAATTTTCAAGCTGAAAATCTCACTGGCATCAAAATCTAATTATTGGCAGCCCTGGACAACGGAAGGTCGAGTTATCGATTTGTGATATATCGTTATCAGTGGTGTCAACTTTTAATAATCAAAAAAGCTTTATTTTGCTTTAAGTTGAATAAATAGTTAATAGAATTATCAATTTCGTGATAATATTGCCTTGTGGTATGGCTTAATAGTTTGAATTAATTTTAAATGCCTATAACTCTTACTAAATATTGATAGAGTTTAAGGGCTTTTGCTTACTGTTGTACTGCGACCTTTTATTCTGACGGCCCATCAGAATTTAGATCAAACCAATTCATTATATTTCACAATAATGTCTAATGTGTCGAAATACGATTTTCAAAAGCTTGAATTCTGCATTCAAATTTGCCGCCGGTGGGCTTTGGAAAAGCTAGATTTTAAGAAAAGGCCATTTTGGCAGCACTAGTGGTGATACAGATACATTTTCCATTTTCCATTTTCATTGATTTTTCCTACGAATCGAAGGAGTTTTCGAAAAGCTAAAAAATAAGGTAAAGAAATAAACAAAAGGATGTCTGAGAGCGCTGTTGCCAGCAGCAATGCGAATGCCAATGAGAAAATGGCTAGCCTAATGAAGGAGGCGGAAAATTTGAAAACCAAATTGGAGGAAGAACGTCAAAAGTTAAATGATGTCAATTTGTCAAACATAGCCGAACGGCTGGAGCAGATAGCTTATGTGAATATAAAACCAAGAAAGGTACTCAAAGGTCATCAGGCTAAAGTGTTGTGCACTGACTGGAGTCCAGATAAGAGGCACATCATTAGCTCCTCCCAGGATGGACGCCTGATTATTTGGGATGCATTTACAACAAATAAGGAGCATGCTGTGACCATGCCCACCACTTGGATAATGGCCTGCGCCTATGCCCCATCTGGCAATTTTGTGGCCTGTGGTGGCCTGGACAATAAGGTGACAGTGTATCCTATCACTTCGGATGAGGAAATGGCCGCTAAAAAAGAACAGTCGGTACCCATACTAGCTATATGTCCTGTTGCATTTATCCTAACTCAGATCAGCAAATTCTGACCGGGAGCGGCGATTCCACATGCGCCTTGTGGGATGTGGAATCGGGGCAGCTATTGCAAAGCTTCCATGGCCATTCGGGTGATGTGATGGCCATTGATTTGGCTCCCAACGAAACGGGCAACACTTTTGTTTCCGGCAGCTGTGATCGCATGGCATTTATTTGGGATATGCGCTCGGGTCATGTAGTTCAATCCTTTGAGGGTCATCAATCGGATGTGAATTCTGTGAAATTCCATCCATGTGGCGATGCAATAGCCACCGGATCAGATGACAGCAGTTGTCGCCTGTATGACATGCGGGCAGACCGAGAGGTTGCCGTCTTCTCCAAGGAAAGCATCATTTTTGGTGTCAATTCGGTGGATTTTTCAGTGAGTGGACGTTTGCTTTTCGCTGGCTATAATGATTACACTGTTAATCTCTGGGATACTCTGAAATCGGAGAGAGTCTGCCTGTTGTATGGCCATGAGAACAAGGTCTCCTGTGTCCAAGTCTCACCGGATGGCACTGCCCTGTCCACCGGCAGCTGGGACTACACCATTCGTGTGTGGGCCTAAGTTTAACTAAGAATCTAGATTATGTATAATTCTGTTAAATGGCCAAGAAAACCGGAATCAAAACCAAACAAAAAATTGTTATCATGTAACACACGCGTTTTTTTAAACCAAAAATTATTATTATCAAATATTGTGTAACTATATAAACAAATATATAAAATATATATATATGAATGCGGCTAGCTCTAAGTTCCTGTTCGAAAATAAATGTTGAAATGATTGCGAGAATTGTTTTTTGAAAACTTGGGCTGCATGAATATTAAAGAATTTTCCTTTGGCATTGAATAATGCTAATGAAAACACAATTTCATTAGCATTATAATCAAAAAATCGATCAGCAACTGAGTGTGTGAGAGACAGTGCACTTCAGTGGGAGAATACTTCTCTCCCTCTTTGCCATCGCTGGGCCTCTAAAAGAAGCTGCAACTGAGGGGGGACGCATCAGTTGTTTTAAAAATTTAGGAAAAATCAACAAAAAACCAGAGGGCCGGGGCTAACTTTGACCGCGTCAAAGTTTGTATACCCTTGCACCTTTTTTGGTAAGTCTTTCCTTACCTATTAGCCATCAGTGTGGAAGAACATTTTATCTAAAAAGGCTTATGCTTGCGAAAGAATGGCCTACAATCATAGGAAATAACGAAGATATTGATCAAAGTCACTGTTTGCGCCCGATCGTTTCTATGGGAGCTATATGATATAGCGCCCGATCTTGATCAAATTTGGCACAGTCATTAACATATATATTAAACTAACAAATGTTGAATTTGAAATAGTAGTTTACAGGCGTAATAAACTCTCTAATATTAAGTTTCACGATAATAGCACAGAAATTAACGAAGTTATTGAGAAAAGTCACTGTTCGTGACTTTGGGGTTTATATGCGAGCTATATGATATGGTGGTCCGATCCGGCTGAATTCGAGATATACAACCCCTTCAGTATATACAAGCCTACGTGCAAATTTCAGCTCTGTAGCTCTTACGGTCTAGGAGGAGTTTGCGTTGATCCAGACGGACGGACGGACGGAAGGGTATAATTAACAGAAATTGGGAAAAAATTAACAAAAATTATGAAAAATAAGTTCAAAAAATTAAGAATAATTTTAAAAAATAGCAAAAAAATAGAAATAATACAAAATTTTTTTTAATATTTTAGTATTTTTTTCTATTTTTTTTTAATTTGTCCTAGTTTTTTTTAGTTTTTCGTTAATGTTTTGTCAATTTATCGTAATTCCTTGTTTTTTTGTTTTTAATTTTTTCCTATTAAAAAAAAAAAACAATATATGTACATATATACATATATATATTTTTTTTTATTTAAAATGTTGAATTATAATGTGTATAATTGTGTTTTCATTAGCAATATTCAATGCCAAACGAAAACTCGTCTTTACTATTTTTTATTTTTAATGCTAATGACAACGTATTTCATTAGAATTTATTTTTTTTTAATTTTTGAAAATTTTTTCATCAATCAATGCTAATGCTTAACGGCACAACTCTGAAGATTTTCTTAAATCAGTCTTAACCACATAGAAAAATGAATTTTTTGATCATATTCTTTATATTTTTGTTAACAAAAAAAAAAAAAAAACAAAAAACTATAAATAGGATACGATTCAATTCGTACTTTTTATATATTTACAAAACTATTATTCTAAAAGTATTCTTTTTACAAATTTATAAAATACTTCAGATTATAATCCTAAATACCAAAAATTCACATTATTTAATGCTTATACTGCAGTTCAATTTGCACTTGTAATAGATGTCTCTTGTGTTCAGTTGTACAAAGCCAAAGCAGGGGCTTCTATCTTGATCCTAAAACTCGACATCAGGTTTATAATCATTTAAGTTATAACACCCTCTGCAAGGGTATATTAATGTTTCGTAATGGTTCTGAAGTTAGCCCATGCCCAGACGATAAGGATGGTCCTGTACTGGCTCCAGCCTGTAATTTATGTCCACGCATATGGGCAGATAGACCTGCTGCCTGAGCATATGCATTGCCGCAGATTTTGCACTTGAATTTTTTGATACCCAAATGTAAATGCTTATGATGATACAAGGCTTTGGGTCGCGAAAATGATGATTCGCACTTGTCGCATTTATACGGACGCTCCGTGGAATGCATGGCCTGATGTTCGTTGAGCAGAGATCTTGAAGCGAACGCGCGGTCACATGACTGACACTTGAAGGGTTTCTCACCGGTATGAGAACGACGATGAACAACCAAGGCATCCCGATATCGTGAACGATAGCCGCATAGCTCACATATATAATTCCTTTCCATGCTATGGACACGTCGATGGGATGTTAGGTTATGCTGATTGACAAACGATTTCTCACAATTCTCAAAGTCACACTTGAATTGACGCACACCCGAATGACCCTGGACATGTCGCAGAAGGGTCCGAGATGACTTGAAGATCTTGTTGCATAGTTTGCATGAGAATTCCGTATGCATTTTCCGACGATGTGAATCCAAGGCACGGTCTACATCGAAAATCGCATCACAATCGCTGCACTTGAAGGCCTTGGGATGTGGATGACTCATCTTCAAATGGATATTCAAATATTTTTGGGTTGTATATTTACGTGAGCAATGCTCGCAGTTAAAGTCTTTTGATTGCTGTGGCCTCTGTGAGATGGGTAAATGTTACGTTAGATGATGAATTCCAATGAAATCTACTGAACTCACCTTAAATACTGACGGCTTTTCTTCTTCATAATCAATATCATCATCATCGTCATCATTATCTTCTTCTTCATCGTCCTCATCATGATCCATTTCCGGTTCACTTATGGGCTGCTCTTCCAACGACTTGCTTAAGCTCAAAGCCAGCACCCTTAATGGTTTCACATCATCTTCGTCGTCATCATCATTTTCTTGTCCATTGTCGTCGTCCGCTTCTTGATGCGCATCATACAGCATAACTTCTTCCTCTAGGCTCAATGACTCCTGCTTCTGTTTCTTGGGTTCCCCCTGCCTCTGCCAGAGCTGTCATGGTATATGTTAGGGGTTTCCCCTGTCTATCAAAATGTACATTTCGTATGTGTCTTTGAAAGTCCTCAAATTCGAAATGTTTCATGTTGCACAGGCAGCAAATCAGTTGAAAGCTGTTCGCCTCTTGCCCATAGAAGATTTCTCCACATTTGGGCGGGCGCATTTGGGTTGGGTCATGCAATTGCTTGTACTTCCCATTGATCAGGCACCGCTTTAGCATGATGATGTCTGGCCACTAAGTGACCAAGGTGTAATATTGTTTTATTATTATTGTTTCTTTATCTTGAGACTTGCTTTGTTATTATATAGTTCCTAATTGGTCATCAATTAATGTCTTAGTATCTCTTGCGTCGCACCTGTCGATTTAATGTTCTTTTTATTATTAATAGTGTCCTTCATAAAGGCCGTTTGCAAAATTTATTATTGTTTGTTTCGCCTTTTTTAAGAATAATAATCAAAATTGCGAATTCGCTTCGCCACACTGAATATTTGTTCATCGGCGAACTCAAGTTTTGGTGGAGTGTGCAAGCGAGATGAAATATCCGCTAAACGCCGAAAACGGCTAGATTTCTAAAACAATTATCGGTTTTTTTTTAAACAATAAAATATTACATTTCAATGTAATTTCTATGCGCTAAAAAAAAATGTTAAGCGAGACGAATTCAGGAGCTCTGGGTAAGGATATTTAATTTTTCTAGTTCTTTTATGGTTTTTATTTGAACATTTCAACTTTGTGACATTTATTATAAATATTTTTGAGTAAAAAAAAAGAACAATTCGGATATTCTACGCATGATCCAGTCGGCAGATGGGTCCTTCCTCTACCATTTTTAAGTCGACTTTGGGTCCTACCAAATCGCGTATGTTGTTAATGCCATATTTGATCATAGTCGGCCGTTCCAGAGACAGACCCCACGCAATCACATTGACATTCTCCGGCAAGCCCATGGGTAGCAACATCTCTGGTCGGAAAACTCCCGAATTGCCTACCTCGATCCATTTTGACAACCCAGGATGATAGCAAAATATTTCCATGCTAGGTTCCGTATATGGATTATATGCGGGCTTAAATTCCAATTGTGTGATGCCTAATTTCTGGAAGAACTCATAAAGAGTGCCAATAAGATCACCCAGAGTAAGACCCACGTCGGCAATGACACCCTCGACCTGATGGAATTCAGCCAAATGGGTGGCATCTAAAGTTTCATTTCGGAAAACCTTGTCGATGCTGAAATATTTAGCTGGCTTAAATCCTCCCTCCTGATTGGCAAGTTTAAAGAGCATGCGAGCACTAACTGCAGTGGTGTGGGTGCGTAATAGATTCTTCTGAGCCTCCTCTAGTGCCCAGTCATAGCCATAGCCCAAGGAGCCGTATCCACCGTGGGAGTGAACTGATTTGACACGCTCCAAGTAGTCCTGAGGAAACTTGAAGCTCTTTGCTGGGGAATTAATGAAAAAAGTATCATGCGCATCGCGAGCCGGATGCTGCTGCGGTTGGAATAGGGCATCGAAATTCCAGAAAGACGATTCCACATAATTATTGGTGGGCATTTCAGAGAAACCCATTTCCAAAAATATTTGACGGAATTCGGTGCGAACTTTTAGCAAGGGATGCAAATGACCACGGGTAGGAGGTGCTCCCAGGGCGTCAAAATTATACGACTTGAACTTCAACTGATTCCATAATCCACTGGCCAACATCTCGACTGTCAAATCCGTTTCTAATTTGGTCAAAGTCAGTGCAAATTCGTTGCCCTTGCCCAAGAGGAAACTCTTGGTCGTTACCTCCTGCACCAGTTTCCGTTTCTTGTATTCGGCCACTTCTTTGGCAGTAACAACGTCCTCTCCGGCTTCACCTTTGGCCACTTTTTGAAGCTGGTACTGCACTTTATCCTCAATCTGATCCACCTTACGCTTTACCACTGGTGGAGTTGCACTCTTATCCAACCATATCCAACCGTGAGACATGGCTTTGCTAAAGCCTACTTTGGCATTTGGTCCTCCTTGGGCAAGAAGAGTGGCCTGGGCTATGCCCTCGGTTGCCGGCACTGCAGCATAGACCAGAGCCTCGTGGCTTCCCTTCTCAGCCACCGCACGTCCCTCCTCCGTTAGATCTAGAGTCTTGTGTGTCACCGTCTCCGCTGTGACCAAATCACCATGCGCCTGAATACTTTTTAAAGCGCCGACAATTTTTTGATGTTCAATGCCAAAGATTTTTGCCAATTCCAACGTGTCCACCTGGCCGGCAGTGTCCACATGCTGGAGTATACGCTCAGTGAGATCGGGATGCATGTCGCCGGCAGTAATATAAAATTTCGAGCGAAATTATCAATCTCGTGTTTTTTGCCACAACGCAAAGGGAAGAGGCAGAGTTAAAGTGATGCCAAATTGGCTAATTTAAGGTTGGCTTTAGCTATTTGCTTCGAATTTTTAAAACCGCCACCAGCAAAGTTTATATATATTAAAATGAAGACAAGAAGTCATTAATAAAAATATTAATATAAATCTAATAGACAAATAAAAAATCTATTTAGGATTCTCCGTTAAAAATCTTTATTTTTTTTAGCTTTTTTCTACTATTGCGCACCACTGTTGTACCCACACTAACACACATACGCTGTGCGTTGTTATTTGTTTTTATTTTTTTTTTTTAAATTGTACTATTAGAGTAAATGATTCGACATACGGATATTAATTAAGTGGAAGCCATGTTAAAGACCCTCAAGCCGGACACTTTCGCTGGCGTGGCCAATGCTAAGTGCGGCGAAATTTTTTCCAAAGCTTGCACAGCTTTCGGATCGACTGCGTATTTTGTGATATGAAATGTTTTATATTTGACGATTTTTTCCTGCACATCCAGAATATACATTTCGAGAATGGACTGCTTAAAACGGACGCGATGCAGAAGCTCCAGCAAAAGGAAACAAAGCAAGAGGTGACCGACTCACCAGCAAGACAAAGTATTCCTATTGTGGCTCAAATGAATCCATTAGTTTGGTATGAAAAGGAGAAGGATGAAGATCCAGACACTGATGACAATGTTGCTGAGGATCAGTCGTCAGAAAAGGACTCCGAGGAAGAGACTGATGTTAAGGCCATTATAAAATGGAATCAAGTTTGCACAACAGATTCATTGCGCCCACTACGGGCTCTGAAAGTCGACTATAAGGAGGAAGAGGAGGAGTCGTATCATGAAGATGATGGATCAGAAGCGGAACTAAAAGAGCAGTTGCCAGAGCACGACAAGGCCAACTCGTGTCCACATTGCGAGAAGAAATATCAGAGTAAAACAACCTTAGATCGCCACTTGGCCCAGCAGCATAAAACGCTTAAGGATTCCCCCATTGAAATGACAAAATTTAAATTCAAATGTCAACATTGTGATAAGATTTATAAGGGAAAATATTCTTTGCGACAGCATATTAAAAGAGATCATGTCTTGGACGTGAAGGATGAAGAAGCCATCGAAGGTCAAGCTACTGCCACATCCTCTTCAACGTTTACCTGCCCAGAATGCCATAAGGAGCTACCTCGCCTTCGTCTACTCGACGAGCACATGTTCCAGATGCATGGTGGCGCTCTTTGCCCCATATGTCAGCGTCGATATAAGACCCGACATGAACTCAAACGTCATCAATTGAATCATACAAACGAAAGGAATGTGATTTGCTCATTTGCCGGCTGCGAGAAACGTTTCTTTAGTCGCCGGCATATGAGAAATCATATGAAAGTCCATTCAGAGCAAAAGAATTTCGTGTGCGAAAACTGTGGCTACAGTTGCCGCAATAAGGAAACGCTACGCGTCCATATGCGCAGCCATACAGGAGAACGACCATTTGGCTGTCAAGTGTGTAGCAAGAGATTTCCCTCTCATTCCGGACTTCGGGAGCATATGGCTATGCACTCCACTGAACGACCATATATATGCACAGTTTGTGGAGCCACATTTTCACGCCAGAAAGGACTGTATCATCATAAGTTCCTGCACTCGGCCACAAAGCAATTCGTTTGTAAGCTATGCGGAAATGCCTATGCCCAGGCAGCTGGTCTAGCCGGACATATGCGTAAGCATCGGAACGATGAGCTTAATGGCTAAGGGGAGCAGATGATAAAATGGAAAATATTATAAGATGTTTTGATAATACTAATTCCAATTGCAAATTACTGAACGTATTTATGTACATCTATATACATATGATTGTATATTGTTTGTGTTTTCTTGTGTTTTTTAAAAACTCAGGTATATGTATTATATTTGTACATTTGTATCTAGTTTATTTTAGGTATAAATATGATAAATGAGAATAAAAAACATTGCACAATTTAAAGGGAAACTATGTACAATTAGAAACTCTTCCACTGTGCCTGGTGGTGCGTTTTTGTGGCAAATTTTAATTTTAGACACTAATTAATCGAACGCTTGCTAAACGTCGGGCCAAAAGCATTGTAAATCGTGCGTCTAAGACATAATGCCAATGATTAAAATTAGCATAGCGGAACAGACAATGGCCGGGAATGTTTCAACGGCAACTGATGATGATGATGGACGAAGTGATTCAGGACAGCAGAATCAAGGACAGGACTCACGACTGCGTCATATGTGTGAATATTGTGGCTATAGGACTCGCATTCGGGGGAAATTTACAAGTCCATAAGCGGCGGCATACGGGCGAGAAGCCCTTCGACTGTGATCAATGTCAGGCAAAGTTCGCTTCACGCTATCAATTGGTTAATCATATGGAACGTCATTTGGATGACCAAAAACGGCGCCGGCAATATCAATGCGTGGATTGTAATATGGGATTCCTAAGTGCGCGTGCACTCTACCATCATAGGCCTCTCCATGACAAGGTCAAGAAATTCAAGTGTAAACTATGCGGCAAATCATACGCCCAGGCGGCGGGTTATTCACAGCATAAACGATGGCATCGACAGCGCAATCGGAAGGCAACAGCAACATCTACTGTCATTAATCCTATTAAATCCAACTAAACAAATTCAGCCAGTTATTCTATTAAATCAAGAAATATTGTAAACTCAACAATATTTTCGTTTGTTGAAAATAGTGCGAACAAAAGATTCAAAAAGCCCGCGTAATTGATTATCCGAAATTTGGCATCTGGCAACACTATCTTAACAATTTGACAGTTTTTTTTAGCTGGAAACAGCTACTTTCACTATAATGCCGCTAAAAACATACATTGTCTTTTGTTAATTACACAAAAACTACGTAATAAATCGCCAAAGAGCACCTGAGGTTGTGCTCGTGGAATTTTTCTCTTTCGTTTGACACCAAATTTTATGTAGCTTAAGCGCGTTTTGGGCCCGAGTAACTTGAGTACCCACAAATGTTTTTCTACCAAAAACACGGTAACACCTTTACTTTGTATATAAAAATATCAACAAAAACAAAGAGCCTAATTAAAATTAGAAAACTGCGTTACTAATACACTCTTTCGTATGCAATTAATGACATAATTCGATATTACAAGTTTAGGAATTAAAGTATTAATATTGGTGTTTTAAAATTGCAAATCGAGCTAAATTATATCTGAATGTAATTGCCATTAATAATGATTACAATATTCAACTGAGAAGACAACAAGACAAAATAATTGATAAACTGGCAAAATGATGGAAAAGGAAAATGACGAGAATATGCCCCAGTCTGGAGCCTTGGCCATGTCCACACTATATCAGTCCATACAGGAGAAGTTTGGTGGCTTGGGGATCAGCAACAAGTCGCATCAGCTGATTATACCACAATTAAAGATACCCCAACTGGGATCCGCCAGTTCCACATCTGACGAGGCATCGCGTCGTGCTGCAACGGATGCACAAAATGAGTTACTCCTTAAGGAAATACGACGTCGTCGTGCCGAAAAGGAAATCAACCAGAACACAAATGTCCCTGCCAAGGTGGAGCTCAATGGCTTCACCATACCAAAGCTAAAGACAACAGGAGGCGTGCCCTTGGCGGAACCCAAATTGAATATTCCTCTGCTAAATAAATTCCAAATTCAGCAGCCTCAAGTGGAGGAGAAATTTCGAAAATTACAAATTACAAACGACGAAGGCGACGATAGTATGCTCCCTCCTCTTGGATCGCCATTAATAGATCTTACCTCCACTGTGATTCCAAATAACAACAAAAATGATAAGCCCAAGGAGACAGCTAGCGAAACGCAGATGAAAAAATTGAAAAACATTGAACATTTCGACATACCCTTTATATCCTGTGAGCCAGTCTTTGGACCACATCATCGAAAATTGCAGCCATCAGGCGGCATATTAGATGGTCAGAGACCCACTGACGAGTCCAAATTGGAACAAGCTCAGCCAAGCGCTGTGGGCCGTCTGCTGGATGAGATTATGGGTCAACCCCGTACGCCACAGCTAAAATATGCCAACACTCCGCTGGAAAAGCAGCAATTGAAACTATACAAATGCCCTGAATACGGTAGTCATGCAGTGAAACGATTTCGCTTTGATTCTGCATCACCCGATGAGCTGGTAAAGCAAGCTCTACAAAAATCCATGCGTATATCACGCACTTGACTAGCTCAGCTTTCAATATTCATAACTAGATATATAAGTAATAATAACAAATTAGCATAACTTATTGAATTAATAAATTATAAAGTAAATTTTCGTATAACATCGATTATAATCGAAATGTCAATCGAATCGCCAAATAATGGTAGCTTGGCAACCAAACGTCAAATGTTTCGATCAAACTTCAATTTAAACTGGAAACGTGAAAACTGAAACAACTGTAATAATATTGAAACCATTCAAACTCCTTTAACTCGAAAATGGATGAAAACGAAGATGAAGTGGAGGTCGAAAAGGGTGTTGATCTTGGCAGCGAAGCTGACGTTGATGTTCCGGCCGAAGAGCAGGAGATAGAGACCGAAGCCGTGGAGATGGACAGCTGGGAATCATTTCACGAACGCATCGATGAACTATTAGCTAAGGAGCACTGCGATAAGACGATACGTAAACTGGATAATCGCCGTTTATCTGTGCTGCAGCGAGTACGCAATAAATACCATGATACACCCAAGGGCATAACCGAGCGTTGTCAGGCACAAAGAAGTCAAATTGATCAACAACTCGACTTATCCAGCACACGTTTGGATGAACTTGCTCGCTTTGGCAATGAGCTGGTCACAAACGTACGAGTGGCCAATGAACGAAGGGAATTGAATCGTCGCCTGTTTGAAGCCTCCCAGCAACAGAGCTTACAATTTAGCCTACAACGTGAAGGTGTTGAGACAATGGCCAAATTTGATGATATTAAAGCACGTTGGACCGAGCTTGAAGAGATTAACGAACCCATGATGCTGTGGGATCAAATCGAGGAGCAAAAGAAACGAATAGCCGATATAATGTCTAATAAGGATGATATGATTAGTGCCTGTCAAGCCGAAATCGAACGTATGAATGCCAAATATGATTTCGATCGCGAACGCCAGGCAAGTGATCTATGCTGCCTGGTTGAACGTGTTGATCATCAGGTGGAAACACTTAAGGAGGCCTACAAGCAGCACTTGCAAATGCTTCGTCATACCATCGAAGATGAACGTCAATTGTTCTCCATAACAGCTGTGGAGAAATGGCGAACCTTTTTCGATGCTCTCAATGCGAATTTCGAGGAGAAAGCCGAACTGGTCCGTAGTAGAGAGAAATTCTATGCGAAACAAACACGTCAAATCAACGAGAGCCAAGAGGAATTGACCAAGTCGACACGTATACGTCTGGAGAAGGAATGCGAACGTTTGGAATTGGAATTACGACGAACTCGTGATAATGTCTTGATGAATTCCGAAAAATTGGACTATAATTATCAAGTGTTGCAAAAGCGTAATGAAGAAAATGTCATTATAAACAATCAGCAAAAGCGTCGAGTGGCTCGTCTGCATGAAACTATAGCGAAAACACGTCGAGCCTTGAAGAGTCTTCGTCAACAGGGCAAACGGACGATTTCCCGTCTCTCGGCAGATATATACAAACTTCATTCCAATATCAATGACATGGAAATGAAGGCCTATCAATCACGTCTAAATAATCGTGAGAAATTCAATCGTGTCTGGCAAATCAATTATCGAGAATTGCAGTCCCTGATAGAACGAGTCTATCACATTGATCGCATCATCCATGAACAACAATTGGCAATGCCCTGGATACGGCCAGTTCCACCAATACCCAATATCAATAAGAGCGCCAAAAAAGGAAGTAAGATTTTGGAGCGTTTCGATTTGCGGGCTGGTAAAGTGCCAAAAAATCGTCAAATAACCAAAGCGATGCCAAAACATAAACCCGATTTGAAGGATTTGCCACCAGAATCCCTACGTTTGATGCGTAATTTAATGCGAAAATTAGCCGATCGTGGTGGTTTCCTAATCGAAGAGCGTCTACTCAAAATAATTGAACCCCATGCCGATCAAGAGAAGGTTCTAGTCCGCATTGATAATATATTTGCCGCCTTGCGTATACGTCATATGCGTGATATGCAGGAGTTGACAAAGGTTTTTCTACCCTATACCTATTGTCCGAATTGTCAGCCCCAGGGTCTGAGTCCACGCAAATGCGCTGAGGTCTTTATGAAAGATACGAAATCGAATCGTTCGCCCGATGCATTCGATGACAAACTGCAGCAAGGTTTCTTACAGCCACCGGATCGTCGCAATCAGGCGAATAAAACAATTCTTGTCAAAGGTGGAGTCGAACGGGAGCCATGCAAACATCATTATTTGGTTATGGAACCAGCTCTATGTCTTCATGCCATGAATTTGTATACATCGAAAATGCATAAACTAATGTATGAATCGGAATCGAGCAAACATGCAAACGATGTCAATTTGATACAATTTACCGATGATGAAATTCGTAATTTTTGGCGTCAATTTCTAAGCTGTTTCCCAACCTCCAAATGTAAATTGTGGAAAACTCTCGAACATGGCCTTAATCATTATGTGGAAGTATTGAAAATGCGTGTACAATATGATGCCGAAGTGGTTTTCCTGCGACGTCAGAATGAAGAGTTGAGGCATCTCCTGCAAAAGTTTAAGGTCTGAGAGCTATATAATATTTATCTGCATTCTTAATTTACTAATTTAATCCCTCCAAGAAGAATGAAACCAAATTAAAATGTATTGTATTTTTTAAAACTAGATTTTGCCTTAAAGTTTTTCATTTGGAAAGTCTTTCAGACTTTTAATTAGATCTGTCGAACATTTATGTATATTTATTTCAGTGCCGGATTAGCCATAGAGCGGTTATAGGAGCCCCGGCTATCAGAGCGCCGAAAAAAGTTATAATTCTTAATCAAAATACGTAAATAGACAAAAATTTTAATTGAAAAATTTCTTAAAATTCACCAAAACTTTTAACTTTGCTACTCTGTTTGCCAAATTTTAACTGATTTTCAAAAATTAAATATTTAATTTTAATACTTTTAGAATTTAGATTCAAATTGGAATGTTGGTAAAGTTACTTATCGGGAAATAATCCGTCACTGATCTAATACTGTCTGACAAGTGCTTATTAAATCAATTGCTAATAACCTTTTGCCTTTTAGAGGCGGGCGTGTTTGGAGGGAAAAAAAAAGCTTTCAAAGTTTACGCCAATATAATTGCAATGCTCAGTCTGATTTTTTAAATCTATATAATCTCTACATTTACACTCAACTAGCAAATTTGGTTAGGCAATAAGCGAAAACATTTCAATCATGGAAATACTGTATCAATTCAAAATCCTTGAGATCATTGAAAAAAGATAGATAATAGACGACAACTAGGGTCTCTTAGAAGGTTCCCGAGAGGATAAACATTTACCCCATTCCAAAACCCAATTTGGATTGAAAACATTTTCTTGTTAACTAGTTTTCTATGTATTATAATCTGTCTTACGCTGTTTTCGATAAAGTTGCTTGACGATACGACTACATGGAGGCATGGAGGAAAAGAAGGTGGCAAAGGAGAGCGGTCGATGGAGAACGGGCGATTGAATACCGGCGGCTTCGCTCGTTAGAGATTGTCCCACAATTGGTGCAAAGTGCAATCTTATACATAAAACGGAATAAATGTTTAAAGCGCAAATACAAAACAAAATATAGAGTTAGCCAGCAATGGAAATTAATTTATCGACAAATGTTTATTAGAGAACAACTAACCGGCAGTACGATATCAGGAAGGTTGCCCCTGTCCCTGTCCCTGTTCCCATCGTTGTAACCAATAAAAAACGGCGTAATCTTATCGTAGTTAAACAAAATTTCTGTGTTGTAGGTGCATAAGTTTTTGGTTTTTTTGTTTGGTGTTCACAGTAGTTGGAAGGTAGCAATTGACTTACCCATAGGATACATAAATCATGCGACATAGGATATTAACAACAGAAAAATCGTCATCATATGCCATATCTATAGCAGATATCGAACAGGAATTAATGTCCAGTCCGCTGCAACATGGCGAGGACAATGAGAACTATGCAGTTTCTCAAGAGGATGTGCGTCTCTTTGCTCAATTGGATGATTTAAATGCAGACTGTGATGATTTAGAATTGTTGACACCTTGCGATAATTTCGATTTAATCGATCTAGTCAATGGGGTAAGCACGAATCAGAAAGAGAGAGAGAGAGAGAGCTATACCATCTAATACCCATCTCTTAGGCTTTGCAGCAAACGCCAACAAACATTAAACTACTGAAATCAACGAAAATCAAGGCGAAAAGCAAACGTACGCCATCATCAATGACAAAAGCACAAACTCACATCTGTCCCATCTGTGGGCGTGGCTTTAGTGAGGCCTACAATTTGCGTATTCATAAAATGACCCATACAAATGAAAAGCCACATATATGCGATGCTTGTGGCAAGGGTTTTCGACAATTGAATAAATTGCGTATACATTATGTTACGCATACGACCGATCGTCCGCATAAATGTGATATCTGTGACAAGGGTTTTCGCTATGCAAATTATTTGACAGTACATCGACGTCTTCATACAGGAGAGAAACCGTATGGATGTCAAATTGAAAGTTGTCAAATGTTCTTTCATTCCATACACAAACGACGTGTTCACATGAAAATGCAACATCCATCTCATAACCAAGAGCAAGAACAGACAAAGGAACGCGACCAGGATCAGAAAACAATCATTCCGCCTTCGATTGATCCAAATCTAAGCTATACATGCCCCATATGCCAACGAGTCTTGTCGGATCAATGCTATCTAAATGTTCATTTAAAGCGTCATTACAATCAACGCGATTTCCAGTGTCCTCAGCCAGAATGTAGCAAGCGTTTCTTCAGCTCATCCGAATTGAAGCATCATCAGATTTCCCATACTAAAGTTCGACCCTTTGGCTGTACGGAGTGCGGGGCGAGATTTCTGCGAAAATCCAATTACAAACAACATATGAAAATACATGAGCGGCGGCATTAAGATACATTTATACATAGATTGGTTTTTTTGTTTAAAATATAAGTGTTTATTTAAATATACGTATGGTAGATATATATATATATATATATATATGTAAGTATTTATATATATATATATAATGGTTTTTTTTTTTTTTTGCGATTTTGTCTGGTTTCCTTTTCTTGTTTTATCATAATAATCAGAGCTTTTTTATGGTTTTGACTGGTTTGTTTTTTGCTTTTCTTAAAACTAAGTGTACAATTATCGTTTGAATTCTTTTTTTTTTTTTTTTGTATTTTGTTTTAGCTGCATTCTTGTTTGCTTCATAATAGATTTAATTAAGTTTTGTGTTCAAAAATTTCAATAAAAACTAAATTATACATCTTTCCATTCTACAATATAACAGCACAAACAAAAAAAGAAAACAATGAATTTATAAAAAAAAAAAAAATTCTTGTTTTACAATTGTTTGTTCTTTTTTTTTTGGTTTTTAATAAAATTGCAAATAAAAAAAGAAAATAAAACACAAAATAAGATTGAAATAATAATAATAATAATCATATCAAAGTAATGATAAGATCATTGACTTACAAAAACAGTTTATAGCTAAGCCAAAATTGAATATAAAAGAAGACTTAATATCTAGAGACCCAAAGCAGACAATGCAGAAGAAGAAAAAAAAGAAAGAAACAGAAAACCGAATAATTGCTGGTTACATAAAATCGGCCCGAAACTACAAATCTTTAATACAATTTCTAAAAGGATATATAAAAGCTTCACAAGCTTTGCAACAAAAAACATAAAAACTTTGATCTGTATTTCCCCAAGATCTACATCCAACGGTATCCAACACGGATTCTTGTGGTAAAATGATATGACATTCAAAAATAGTGTTGGAAAACAACGAATTTTTGTGGGAGTTTCTCATTGGCAATTTGTTTTTAGATTTTTTTGTTTCACATTTTTTGTTTTTGGTTAAACATATACACTAAACAGCGAAGAATATGTATATACTTAAAGAGAAGAGAAGATATACGCTGAAAGGTTTTCTCTTTCTCTCTCTGGCAGAACAAAAGCAAAACAAGAATTACAATTTATAACTTTCAGTTTGTTTTTTCTTTTATAGTTAAAACTTTTTCAACAACAAACAGTTTCTTCATTGCATGAAAATGTGTGTGTGTGTTTAAGTGGTTTTTTTTTCGTGTTGTTTTGTTTTGTTTAATTGACATTTGCAGTTATTAGGTATACATATATCAGTTAATGGATTCGCTTGTCGGTCTCATTTTTTGTTTAAAAAAAATAAATGCAATTATTCACGACTGTTTTGCTTCCGCTTCTAATACAATTTCAGACAGCTTATCAGTTTTACAAATATAAAAAATGTTTATTTCCGATTTGCAAATTGTATTGAAAACGGTTTGAGCAGATTTTGTTGAAGCATTTAAAGCTGCGTTTGGGATATTATTTACGATTCAAAATAGTTTGGCTTTTTTTTCTATTAGTCTTTGATTTTGTTCTCTCTATTTTGTTTTTCATTTAAACACACACACACACACACAGGCATGCAAAGTGAAATAAGTTTTCCATTTGATTTTTGTTTTTCTTGTCTTGTATTTTTAAATTTAAATTTTAATTCTTTTCCTTTTTTTTTGGTTTCTTTTTAATTCATTAGACATTCAATTAATGCAAACTTTGTTAGCAAAAAAAAAAAAAAGAAAAACAGGGAGGAAAACACTCTATGACTTTTCTTTTTTGTTTTTTCCATTCATGTACGTATAGAGAGTGAAGTGTGTTTAAGTTAGTTAGTGCAAGCTTCGAGCTCTTGATAAATCCCAGTTTTCTGTTACGGCTTTTTTGTGTTGTTCCATGTCAAATCATTTTTTGTTTTCACTTTTTTTTGTTGCTTTCTTTTTTTTTTTTTTTTTTTTGTTTGTTCCTTTTTTATGCTCAAACATTAGAAAATGTTTCTGAAATCACGGGGTTTGTGTTTTTTTTTATTTTTTCAAATATATTTTTTTTGTTGGTTTTGTTTCTTTTAGAAAGAATTTTGAATTTCGATTTCACTGTTTATGAATAGAATAGATGAATAGAAAAACAAACAAATTTAAAAAAAAGTGTACTTGTTGTTGTCGCTTAAAGGCTAAAAAATTTGTATATATATATAAAGATATTTCTCTCTTTATATATAAAGGTATATAGATCTGTATATATATATATATGTATATAGATCTGTATTTTGGGTTGTTTTGTGTGTTTGTTTGTTTGTTGTTTTTCCATTTTTGTAATTTAAGAAAAATGTCCGAGTTTTCTTCTTTTTTTTTTTTTGTAGGCTTCCTTCCGCCCATTTAATTCCATTCCATTTACGACATGGAACTGCATGGTAGACGCGGTGAACCCATTTGGGTTAGTACTCGATCTAGCCACTGTAGCGGACCATTCAAATGCAATTCAATCCAGCATGGTGTCGAGGTCACTGTCTGGCGACGATATTCAGCTCCCCAGCCCTTGACGAAGGACATGCGTATGGTGCACATGCGTGTCAATTGATAGACAGCTTCAAATCCCTGTGAGACCGATTGTGAGAGTAGGGCTGCAAATTCCTGATTATTGAAGATTTTCAAATTGCAACCGGGTGGAATTTTACAAACGGTGGCCGGATGCCAACCGTAGCGTTGATTACAATTGGGACTTTGGACAAATATCGATGAATCGCTGAGACATTCGGCAAACACTTCGCCACCAATATAATAGAGCCGCACACCCTTGCCAATGTGACGGCGCGTCTGTTCGACAACCTCATTGCGATTCACATTCGACAGTAGACCCAAACAGAAGCGTTCCGAATTGGATGGATCTGTGAAACCATCGACTGTGATCGATGGCTGTGAGGCATGGAAAGTTTCACCGACTCGTGTATTTAGCTCATAATAGGAAATGGAACACCAGAAGGCTGGCTCATGGTACATAACTGGAGCAGCATCGGCAGGCGGTGTTAGACGTGACATATTCATATTATCATTGGGATCAATGGGATCACCATCTTCGCTCATATAGCCCGGTGGCGGAGTACCTGTATTTGGTATACTACTGCCAACGCTTAAAACACTCGATTGTGAATCCATATTTTGGCCAAACGATGATAACGATTGCTGTTGCTGTTGTTGTTGTTGCTGCTGCTGTTGAAACGGCGATAATGCTGCCGTTGACACTGATATCGAGGATGAGGACGATGTGGCTGTTGAGGTTTGTGAATTTGTCGAGCCCGCACCCAATTCCATATACTGTGGCGGACTCAATGAGGCGCTGCGTATGATAGCAGCATTATAATCCGTATTATTTGGTATCTGATGTGTATGATTATCCAATGGATAGTCAACAATGGAATCTGGTGGTGTTGGCAATGATTTCGGCACCAATATGGATAGCTCAATTTTCTTATAATGGTACGGATTTATACAAATCTCCTCTTTACGCAAATGAAATGCGTACTCACAATGATCCAAGGGTTTCAATTCATTTTGCGATTGCAAATCGGGCCAACGCCATAAACGGCAATAGATCACATGTGGTAGACCCTTACGTAAATGTTCACTACCTTGCGGACCGCCGGTGGGTTTACTACGCGGCACTGTCACACAACGTGTCTGGCAATTCTGTGTGGAAATGGCACGTTCCAATTCCTCTAGTTGGGAACTCTTTTTTATTTTCTTAACCAAATTCTTGACGGCCTTTTCGGACCACTTGCCCTCGACTGTGTTATCCTCGTTGCCCTTTTTGAGTGCTAACAAACGTTTGACCACTTGTGGAGTGAAAGGCAACATCTCACAGCGAGTAGCAAGTGGGCGAGTAACGAGTTTTCGGGCAGTTGTATTCCTCCTCCTTCTCCTCCTCCGCTTTTGTCCTGTTCTGACCTGTTTTCCCCTCTTTCTTTCTCTTTTGTGGGTGGCGTATATGCACTATCTCCTTGCTGTTGTCGTATATCAGATCGGATGGATATATATTTAGCTCTCGGTAACTCTCCCACTCGTCGTTTCGTTCCGTTTGATTTGCTTTCCTTAGGCGTTACTCTAAAAATGTTTGTATACCGATTAGTTATTTGGTTTTTTTTTTCTATTTCTTTTTTTTTTTTTTTTTTTTTTTTGTTTCGCTTAGAGTGTGTATTGTGTTTTTGTGTGTGCTAATATAAATTAAAACTTGATAATTTGCATGCATGTATGTGATGATTTTACGTGTGTGTATACATATGTATATGTATGTATGTATGGGGGAAGGAGAGTAGTGTGTATGAGGAGACGGCTCTGGTTCTAGGGCCTGAATCTGATAAAAGCATGACCATGATGACGATTTCGAGTGATAATTGCTCCACGTTTAATGTGTGTGTGTGCGACGTGTTTGAATGTGTTCGTGATATGAAGTTAAAATTACTATATGCGTGTATATTGGCTAGAGTAATCTAATAAACAATTTTATAGATTTCACTGCCATTTTGAAGGTCCCATTTCAATTTAGTTTGGTTTCTTTGTTGACCATAAAATGCAATCTGTCTGCTATAGAATTAAAGTACCTACAAACAAGAGTTGATGACTGTTCCCACACTATGTGTCTACTATGAAATTCTCTTATCGAAATCAATGAAAAGTTAATGCGCCTCTATTTATTTATATACATATGTATATATTTAATCATAACACAAATCTTTGATCAGCTGTTTGTGAATCTTTTTGGTAAACTTCAAAATTAGGAAAGAATCAAAAGCTATTACACTGAGGCTCATTTGCATGTATGTATGTATGCATGTATGTACATATATGTATGTATGTATGTATTTGCCAGAATGAAGCAAGAAGATATAAATATTTACACATATACCCCACATACAGCATACAGATGAGTCCAGCAGACATACGAGGAATTGTTTTGAATCAATGTGATCAATTATTTATTGCAATTAGCATTGGATTTTACATAGGCTATTGGTTGCCTGGATGAAGACACAATGAAAAATTCAAGGATATGTTTATGCATTAAAGCTACAAATGTATATACATATACACACGCACACACACATTTAAATATGTAAATATATACGCGTATAGGAGATACATTTAGTTATATACATAGATTCATGTTCTTTGCACCGTTTCAAACCAAATTCATCAGGTTCAGATTTAAATTCAGTTATGTATCGGTATAACTCATTGAATTCGGAAATCCAATTGGAATTCCGGTTAAATCGTATAAGCGAATTTCCATTTAGAAAATTGCATAGACACATACAAACAATGAGAGAGCGAATGAGAGAGATGAAATGTGTTGTATCTACATATGAGTATATACATACATACAGTACACACACACACACACACCCTTGCACGCACTTCATGCATATGTATTCATATTTACCTGTCTAACAGTTTTTTTTTTGTTTTTTGTTGTCCCTGCAGCAGCAGCGGCGCAGACACCCGGCTTGGGCAGTATCTAGAGTCCAGTTACTTGCCTTGCCTAGCTTTATCTTGTGCTCCACTCCTAGAGGAATTCACCTACCCAATTCTCAGATTTAGATTTCGTATTTATGTATTTTGCGGTTTATTTTACTTTTTTGTGTTTTTTTTGTTTGCAACTGCAACCCTGTGCTATTGCTTCGCTTTGCGTTGGTGGCGGCGGCGGCACCGGAACCACACGACAACGACGACGTTTGATCTGTGTGCGTGTGTGTGTGTGTTTTTGGCCAGCCAGGATAGAAGGGTAGGGGTGTTGAGTTGAGGAGGGTTGGGTTGCCGTTGGTTTTTCTTCGTTTTAATTTCAAAGCAATTGCGTTCCGTTGGCGTTTGAAAGGGACAGCTAGACTAACTAACTTGCAGATACTCAGCACACACACACACACAATCACTCACACTCACACACATACACTCTAAATAGAGGCTTTCTCGTTCTACCTCAAGCTGTTTTCCCGTCTGCTAGCTGACCTTTCGCACTTTATTGAATACTTTTTTCTAGTCTCTATCTCGTCTCTCTCCCCCACACACACACACACACACACACTCGTACCACACAAAACACACACAAATTTCGTTGAAAGCAAAGCAAAGAAATTAACAATACACAGAATTATTAAATTTTTACTAATTTATTGTAATTTAGAGTCCAAAACGATTTGCCCGAAATGCAGTCTTGTCTTTGCTATTAAAAACCAAAAAGAAACACGCCCGTGTTGCCAAACTGGCCTTTTTTCCCGTCAAATCTGGCCGCCAGCATTGAGCAAGTGATGCCGCCAAGTTTAGCTTTTTCTAAATTTCGATTGCGGGAAAAATTTAAAAACAGCGGATAGCAGGATTTTATTTTCTTAATACATAATTTGCTCTTATATATATATATATGTATGAGATTCTATATGTTTATGAATGTAATTTTATCCACATTTTTGGCACGCATTGACAATATTGGCCGCATCCGGAAGGAGTTGTTGCAAAAATATTAGATATGACACAATAAACAAACAGTATAACAGTTTTAACATAGTAGGACAGTTTCCTCCTCTGTTGGTTTTTCACCACATCTTGTTGCTGTTGGTGAATTAAAATGCTGTCGCCACTGTGCATAATTTTTAAAAATTGACAGTAGAATTTGACTTAATTAATGGCCACCCAGAAGTAAACAGAGGGACTTTATTTATAATCAAAGCCGTTGACAGCCGTGCTGTCATGATCAACAAAGAACACAGATTTGAGAAAAATTTATATATTTATTAATATTACATATTGTTATTCAGGCCTAGATTTGCATTTAATAACCCAACGAAATTTATTTCAAATTAAAAATCGATGGGTAATTCACATAGATAATAATATAGCCGACCAAAATAAGCTCTGACCCAGAAAACACTTTTCTAATAGAACAAATTCAACATATTTGAACCATGCATGCGAACTCAGCGCAGCATAATCTATCAGAAGAGTGTAGCTTGTTCCCTGGGCCCGAGTTCTGTCGTCCTGTTTCATTAGTATCTGCATCTTCAACATTTTTCTATATATACAAAATAATGTGCTTTTGGACTGACTGCCTTTGCTCAGTTATCCTCAGTCTCTAAGGTGATTTCATAAATTAAATCATCATCGGCAAAGCACTGACCGGAAGCAGCGTGTTGAATCTGCATGCTGTTGTGGTGGTGGAGGTGCTGCTGCTGCTGCTCCATGGCCGCAAAATATTGTCCCTCATCAAGCAAATGCAAATTCTCGGCCACTTGTCCGTCCTCTCCCACTATCTGTCCATCAGCCTCAACTAGTAAAGCGTATTGGGATTGATTTAATCCATAATCCTGCTGCTCTATATCCCCCTCCGTTACTTCTTCAACTACCAATAGGCCCGCATCTTCATCAAATTCATCCTCATTCTCTGGTAGATTGATGTCACCCATTTCACTTTGCGCGTTGGTCTGATCATTTGTCAATCTTCTCGTATTACTGCGACATTGAATAGATCTCTTATGTGCATCGAAATAGTTAATATCGGTAAATTCCTCCTGGCACAGATGGCAGACATATGAATCCTGATTCAAATGCATCTCCTTGCGATGCCTCGCCATTTTATGGGCATCTCGGCATTGCATGCCACAAAACGGGCATTTCAACATCCTCCGCTTGCCCATGTGAACATTGCGAATGTGCTCCTGAAGTGAAAAGTTTTTAAAATATGCCTTATTGCAATATGTACACTGGAAGCGGCGTTTCTTCTCGTGCGTCGCCTCTCGATGGCGTTTCAATTGCGTATGCTGGGCGAAGGACTTGGCGCACAATTCGCAAATATGATCTTTTCGAAGGTGTCGACGCTGGTTATGGACCCGTAAATCCTGCTTGGTCGAGAAATATAATTTGCACAATTCACACACATACGGCCTAATGCCCATATGACGACGGGCATGTCCGGCCAAATATTTACAATCACGATAGGTTTCTGTACAATAGATACAGGCATACCGATTCGTTCCAGGCACTAAATGAGTCTTCTGATGCTTTGACAACTTGGATTTATGCATTACATCGGGACAAATTCCACATTCAACAAGGAGTTTCTCATCGAGAGGACTGGTTATCATTGAGAATTCCACTATGGGCGTATTATCCTCATCGAACTCCACAATGGTGGCAATAAGGTCATCAAAGAGTAAATATCTTCTTGGTCCTTTGAACTCATCCACCATTTTATCGCTTGGCTTTGATTGCGTTGTTTGTGTCGTCTCTATTTGCTCCTCCAACACTTCAGTCTCCTCCTTAATGATCTCTGATGTAATTTGAAACTCATCTTGATCGAATTCATCTAAAGCATCTTGGGATCCTTCCTCTTGCACCACATTGTCCATGTTTTCAAATTGCTGGTCATTTAGATAAAACTTTTCCTCTTCCCCTGTCGCTGCCGTCTCTGTACCAATTCCTATTGTTTCCTCATCGAATCCTTCGATATCGTTCACTACCGCATCATCTTCATATTTAATGGTCATCAATTGACGACAATTTTCCAGTTCGTCCATCATTAGTTCCGCATCATGGCCATCCTCGTTGACGATAAGAAACTCCTCACCACCGTAGTCTTGGCCTAGGGTATCCAATACTACGTAGGTGGTACCAACGTCGTCATCTTCAACATCATCAACAACTCTGTTGCCGGCTTCAACCATTGCACTTTCGATTCCCATCGCAGATCCGCCTCCTGCTCCGCCTTGATCGTTATCCTCATCTGGATATTCAGTTTTAGGTGGTAACACAAATTCTATAATATCAGAGATGTCGACATTCATGTTATTGACTTGCACACGTTTTCTTCGTTTCCTTATTGCGATTTCTAGAACAATAATTAATTTTAATTTATTTATTTCAAGAAAATGATTGTTAGTGTTGTTCCAACATCAGCAGCTAGTGGTGCAAAAGCAATGTGAATGTGACATCACTGATTCACACTCTGGCACCGCCAAATAGTGGTTAAAAAACCCCTTATTACATTTTTTGGGATTTTATCGGAGCAAGTCTATCGGCCAATCGACATTCCGGAGCAAAATGTATCGATTAATCGACATTCCGGAGCAGAACCTATCGATTAACCGACATTTCGGAGCAAAACATATCGAAAATCGAATTTGAATTTGTGCACTTTTTAAAATTTTTTTTTAAAAAATGTTTTTTTTTTTTTGTTCTATTTGTGTGGCTTTCTTCTGGAAACTCAGTTCAAAGCAAACTCGTAAAAAAACTAAAGCACAAAGCATAAAAAAAAAAAAAAAAACTTAATAAAACCGAAAATAATTCCCTCATCGTCGTTTCTCTTCTCTTTAAACTTTGTGGTTTTAGTGCTTATGACTAAACTAACTTCTTGTCTTTGCGCCGCATAGCTACTACCATTGCATTTGCAAACTCGGTGGCGTGCGTTTCGTTTCGTTTCGGTTTTCGTAAAATGTGGGAAATGAACTCTTGAAAATTACAATTAATAGGAAATTACATTTTATGTTTGCTTTTTTTGTTTAATTATTTTTTTTATTAAGTAAAAGAGTGACTTTAAATTAAAATAATTAAAAAATATCTGTTAATGCGTTTATGTGAAAACCTTTGATGTAACCTTACACAACAAATTTTTAAATATAAACAAAAAACAACTGCAAAAAGTATTTTTGAAATGTAAGATATTGAAATAATAAAAACATTTATGTTTGAGAACTTTTACGCAATTTATAGACATAAAAATAATGATTAAAGTTAAAGCAATCTTAAATTTTAAATACAAGCATCAAAAACTATTATTCAAGATAACAAATTGAAAAGTTTCAATAAATAAAAAAAATTGAATCCAGATCGAAATCTAAAGAAAAAAATCCAAGTTATTTTAAATACTCTAACTAAATTCAAATGAAATTTAAAGGCCCTGTTTTCAATTGGGTTCAAAAACTTTTAAATATAATTTGCATTTTGAAAAATTATTATACAAATAATAATAAATAACTTGTTATAGTAAAAAAAAAATGCAAGTGTAAGTGTTATGACAATAAAATATTTCAAAGATGTGACATTGAAAAGGTTTTCGCGTTGAGTTTTCATTGGCTTTGGATTTGATGATGAAGACTTTCAAAAAAAAAAAGAAAAAAAGAGGAGAGGAAAAAATTATAAAAAAAAATGTTTATTGTTAATTGGCATGATTACCAATACGACTAAATAAGTTAAGCCAACAAACAAACAAGACAAAACCAGCAAATAAAAAAAAATATCAAAATGTAAAGATTACGCAAAGTTTTTGTTGATGTCGAATTTGATGTTGATTTAAGTTGTAGTTTTTGATGTTTGCTTTTTATTGGATTTGTTGTTTGTTTAACTAGCTGCAAGTAAGAGCAATATATATGTATGTACACCTATTAAAACATATAAAAAGCTTCAACTTGACCCAAATGTCGTAGTGTTTTCCTTTTTCCTCATTGTCTTGCTTGTTTTTTTTTTTTGCTTTTTCAATTTGTTAAATGGTTTTTTACTATGATTTATGACCTATAATCATAATATGCTAAATATGTGTCTCCATTTCTCTCCCCCTGTCTCTCTTTCTCACTCTCACGCTCTTTTAGACAAGATCTGTGATTCTTCTTCGGTCTTAGCAGCAACGGGAGTAGGCCAATTAGAACGTGTACCCAACAGGCGGCCAGCCAGCCAACTTCGACTTGCCCTCTCCTGCCTCCTCGCGAAGAAGAAATAGAAGAAGCAGCCAGAAGTCAAGAAGCATTCAAGTGGCAGGTGTTGCGGTTTTCAATTGGATTTGTCTTTTTTTTTTTTTTTTGGCCAGGGCCGGCACAAGCAAAACGGGAAATCGGAAACATGTTCTTCTTCTTTATTTTCCTTCTCACTCTTATCGGCTTGCAACATCTATCGCAGTTTGTGTGTCATGCAACAACTTTACATTCTGCCCCCCATAACTTACCCATAGTCGGCTCTGCTCCTCCATCTCCGTCCTCGTCCTCGTCCTCGTCCTCATCTATGCAAATTGAATCACTTCATGTGAATTGTACAAGGGATCTATTCCATATGCATTTGGAATTGAATCGTCCATTTCATGGCCTACTCTATGCAAAAGACTTTCCCCTCGAATGCTTGACACGAGGCAAAGATTCGATGCAGCTTCATTTGCGTTTACCCACATCGGGATGCGGTGTCCGGGCTGAATTCTCACCCGATAATGGCGGCATAATGGAGTACTCAGTACGCATAATGTTGCAAATGGAACAGAAATTGCGACAAAGTACGGATATTTGGCGTACGGTTAAATGTCATGTGCCTGTCCATGAAATGGGCATGTCTTTGCCCAGTCTCAAGGAGGATCAGCCAATGCTGCCAAAAGAGAGGTAAGTCAGTAGCATTTGAATGGTTGGGTTTATTAATTCATCCGTACTCCCATTAGGAATCCTCGTATGCATAATTTTGCAGCTGTGGCATCATCGGCCACTGTTCATCATCATCCTCATCATCATCACCAGGCACATATGGACTCTCCACGCATACGAATTTGGCTGGAATTGGGGGGTCCAAATGGCTCAGGTTCCGTCGAGGTTGGAATGCCGACCACTTTAACCGTACGTGCCATAGTTCCTGGCACAATTGGCGTCCATGTGGTCGATTGCTCGGCATTGGATGGCCTGGGCGAGTCTATGCAACAGTTGCTCGATTCACGCGGTTGTCCCATCGATGAGCAGGTGAGTGAGACGGGTGAATGACTATAACCATGAGGTATTTAATATGTTTTGCGTAATGTCTTCCCCACATGCTCGAAGCTAAAGCCAGTTTATTTGTTTTTGTTTTGGTTTCGTTTTTCTCTTACATTTTACTAAGTAGTGTGTTTGTATGTACATATGTATGTAGAGAGTTGCTGTTTTAGCATGTTACCGTTAGCCGTTAAAGACAAAACCAACTATTAATTAATGCTAAGGGCCATCGACGGATCGTCTCTGATCGACTAGATTGAACTTTCATTTTTTATTGAACAGAAATGGTAAGCATCTAAACAGATGAAGAGTAGCAGGCCGAAATGGAGCATTCCAATTGTTAGTCCCTCCCTCTTAGTGAGTATGACTAGCCAAACAGTTTTATCAATAGATCTCACTGGGTCAAAGAACAACAATGCCTAGATTGTTGTGGTTTAAAATGTATATGTATGTATATGTAGGTATTTAATTCACTTTTTTTTTTTGTTGTTTGTTGTTTATCTTCCACGCTCTTCTGACCTAGAAGATGTACAGTGAGCATAAATTTTTGCACCGCAAGAAAAAGAAAATGAAATGTGTTAAAACGGAAGAACAAACCTAGACTAAGACCCAGTCCCCCAGCCCTCTCCACCTCCACCTTCTTCTCTTCGCATGTCACTGAGTCTCTTTCTGTTTTAAACAATAAAACAAACATCAAATGGAAATAGAAATGCAAATGTGATTGTTTTTTGTTTCTTCTTCTTAGTTTGTTTTGCTTGCTTTTTGTAAGCCGTGAGATTTTTCTAAGTTTTTGCCCCGTTTCCACACACCACACACACACACACACACACACACACACACACACACACACACACACACAAACGCATAGAAGCAGAAGAATCAGAAGAAGCAACTTTAGCCTCGATCCTCTAAAGCGGGCAACGACTATAATATACCCTATCCCTTACCTTTTTTTTTATAAATTAATAATTTAAAATAAAATAAATACATATCTTCTGTTATTAGTTATACATTTTTAAACGACCAACACTTTGAAATATTTAAAAAAATTACTTAAATTGAAGTTATTTTCTTCTCTAGTAAAAAATATAAAAGTTTAGTTAAAAATATTAAAGTGCTTAATATTTTATTTAATAGTAAAATAATCTTGCAAAAAACTACTTAAAAAATAGATGGAAAAAATTTGTTTTTTGGCTTATTCATGGCTTATTCAGTTCAGAAAGAACGGGGGAAAAGTTAGATTAAAAATCAATTTTGAGTAATGATTTTTTAAATTAAACATCGAGAAAAAGTTGAAAAACTTGCAATTGTTGGATTTCAGAATAAGTTTTTGAAACGATTAATAAATGTTGGGAAAAGTGTATTAAATGATTTTATTTTAAAAGAAGAAGGAAATTTCTGAAATTTTCTGAAACCCAGCTAAGATCCTAGGATAAAAGATATTTATATTTAAGTACTTAAGTCCACAACTAAAATAAATCAAATTTGAGTTAAAAATAGACCAAAAATTTAGACCTTTGATGATCAACTAATATACCCACTTTAGCTATTCGGATGTAGGGTATAAGAGACTCAAAAGATTTGCTTTGACCCATTTCAAGAAACACAGAGAGAAGGAGAGAGAGAGAGAGACACAGAGAGAAAGAGAGGGAGAGAAAAACTAAAAATGGAATGACATGTGCATAAAGCGGACCAAAATGCAAATGCCTTGGCATTGAAGTCAAAGTGGAAATTTGAAGTTGTCTATGTCCGAATGCTAAATATGTATGTATGTATGTGTGTATGTGTGTATGTTTTATTCACTGTTGGCTAATTGCTGTGACCTCTTAATTTACTCAAGAAGAACTGACTAAACTGAATGTGGCAAAGCTAATGGTGGGGCAAGGGGATGGGGAAGAAGAACTGTTTAGTCACTTTTAGACGGTTTTTAATGGGCTTGTAGCCCGCTTCGAGCATTTTGCTTGGCTGGGCAACGAAAACTGTTCTTAACTTAAAAATGTAACCAACCCCCCCACCCTCTATACCCCCCTCTGCCTCTGCTTTAAAGTGTAATTATGTATTTCTAACCGTTCTCGTAGACAGTTCGCGGTTCGTTCTGGGCTCGTTTCTTTAGTATTTTTCCTAGTGCTGTAATAATAACTGTCTGTTACAATTAATGAGGCAATGCCGATTACGATATCCACCGATTACCATAACACACACACCATATAGCAAGAACAACAACAACAACAACTAGTTGTAGAAATTTGAGAGATTTCTAAATTGATTTTTACTTTCATAGAAGAAAAACAGAAAAACGAATCAATCAAACAACCAATTAACCCAGAGTAAAAGATCTTTATGACAAAAACTGAATTGGATATCTATGATCATAAAGATGTAAATAGAAGAATTGGCCAGAATGGCCCATTTAACATCATCAAAAAGAGGTCTGCAAAATAAATCTCTTTTAAATGTCTTGCCGTTGGTTTTTGATAATTAGGATATATATTGTCATTAATATATCATTGATCGCTAAATAGCAGTGACGGATTGGCTGAATAGAGCCTTGAGAGGGGCCCCACTACAAAGTCAATTCAATGTTCATTCATTTACTAAAAATTTGCTTAAAATTCACCAAAACTTTTAACTTTTCGACTCTGTAAACTGAAATGTTGGTCAAGTTAACAACAAATGCCAATGAGCAGAGAAGAAAAGTTCTAATTAATTTTAATTTCATGAAGTTCTAAGTCAATTTTCAGAGTATTTGAAATATTCCTATCTATATTTCGTTTAATTTGTTTTAAGACCCCGAACACTTATATTTAGGTTTTTATATTGCTTAATATATATACTTTTTTATGGCTTTTGGGTCAAGCAGTTGGAAACTAAGATTCTGTTTCATTTCTTTTGCTTGTCTGAAATATTCAAAGTATATTTTTATTTTTGAACTTTGTTGAACTTCCGCAGAGATTGTTGGATAGATGCCATTGTCTCAAATTTCGCAGTAACCCACCCACTCACACCCACACCCACAGCCCCTCACACCTACACACACACACACACATGCAGCAACACGTGCTTGCCAATGTAAAATGAGATGCAATCACACACACACACACAAACATAAAGATTTACATATAAGTATGCAAAGAGGACTGATGAGGGGCAGAGAAAAGAAGTAACAATAGAAATACGTAAATCACTCGGCGTCTTGTAATTTCATACGTTAACTTTTCGAATGTGTGTGTGTGTGTGTGTGTGTAGCTACTGGTGTTGCAGCAAACGTTTTGTTGTTTTTGTCATTGAACTTGGCTCATGACTTTTGTTACCGTTTTTTTTGCCCTCTTCTTCATTTACTCTTCATCTCTGTCGCACTGCTTTCGTAACGGAAATAAACAACATTTTTATGTATGTAAGTGTGAGAGAATGTTGCCTCCGTATATATGTATGTATATATAGACAAACAAACAAGAAAAAACCTAATAAAAATTAAAATATAAACAATTGTATAATCCAACCCAAACCCAAACCCAAAGCCAAACCCAAAAACTGGTTCAACAACAAGTGACACCCAACAAATTCAAGATAAATGCTTAAAAGCCCTAATAAGTACCGTTTAGTTGTGTTTTGCAGACGATTATTCCTGTGGGAAAGGTTTTTTATAAAAACTTTTGAAACTGAAGAATGAAACATGTCGTATGCGTAATATTGCAAATACTTTGATGTTGTTTTTTCAGGTGATGCCCGCTCTGCATACACGTTTCAAACCCGCCGAAGAGGGTTGGTCCAAGCAACATGAGGAAGATCTAGTGGAGCGGATATTTTCAGCCACATTTCCCGCCTTTAAGTTTCCAGATCGCGAACGTCTTCATGTTAGTTGTGGTGTTCAGCTCTGCAAGGGGAAGTGTCCAAATGTAAGTAACAACAATGCATTTGAATTAATTGCAAATGAAAACGAAAGTGTTGCTGCCACTGCTCAACGTACCGTATACCTTATATATGTATATATATATATATGTGTGTGTGGGTGTGTTGGTGTTGGGCCCAACTAATTAATGTGGTTATTGCACCAAAATGCACTCAACTGAGTTGCAACGGTTGCAGCAGCACCCTCACTACTTAAAGTTAAAAGTTATGGGTGGCTAATTTTTTATCTCCCTCTCTCTCTCTCTCTGTCTCACTTCACATTAAAAGCCCAATTGTCAACTGAACAAGGAGATGCCATTGCAAGTGAATTTGGATCAACATTTGGCACGCATCGAAGTATTCAACTCATTGGCTGTAACTGCTCCCCAAATTGAAGTGGATCGTTTGCGTTATGATCGTGGCTATAATATAAGCGGTGAGTCCAATTAGAGTGTAATGCGATCGTCTTTTGTTTCTAATTGATTTAAGTTTTTTTGGTTTAGTAGAGGATTATCCCCCATATGTTAGACCATTGCCATCGGAGGGAACTCTCTGTCTATCAATATCGAAATTGGCAATATCTTTTTGCATTTTGGGTCTCATTTTCTTGGTGGCTGTCATTGTGGCCATTCTCTCATTGATAAGGACCAGACGACGTCAACAACATTGCGGCCATGGAGGACATGGTGGCGTCAGCAGTTCCATGGGTCTGGGCCTAGGCACATCGACCAATAGCAGCAGTAGACTGCATCGAGATCGGGCGGAGATATGTACCTCAATGTTTTCATCCAGCAGCGGAGACTCTGGACAATCGGCCAATGTCGCTGGTGGCTCACGTTTCGGTGGGAAGTTTTTAATGCCCTATTATCCGCATAATTTGCCCTATGGTCGTGTCTATTAACTAAGTAGTAGTTGTATGTAGTTTTCGTTTTCGTTTTCGTTTTCTATAGACTGATGTGACTTTAATCTCAAAAGAAAGAAAATCTACAAAAATTCGTTTAACGAGTCTAGCAATAATGTTAATTTTTAATAGTTGTTAGGATGACGAAAAGGTCTTGAAAGCATTTTTCGTTTAGTTTAAAATGAATTTTTTGATGCCTTTTCGTTGTATAACATTTTTTTTTTCTACCCTAATTATATTAAATATTAATAATGTTTCCAAAATGAAATGAACCCTTGTGGTCTATTGAATTTTAAAATATAAATGCTTGGCAAAATGCAATGGGCCTCGACTCCTTTACTGAGTTTGCACTGTTCGCTGAACTCAAAACTACTTAAGTTTGCGAATCGCCTTACTCAATAGCTTTATACTTTGACTTTTGATTGACCTAGCCAAATATACATATATAAGAAAGGAAAGGATTTGTAAACAACTCTGCACATCTTGGAAAAATGGCTTATATCGATCATATCAGCATGATGAGACGAGTCATATCCGTCCGTCCATCCGTCTGGATCAAAGCGAACTCCTCCTAGACCGTTCAAGCTACAGGGTTGCACAGTTTGTATATCTCAGATTCAGCCGTATCTACCACTATATCATATACCTTCCATACAAACGGCAAAGTCATGAACCTTATTCTAACCTATGATGATCGGTTCCAAATCTGCTCAAAACTTTAAAAGTTTTACGTTTTGCATACTTAAAGGCTTTTTGCTTTTAAAATATTTTGGAAACTTCTTTTTAAGATAAATATGAAAATTTCATGAAACCTTGTTTATTTTAAGTCAATTTTTATATTTAAATTTAAAAAATTGTTTGATTGTATGCACTTCAAAGTAATTGAATTATAATTTCAATATATTTTACAACTTTTTCTACTTTATGTTAAAAAAGAAGATTCACTGGCCCATTGTGCAGAATGGAGCTGCTTAGAGATTGATCAATATTTATATTTGTAGCATACTTCTGGGCTGCATGTAATATTCGCTTTGGAACTGCAAGTCGCAAACTCTTTGATAAACTTCTAGAATGAAATTAGAATTGATCTGAATTTGATCTGAATATTATTTTTGTCCCGTTGGTAAATGAGATATAAATATTCTTTTTCCACCGCTGATTATTGTCCTGATCCTTGACCACTTTCTGATAAGCCAAAAGAAATGAAACGCTTTAAGATTTTCTATTAGGTTTGTAATTTTCTGGCATTCTTTTTTTTTTTTTTTTTGTATTTTTACTTTTAATTTTTGTTTTTTTTTTTTGTTTTTTTTTTTTTTTTTTGGTTTGGGTTTCCTTTTGTTTTGTGTTTTTTTTTTTTTTTTTTTTTGGTTTTATCATTATGTAATTCCGTTACTTTATGTAAAATAAGAAAGTATTAATAGTTGTTTTTTTTGTTATTAACAAATTTGTTGAAGGCAGGTATTTATGTTATTATATTGTATGTTTATGTATGTATATCTTGTATATAAATTACAAGTTGTCATTATAATTACATAATTATTAATTAAACGTACTTCAAATTATCTCTAGCACTTTTCTTATTAATTATTTAAACTGCATAATTTACTTAGTATATTCAGTTAAGATATTTATATATATAAGTATATATATATATATATATATGTATATACATATATATATGTTTGTATGTATATGCATTATCATTACATTTTAGCCATTACCATTACCATTTAAATTTGCCTAGTTGTAATTTATTATATATAACATAATTTTGGTTTTTCCCCCTTTTTTGTTCCTTTTTTTTTACGTTTTTTTTTCTTCCTTTTTTTTGCTTTATTCTTATGTTTGTATAAAATTTAGGGCTACTTTAGATTTCTCATGTGACCTTTCTTGTTTGTTGTTGTTGTTGTTGTTGTTGTTGAAGCAGATAGTAGACGAATAACAAAAACAGAAGACTAAAAACCAAAGAAAAGTATGTAAAAATCAACATATATATATATATATATATTGAGTGTATGTATGGAAAGTAGAACATCCACAATCGTATTGAAAGTTTTTAGAGAAAATTGTTGAAGGGAAAAACAATGGACACATAATGATGATGTCGTCATTATAAATTGGGTAAATCGGAGACGAGAAGTTTTGTGTATTGTAGGTATTTATTAATTAGGTAGATTGGTAGGTACAAGATATATCGATTCATTCTATTATCTGATATCAAAGGATGTGTGTGTGTGTGTGTGTGTGTGTATATATGGAGAAAAGATTGTGTTTTTTCTTTTTATTTGGAAGAACATTCAAAGCCCCAACACAATGCTGTATACATATATTGTACGATTCTATATATATATATATATATTTAGTTAGGATTATTCAGTTTGGCTTTTTGGCATCTAGTCTGGTAGATGGAGGGACACGATTATCAATTCTTATTATATACATATATATATATATATGAGAATTCGAATTCGAACACGAATATAAGAACTCATGTTCTATTCGGATTTTTTCCCCATGTGCCATGCCGTTTGCAGAGCCTTGTTGTGGTCCTTCCGTCGAACAAGTTGAAGATATTCCAAATATGTTAATAGATTGATTATTTCATTTTCTTTTTTTTCTTTGTTTCTTTTCGACTATACATATATGTATGAATTCTTATTACGATAAGGAACACTGTCTGGGGGTATTGTGTCTGTCTGTGTGTGTGTGTGTGTGTTTTAAAGTCTCCTTTGGATCAAGTACTCATATGTGGGGTAATAGAGCCATTTATGTATGTATCGATCTGATTTCTAGAAACATCAAATTCATAGTAAATCTACAAAATCTTGAAAATTTGTGGTATTCCCTTAACGAATATGATTCGAAGTTTGAATTGAATAGATTGATTGAGTTGGTTAAGTGAGTGTGTGTCGAGTATGTAGGAATTGAAAAATACTTCGAGTTCACAGTTTGAAGGCCAGCGTTTTTTTAAAGATTTCCGGTTTTCGTTTTTGTTTTTTTAAATTAGAAGCAGCGAAATTCGTAAGCATTGATAGCAATTAGTGGAATTAAGATCTAAAAGACTAGTGAGAGTGATTTGATTAATTCAAAATGGATTAGTATAATTAAAGATAATGCAATAATAATATTACTCATTACTTAAGCCCTTAATTATGCGAATGCATGAAATATTCATCATCTTAATTTGTACAATCGATTGGAATATCTTCTTGAGATCATGGTTGTACAGCATTATACATACTTTGGGGGGGGAGAAAAACTTGTCTAGTCTTAAATCAAATACATATATCAAACTATATAGGTATTTACAAAACAATGCTGTGAGATCTGGCCATGTGACTGAGTAGGTGAGAGAGTGAAAGAGTGCCAAATGTATTCATAGGGTAATACTAACTAATTGTAAGATAATTTCATCTAATAGCAATATTCAAGGCTAATAAGTATATACAGGTAAATGATAATTTTAATTTATGTATGTATTTATTTTATAGTTTTGGCATTGATGTGACAATGACGACGACGACGACGACGACTGTTGAAGTTAATAGCAAACGAACCATGAACTCTATAACAAATGTCCCAAAATATCAATCCAATGGGTTTATTTTAACTGAATCGTTCGGATATAGTGTGACTTTGATTATCGATTTCCCTTTTTGCTGGTAACTTATTTGCTTTGGAAGTAATTAAAGGTAATGCTTTTGAAAAATAAATACACATCATGTATTTGCCTTGAATGTATTTAAGCGAATATGGCGAACGAGTCTCAATGAATTGAAAATTTCCCTAATTTTGTTTTGTTTTTTTTTTTTGGTAGCAATTTTAATATTTGTTTTTAATTAGTTTGAATATGAATCACTTAGCTATGGGCTCTTTGACACTAGTTTTTTGTATGTATACACACACCATATATATGTATATGTGTGTGTGTGTGTGTATGTCTCTGGTCTGTCTGTGTTTATATATATGTGTGTGTGTGTGTGTATGTTGTACTTATTTAAGTATATTAAAATGTAAGCAAGTAAGTGTAAGTGTTTTTTTCATTTAGTTTTTTGTTTTTTTTTTGTTGGTATGATAGAATTAGAATTGAATAAATCCTTAATTTCAGACTAGAATTCCCTAACCATAGTTACATATGGCAAATATTTAATTAATTTGCATACGTATTGAATGTATTTCTACCCAAAAGGCTTCAAGGCTTTATATGGTAGATGGGACTGACAGTAGAAGGGGCAGTAGGAAGAGATGGACGAGGCGGAGGTGGAGCGGGAGCGGGAGCGGGAGGAAGGGGAGTGGTCTCTATATATATTATCATACAAATCTATAAGTGAACTCGTTTAGTTGGTTCGGTTTCATTTCGGTTTGGTAATTCGTTTTTGTTTTTTTTGGTTTTTTATTTTAGTTTGCTTTATTTTTTTGTTTTGGATTTGTTGTTGTTGTGTAAATTCGCATATATGCTCAGCGATTATAATTAAGTTAAGGTATTTATTAACTTAAGTTATGGATTCATTTTTTGTTCATTGTTGTCATTAATTAATTACAATAATTGTGCGCTCTTCGATATCCATATCCCTTTTTCATTTTTATTTTTTTTAGTTTTCTTTATTTCTTGTTTGGTTTCAAGTCGATCAAAATGTACGATTTATCTATCTATACAGTTAGATTAACTGATTTTATTGATTTACTAAAAAAAAGGTGTGTGTGTGTGTGTGTGTGTGTGTGCATTAGGTGTTGGTATGAGTTCTATTCTATTTACGTTAGTTTCTCTTGAAAAAAAGTAATCAAAGTAAATTGGTTTATGAATTATTGTTTATCCAAATTGTTTCTATATGTTTGTATCTATGTACATATGTATATGTATCTATGTGAATGTGTATTGAAAGCCTGTTTGTGTGTGTGTGTGTGCGTGGGTGTTTGAGAATCTAAGTACATACATATGAATATATGCAGGATCGAATGTTGAAAATCTGAAAACTGAAAGAAACAACGTGCTTACAGAAAAACAAAAATGGAGGAGGCTAAGACTAACCATTTCGTGGCGAATAAAAATATTTATCAGAATATTCCAAAAATTCGAAAATTGATTTAATTTTTATGTTAAATGTGAAAAATCAAACCAAATGAAATGGAAAACTGGAAAAAAAGACATCTTTCTTTCACACTTTTCTTTTGGTACACACACACACTCATACACGTACACTAATACGCATTCACTGACACACACACACACACACACACTCGCACTCGCACTCACACACACACACATACATACATCTATACATATACAGACTTTATACAAAAAAAAAAAAACTCGATAAGAATTATATATCAACTTGTTTTGTGTTTTCAATCGTTTGTTTTTCTTTTATTTTCGTTTGTTTAAATACTCGTAAAAAGTATTTAAAAACAATTTCTTTAATTCCAATTTATATTTGTTTTCTCTTTTTTTGCTGGGACAACTTGAATTTGGTAAATTAATATTTTGTTTTTGTCTTAATCTTTCTCTTAGTTTGGTTTATGTAGATATCGCATGGCAATTAAGTAAAGTAGCTATGTGCATGTATGTATGTATGTGTGTGTGTGTGTGTGTGTGTGTGTGTAAGTAATGCAAAGGAGAAACAAAATGGCAAAATACTTTGCCCCCACAAGTATGCAACAGGCAGTCAAGTGACTATCATGAAAAAAAAGTTCCAAAAATTGTTGATAAACAATTTCTGTTTGGCTAAATGACATTGCAAAAGCTTCTTAGCATCTTGGTCCGGCTATAACATACTTTAGGGGGCCAAATTTCCATTATTGTAATATTCGCCATTTGAAAGTGTCAAATTTATTAATGGAGATTATTAATGTATAGGATCTATGTAGATATATTATAAATAAACTGAAAGATCATATTAGTCGCTCAAATATACATAAAAGTGGGTGGGTTTTGGTGTGTGTGTGTGTGTCGAAGAGGGGGGAAGAGTATAGGGGAAATGGTTAATATCTTTTGGTTGGAATATACATAATGCTTTTCCCTATTGGGCTTGGATTTTTCGGTTCATCTATTTTTGTTCTTGTCGTCTCGGTCTATATCATTACCGTAAAGGTTTCGATTTCACTGTAAAAAATATTTAGCTATGCATCTATGTATATGTACATATGTTTGTACGTAAGTACATATGTGTGTGTGTGTGTGTATGTATGTCTGTGTATCGGTGTTTGGAATCCAGTGTCTGTGTGTATAATAATCCATAGCCGTAGGTAAATGTAAATACATTACATACAAAAATTTGATATCTACAATAATATCTGGTATGTACATACATATATATTATAAATATATACACATATATATATATGTATATGTATGTATGTATGTATATATAATTTCGCATTACGAAATGTACATACATAATTGAATTACTAACTTTAAATACAAACAAGACAAAAACGCTTGCAGATTACAGATTCATCGAGCTATTTACTAGAATTATCATTACCTACAATGTATGTATGTATGTATGTATGTATATAATGTATTTGTATCTGTATTTATATGCATGTATGTATGTATCTATAAGATTTACTACCTATGTATGTATGTTTTGTGTGTGTGTGTGGGTGTGTGTTTGTGTGTATGTGGCCCTAAGATTGATCTAAGCTTGTATCGAGATAGAGATTTTCTTTCTTACTGAATTACAAGCAAAACATTAATCATATCATCTATTATTTCATTCATTATATCATTAATCATTATCATCATACAAATGTATATATATACTATATGTATGCATGTATGTATGTATGTATGTATGTATGTATATGTATATCATCATTTTACTGACTCTGGCTCATCTTATTCGCGCACACATTTTTGTTTGTTTGTTTAGTTTGGTTTAGTTTTTTCGTTACATAGTTTGTTTGTTTGTTCTTTTTGTTTTAAGGTTTTTTACTCCTATTTATATTCAGTTTCGGTTCAGTTTCATCTGATTCATTGTTTCTATTTTGATTTTGATGGGAATGTTGTTTCCTTATAGCGTATGATACGAATACAGCGGCGGTGGCGATAATGTTTGGTGCTTATTATGTGGCTCTAATTGTGGTTCTTGCTGTGGTTGTTGTTGTTGTCGTTGTGGCTGTGGCTGTGGTTGTTGTTGCTGCCTTTCATTGGCTTGGATCTCTAAACGAGATTGAGTTAATGCTGATGGATCTGCTATTAGCGGATTTATCGCTATTGTATCAATATCGTATGTGTTGTTATCTATATAATTAATGTCATTATGTGAATAGATCTTTCTATTTTGTTTAGTATCTACTGGTGTTGTTATTGTAATTGGTACACTTAATATCATTGCTTGCATTTTTGTAGTTCTTGGTGTTGTTGTTGTTGTTGTTGCTGTTGCTGTTGTTGTCTCTGTTGTAGGTATTCTTCTTTGTCGTTTGAATGCATTAATGCTATCGTTATCGTTATCGTTCTCGTTATCGTTATCATAATGATGATAATGGTAATTATAATCAATGTCGATATCGGACTGGGGTGATGTTGCTCTTGTCACTGGCAAAGATATTGCCAATTGCTGTGAGGATTTGTAGTGCTCATGGCAATAAGTTAGATCTCGTTTTTGTAGTATATGTTGTTGTTGTTGCTGTTGCGATTGCGGTTGACGATTTGGGTTGAATTCCTGTAAACTATCGTTAGCCAATTTGTTATTGGATGCAGATGCATATGCTAAGGCTGATGCAGCTGATCTTATTAATGTTGTAATTGGACTAGTATATCGGTTGGTTGTTGTTGTTGCTGTTATTGTTGTTGGTTGTTGTTGTTGATATTCATGGTATTCGTGTCGTATCGTATCAAAATTATGATCTAAATTTGGTGCTGATAACGATGAGCATATGGCCTGATGCTATACCCAGATCTGTTCCTTTCGATTACGCGATCGCAATCAAAGCCTTTGCTAGCACCAATCCTCCTCATCCGAATCGGAATGTCGAGTATTAAGTCCGCTCTTTGGCTTAAAACCATTTAGAACTGGAGATGGCAGTACACGACCTGTTCGGCCCATAGCCAACGCTTGCTCAAATGACAGCGGTGCTATATATTCCAGTCTGTAAAAAAAAACAAAAACAATACATATGTATAGGTAGGTCTATATATATGTAGCTATTCAAATCAAATAATACCTTTCTCTTTCCGCTTCCCTTTCACGGTCACGCTCACGCTCGTATAACTCACGTTCTCGATCTCGATACTCGTAACGGAGGTCATACTCATGCAATCGATCCCGATCTCGATCACGATCTCTAAGGCGTTCGCGATCCCTTTCGCGTTCTCTACTACTATAATACATATCCCTAGGATCCCGCAACAGATCGCGGTGATGTGGCAGCGAGTGAACACTGTGGGGCGTTGAATGATGCGCCTGCATTGGAAACTGATCGAATAGAAATGCGAATTGAATCAATGACCGTTAACAGATCGATATACGCGTAATGAACTTACATGTGTTGGACTCGCATTCAGCTTGGGAAAATTAATATTAGTTGGCTTGAGCTGCAGTGTCGACGGTTTGCTTGGTGTCGGTGGTAGACGTCGTCCGATTCCGGCACGACGAGAGGCTAACGTTGGGTAGCTATGTTGCACATGCGGGCCACCTAGACATATAGACATAGACATAGGATAGATAGATAGATACAGGAGAGTGGGGAGGACACAGAATGCATACGATTAGTTTTTCACATCATATCACCGACATTGCATTTAGTCAATTGTACTAAATGTGAGAGATCTAATATGTATGTATGTACATATGTGTATTATGTTTGGTATGTTTATTTCATCTAAAAGAGTATATACTGTGTCGTCAATGCCCGAGCGAGTTGAACATACATACATACGTATAACTATATGAGACATTAAACGAGAGTGTGTGTGCCTAGTGTTGGATTTTTGAGATTCCAGACATAGAATACCAAATGTACGATGTATGTAAGATGTACATATGTATATACAAAAGTTGAAAAAGAAAACCAATACTTAAAATAATTTCGAAAATAGTTCAGATTCTGATACCGAACATTGTGTTTCAGTTCAAACCTCTTTTACATACATATATGAATATGAAGTGAACCAAGATTGGGTTTCTATATGTTTCCCATCTGATTAGTTGTATCGAATGCAATTAATCATTCTATACATATATGTATGTAGGGCACTTTTGATAGATTTTTGTACAAATTAGTGTGTGGTAATAGTGCTAGTTGTTATTATATGCTCGTTAATATTCATAGATAATCGATAGTTTTCATGAAACAAAGTGTTTGGGGTGCTAAGTCCGTTTTTTTGTTGTTCGACATACATGCATGACTGTGGATAGTATTAAGTAAATGTAACTTGTAGTGGGACGATCGACTTTTGAGAATGAAACTAATTGGAATAAATGTAAACGTAACGGTGCAAAATTCCATAGACATACATACATACATACAAAGACATACAGAGGAGAGAGAGTAAGGAGATATATAGACAGAACGAGCGAGCGAGAGAGAGAGAGACAAAGAGAATAAATGCCTCCGATTGCATACCTAGAAAACTGTTCTATTTCTATTCTCTACGACAATGTCTAAAGAATCTTTTTTTTTTTTTTACCCAAAAGGCCAATCAGTGGCGAATCTATGGATATTAAAATTAAGGACATTGGCCACCCTTAAGTTTTTAAACACTTTTTAAACCTTCGTTAAATAATCTTCAAGAGTTGTTTGTTTTAACTAAAATTATTATAAAAAAGACCTTAACTTTGAGAATCTTTACTTTCTTAAGAGAAAATGGTCCTTCAATTTGAATGATGTAATCATTTTTTAAATCGGCCCCAAACATATATATATATATTATTTTTTATTAACTACCAATTGTTTGATGTCATTTCAAAGAATGCAAAATTGTCCTTTATCTGAGACAAATCTTTTTGAAATTAGCTGAAATTAATACTCAGAAAAATAGATACGAAAATAACTCTGCCCCAAAAACTATGCTACACATTTCGTAAATGCTATTTCATTTTTCTCCTCAGTACAAAATTCGTCGGCTGATAAATTAAAATCGATCAAAAGTAAGCCACAGAATAGTATTTTAGTGCCTAAAATTCGATACGCCTTATTTCTTATGAGGCTGCTAACTCTGTCTAAGGTTCACATGGTTTTCAATATCATGACTATACAATTATTACAAAACGGCGATTCTCTTTCCTCCAGATAAGAAAGTTATTAGATATATGTATTGATATAGTAAGCATATATGTACGCCGTGCACACACACTTTCCTGCAGCTTAAAGTTTGTATTGAGCAAAGAATAAAGAAGCAACTATAAAATAGAGATCCTTGGTCAGTTGATTCCAATTGGGATTGAATTGGAACTAAATTTTGAAGATTTTTACTGATTTTTGGGTTCTAATACGAATCAAAAGTTGTTCCTACTTTATCCTTCATATGGAATTTATATTAATTTTGAGGATTTTTTCAAATTTTCTCAACAGAAAACACACAAAGTAATAATAAAAATGTAGATTTATGGCGCCTGTGTGAAAAGGTTGTAATAAATTTTTTAAAAATTTCTATAATCTTTCAATTCTCTGCGTACATAGTTACAAAATCGGGAATCTTTTAGTTGGAATAATCAATATCAACGAAAATTCAGACTAATTTCCAAATATGCAGTGCCGAATTAGCCACATAGTAGGATTAGAATATGCCAAGGGCCTCCTTAATTTCATGAAGCTCTAAATTCGGTAAATTTTTGGAGTTTTTCGAAATATTCAAAAACTTTTAAATTGGAAAGTGATCTCAAAATTTTAAACTTATAGTTTGGATTCTTGAATCCCTTAATCTGGCAACTGCTAAAGGTAATATATCATTTAACTAAATCTTTAAACTTTCACTCTGCTTTATCTGTAGGATACAGTCACTCAAAATGAAATCCATACCACCGATAATTTGCAAGGGTGTGGCTATCTGGCTAGTTCTTGTGTCTAATCTCCCACTTTTAGATAATTTTTTTTTAAGTAATAGCCTAAACCAACTATGTAATTAGATTCTGGGTCCTGGAAATACTTAGAGATGGTTGCTGTTTGTGCTAGAGTTGTATGCATAGGTACACAAGGTGGTTTTGAATCAAAATAAATGAAAATGTAAAATGATAATAAAGTATATTATATATATGTGTGTATCTTACAACTGTTTAGTAAATACTATTCATTGTTATGATAATTTTTGTTTGTTTTTTGCCAATTTCGGAGTGTTCGAAAGAGAGAAGGAATGAGGATGAGAACGAATACAGAACCATAGAAACATAAAGAGAGAGGAGATGATGTTTGAGTAAGTAGTGAATGAATGTTGGTTAGTTAGATAGTTAATGGTTCGATTTGTTTTTTGGTTTGTAATGGCAACTAGTTGAGAAACAAAAAAAAAAAAACACAAAAACAAAACGAAATGAACGACAAATGAAACGGCTGCGGACGATGCGGCGAGAATAACGAGTGAGATTGAGTACAATTGAAGAGAACTGAATGTGGGTATGAGTATAACTTGAGAACTATTGAATATATATATTTAAGCTTATGATTGATTGATTGATTGATTGATTGATTGATTGACTGATTGATTGAATAAACCTCATGGCAATGAAAATACATGTACAGCATGTTAAGCATGTTGACAACTAAAATATGGTACGAGTACGAGTAGTTAGTTAGTTAGTTAGTTACAGATTAAGCATGTCTGATTCTGATGTTTTGTAAAAGTAGAAATGTTTTTGAAGAAATTTGTGTAAGAAGAAAGTACTAGCATATATATATATATAGAAAACAATTTGAGTTTGATTTGACTTGATCGAGTAAATGGTTTTTGTATGTTTTTTTTTTTTTTTTTTATATTTGTTTTGTTTTTTTTTTTGTTAATTGTTAATTTTTGTGCTAAAGATATACCCATATCAATCCCATAACCAAGTCTGTCTCGTTCACGCATCTCCTGAAGTCGGGCGGGACTCGGCGATCGTGACCTCTGACATAGACTTGTTGTCCCATATGTGGGATAAGGCAGTTGAGTGCGTTTACTGCGAGACAAATGGCCACCATAACGAGAAGGCGAAGGCGAACGGGCCGGACTTGTCGATGCTGACCATGAACCTATATTGTACATATAACGAACAGTAATCAAAAGAATAAAACCGAAACGCCAAAGAAATACCAAAAAAGAAAATGGAAAATAATGAAAAACAAGAAACAAGAAACAAGAAAGTAGTAATAATTAAGGATGTCGGGGCACAACAGTTTACGTATTTTTTTAAGAATTCGTGTTAGAATTTGCATTTTAATTAGAATTAACATTTGTTTTAATTGGTTTATTTTCATGTTTGTTTGTTTGTTTTCAGAATCGATATCGATTTTATGCTCAAACGAATTAAGTGATTATTATATTTTGTATATTATTATTGTATTTAAGTCTTTAGTTAATGTTTTCTTTTGTTTTGTTTTGTAGACATATATTCATATATGTATGTATATAACTAGGATTACTACCAAAATAGATCAAAACTATATTCGGCATTACCGAATCATTATATAATATATAATACGATATATAATATGTATTTGCGTAGGTTTTTCAATTCGTTAGTCGCCTTCAATGGAATCACAGACACAATAATGAAAGTGTTGGAATGGTAGAATAGTAGTTAATTAGCTGGTGGTCTATGTGGAAAGGGGACGGGGGGCACATTCAGGGCCATATTTGTCATTGCTAACATAGAGAAAGGGAGAGAAAGAGAGAGTGGGGGGGGGGGAAGAGTTAAATCGGAAATGGGATACAGAAAACAGACAACATAACACAAACAAAACCTATTTAAGATTTTAGAAATTTTACATCAGTCGTTAATTGTGGCCAACTTTGATTTGAGTATAATATCGTTTCGTGCTTTGTTTTTTTTCTCGTTTGTTTTTGTTTCTGTGGCCTACACACTCTTACAATGAAACACACACACATATCAAATTATATAGGATAGATAAAATACATATATGCATATAATTTATATGGGGGTAGGGTCAGAGTATCTACAATTTGTCAAGCCAATAAATACCTCTTGGATAACGCGGATGGCTGTTGCCATGCCTGGATACTGGATGGCGAGTCTCCTTGACCATCTCTACAACATTAGATACGGTATCGGAGAACCCGATATCATGATGTATGTATTGATGGCCACGTCGTCGCGGACTCGGAGATCGGGCTAATGGCGAGCCGTTATGCCTAAGACAAGGCAGACAAGAAGAAGCATTAGATATAGCAAGTACTACCTCTAAATTGGATGAATAACTCACCTCAAACTGGGCGAACGGCGATGGCCATTCATATACGAATGTCCAGGATGTAAATGGCCAGCATCGGCACCGGTAAGTGATTCCTGTGATGGATGCCTTGATGCATCCTGCAGTTCCAGCATCTAAATAAAAGATGTTACAGAGAAAGAGAGAGAGAGAGAGTTGAAGATTTTCGATTAGTATATTTTGTGTTATGCATAAAAATGAATGTTGCCACTTGAAATCAGTCCTTTTGGGTCTCTAAGGACACAGGAGGCACGGGTAGGGCTAGCTTCAGTAGCAGGTGGACGAGGGTTCAGAGGGGCAGTTGCCGAATCATTTGTTACTTGTTAATTTACTCATTATGACGGATTTCTTGTGGACTCATTCATTTTTTTATTGTTTACATATACACACACATACGTATATAGAGTGTATATGTATGTATGTGTATATTTAATATATATAGAAATCAATTATTAATTCGGTTTACAACGAAAAAAAAAAACATGTCTACAAATATTTTCTCTATACTCCTTAAAAGGAGCCACGTCAAAATATATATTATTAATATATACACATACACACATATATATATATATATATATATATATTTGAATATATATATATATTTGAGTAGGTTGTATAAATACACACACATATGTTCATTCATATAGAAGATGTGTGAATATTTAAATTGTTACTCCTGAAAAAGGGAATATATATATAGATATATGTATGTATATATATGTATATTGTATGTATTTGTAGATATGTAAAATTCAAGCAAATATTATTACTTCACTGCAACAAAATACATATTGAAATGCGAATTTAATTGCACTAGTTTGAAGTATTCGAAAGGGATCTCAAATGCAGGATAATTATTATTATTATTATTGTTAATTAAACCTAGAATTAGGGCGTGTAACATTGAAACAATTCCATACACTACTTAAGATTATACGTATACATATATAATTGAATGCTAATTATAGTATATATATATATATATTTATATATTTATATATGGGTGGGGGGGGAGAGGGGGGCTGGGTTTAGGTTTTCAACTTTTATTATTTGATTTGATATATATATATAGGTCTATATATCGATTAACTAGTAGTAGTAATGGATTATTTTGCTGGGTTTGCCTAACTATTATCATTTCGGTTTTTTGCTTCTTTTTTTTGTTTGGTTTCCTTTTCATATCGGAAATTCTTGTTTGCCAATTGTTTCATGTATATTTCTGATTGAGATCTACTACAAATTGTTGTCCTATATATTTTATTTGTTATATATAAAATCAAGTGATGTCGTATGATATCTTTTTAGGAAATCAATACTAAATTGTTTATGTAAAAATAGTGTAAAACCAAAAAGAAGACGACAACAATGTGTATAGATAGAACATATACTACAAGTTATCTACATATACTACATTCTAAATTATCTACATGTGCTATCTACATCTGCTCATCTACATTGTGGTGAATTTAAGGATCAGCAAGCAGAAAGATACATAAAGAGAGATCTAAAGGTGAAGCGAAAGGAAAGCAAGCAGTTTCTAAATAGTAGGTATAAATTACTAAATATAGATCTACAAATCTATATATATATATATATATATGTATATTTATGTACAAAACATGCATTTTGAGTTCTTGTGTTTGTGATTAAATCGGTTTATTTGGTTTATTTTTCATGTGCATATGGGTGGACAAGTATGTGGGTGTGGGTGTGTGTGTGTGTGCGTGGTTGTGGTGTTTAAGTTTGCGTGGTTTAGTTAAGGTTTTTTTTGGTGGAGGGAAAGGGGCGTTGTTTTCGGCGTCCTTAATCCTGCTGATCAATCGTCTCTAGGGCAAAGGATTAACTTACCACACAAAAAGAGTTAAAAATTTATTTTGCTGGACTATAACAAACAAAATGTTTTTGTATGTATGCATGTCTGTCTATGTGTGTGCGTGTGTGTGTGTGAGGGTGTATTGAAAACCATTAACGAAAATATACATAAAACACAAATGATTTCGAAAATCAAAGTATCGAGAAAACATAACAAAAGAACAGTAAGATACGTTTTACGTGAAAAACCGTTAACTGATAAACAATTACTACGTACACATAAAGCCGTAGCTAAATGTCGATGTGTACATACAATATATATAGTGTCATATATACTACTAGAATATGGCTATAATTCAAGTTCATTAATATAGAGTATATATATGTATATAGTATGTACACTCTAGAAATTGCTGGGAACAAACTTTTGCTAACAGTTTAAGTCGTTCGTTTTCAACTCTTAATCAATCCATCGGAATCGGACTATTTATTCATAACATAAGAGCCAAGAGTTGCAGATGGAAGGACGAAATTCACAACGTTTTCTTTCCATTCGCTCTTGACTTTATGTGTACGTATAGAGAAATACATATGTGTCTGGTGTGTGTGTGTTTGTATGTGTCTGGTGCTTTATATATGAAGACGACAATCATTTAAGTTAGGACCTGGTATGAAAATAATGAACTTGTTCTGTCGCAGTAAACTTGAATAGAGGGAACCGCCAACTTTTGACACACACACAGAGTTGGATTCATGGATTATTGAAAGGTCACAGACATATACACACATGCATACGTATGTACATATGTAAGTAGTTGGGGATTTAGTATATGTATATATATGCCATACTATCAAAAATTGGCAAACATTGAGATTGAGTTGTTTATTGTTGTTGCAGTTGTAGTAGTAGGTAGTACTTAGCAGTGCCGGATTAGGCCAGCTCGAGGCATTAGAAAACCAAATGCCTTAAGGCAAAGTAGGTCAATCTGCCAATTATTTCCAGCCTGTAATTTGGCCAATTCCTAAGCAATTTCAAAAAGTTATATATCAAATAAATCGCATTTTGGCATTATATTAAAATAGCATTAAACTAATCGATTTTTGAAAAAATTTATTTTCATCCGATTTTTGAAAAAATCATGATGTATTATACATCACGATATTTTGCGAAAATGGCAAAAAAATTTAGTTCTCGAGATTTGAATGCAGATTGAAAGACATTATTCAAACATGAAAATAAAGATATGGATTTTTGAAATACTTGAAAAATTGACCAAATTAGAGTCTGATGAAATAAAGGTTTATTGGAAAATTTTGCTGTTTATTGGTATATTTTGTGCTCGTTTCAAGAGATAAGTCGATAATTAACTAGTAATTTACTCTCCAATTAAAATTGAGTTTAAAGGCATTAAAAGGAGACATCACTTTTGAAAATCGGTTAAAATTTAGCAAAGTTAGAGATTTGCCAATCTAGGAAAAGAAGAATTTTTAAGAAGAATTGAATTGAATGAGCAATTCCTTATCCTCGTGCATGGCAAATCCGGCACTGGACTGTAGTTGCGGTAGCAGTAATAGTACTTAGTATTGGGTAAAGTAAGTAATTGGTTTAGTTATTTTGTTTGCTCATGTCCAAGCAGTGAACTAATTATACATTTTGAAAAGTGTTGATTACAAATCTTATCTTTATGCAAAACGACTAGGAAAATGTAGTAAGTGGTAATGTAGTTAATTAATTTACTATCTCTTTAGTTGATAGCAAGTTGTTTCATCTAATCGGTGGGTGATCACGAATTAAGAATTTAATATGTAAAACTATAACAAGTTCGCTTGCCGTGTACGTTTCACGTTGTTCGCATGGTCCTTCCATGAATGACCCCACCACCATCCTTTAGTCCCTTACTCTCATACTCTCATATCATTTCATGGGATTCACACTAATGGACTAATGGCCTGATTTATTGCAGTTGGTTAGTTTTGAGAGTTTCACCAATCAAATGCTAGAGAGAGAGAGAGAGAGGGCTATGTGGAGCTTCATGGGGAACCACTATGCGCAACGCCTTTTACTACACTTGCCCAGGGAACGCCTACGTAGTACATACGAATATGTAGAGGAGTACATTTAGGTACTTAGTTTTATACATACGATCAACGATCAAATTACAACATTGAGTACGAGTACTAAGCGAAGATTTGCGTTAACTAACGTTTTGGTTTTTTTTTTTTTTTTTTTGTTAAATGACTATGCAACATATATGTATGTATGTTAATGTATTGTTTATACGATAAGTACGTAAGTTTTATTTGGTACTATTTGAGTGAACGCAAATTCAAGACTTAAAATACTTAATAATGTGCACAGCACACAAAACAGACACACACGTACATACACATACATGTGCGTGTGTGTGTGTGTGTTTGTGTGATGTGAACTTTAGTATGATTATGCATACATACAGCCAACTAAAACAAAAACAAGAGGAACAAAAAATTGACACACACACACCCGCACAAACACTAACACAAATTGTGTGTGTGTGTGTGAATGTGTACGGCTATGAGTGTTTGGCTGTATGTATGCATTGAGAAAGTTTCTAGTGTTTTTTGTTTTTTACTTTCGACTTAATTGGCTTTGTGAACAACATTTATATCGGAAACGTAGGATTATGGACACAAAAAGTATTCACATATATTCATATATAGATTTATAATACACAAATTAGTTTTAATTTGATTCTTTTTTGTTTTTGTATGTAAAATTTGTTTCGATAAATTTCGATTAGTTTTAGTTTACCGCTTGGAGTTTATCAAACTTATTCACCTTTTTGTTTCTGAAATTATTTAAAAATTAGAAAGAAACAATTTACTTATATGTATGCAAAATGTTGAGAAAAAAGCAGCACAAAAAATGTTGTTTAATGTTTAATTGATAGTTGTTATTGTTGTTGTTGTTAATAATATTGTTAATTGATTGATGCTTGTGATTTGAAACAAAACGAACACATAAATTGATCGATTAGCACGAATGGTCAATGTATGTATGTATGTACAATTTGTAATGTTAATGGCAAGTTGTATGGAATAAGTCTCCATGTGTGTAGGTGTGTGTGTATGTATTTGTAAGTGCACATCAATTAATAATCCTGCAGTGGTATGCATCCTTTATGAGTCTTCCTCTCATCCTTACTAAGGAAAGAAAAAGCTGGACGAACTGTTGTCAAGGAAAATCCTTGACTTTAATAGTCATTAGAATTTGGAAACAATTAAGAAAATTGGTTCGAAAAATTGCAAATTTCAAGCTTCTGTGCCAAGGTGCACATTTAAAAATAACTTTTAATTTATTTGTAAGTTCGAAAATTTCAACAGAATTTCATTCTATCGAACGAAGCATACTGAAATCGATCCTAAAATGGAGTTGTAAGAAGAACATTGATTTTCGATTGCAGGGAAATTTGCTAGACAAGAAAGCTGAGTATTTTATAGCATACATTTTAGGGCATCAGAGATACATTCATTTTATTGTTATTGAGAATAACTGAGTAAACAGTTAAAACAATTTTTAGCTAAAGATTACTAGATTTTCCCATAAAGCATAATCTGAATTACATTAGAGCAGTTAATTAATATCAGAGCTGTTAGTTAGTTAGTTAGTAAGTGAGTGAATTGAGATGATTGAAAGTGATTAATACTGTATGAATTGTGTCTGTGATTGTTAGTCTGTATGAGAGTACGAATGTGTGTGTGTGTGAGAGAGAGAGCGTGAATGTAATTGTTGATAGAGAGTAAGTAAGTACTTTTGGACTTTACGGGTTATAATTAGGATGAAGCTTGTTTTTTTTGTAAATTACCTAACTGATCGCTTTCTGATCGTACTCCGTCGTGCTAGTGTTGCCAAACTGTTGTGTTCGGCATCACCGTTCGGGTGGGGGTGGTGGTGCGTGCTCGCTAACAAATGTGTTTGTGAGTTGGCGGCTCCTTCCCCGTTCGGCTCGAAACATATGGAGCCCTGTCGCGATCCTCCTTTGTCAAGGGCGGCCATATCGAGGAGGCAATTAAAGAACGATTGTTTCTATTTTTTTTTTTTTTGGTTTTGTTTATTTTTGCAGTGCAGTAGTAGTAGTAGTAGTAGTAGTAGTAGTAGAAGAAGAAGTGTTTTTTGTTTTGCCAGTGTTGGTTCAAATCAAATCGAATCATGTGGTTATATATCATTGCAATGCATCGTTTTCGTTTTTGGTTTTGGTTTGTTCGTTTCGAGTTTTGAGTTTCGTTGGTTGGGTGGGTAGTTCGTTTATATTTTTTCCATTTAATTTTTAAGTGAATATATTTTTTGTTGTTGGTGTAATTAAATTATTTATGATTGTTGTTGTTGTATTGGATGTTGTTGTTGTTGTAGTTGTAGTTGTTGTTATTTGTTGGAATGCAGATGGTATTCAAAACGTTGTTGCACATTCAAGAATTTGTCGTTGTTCAATTGTTGGCGAAAATTGTTGTTCAAGTTGAGTTGAGTTGAGTTAGGTGAGTGGTGAGTATTGATAGTTATGGTAACATTGCAACGCATTAGGTTTTGTTTTTTTTTTTTTTTTTTTTTTTTTCAAAAGCATTAAAAATGGAATGTAAGAATTATTATAGAATAATAGAAAAAATGTAATTAAGAGTAGAGATTATGAATTTATAAAACACAAATCAAAAAAGAGAATTATAATTGTTCAGATATACATATATATGTATATATATAAATGTACAATGTATATAAAGTATATATATATATATATATATGTATATATTGGGATAGGGGTGAGTTTTTGTTTTTTAGGGGCAAATAAGTAGCATTTGGCCGAGGAGTTGCTTTACATATGTATTTGTTTTTTTTTAATTTTTTTGGTTTAGATTTTGAGGTATAGAATTTTTTTTAGGATGTCTGTCAAGCACTATGCGTATGTATATATAAGAAGATTTGTTTGTTTGTTGTGGTGTGGGTGGATGTTCTTTTGGGGTCTGTGTGATATGCTTTGTATGTGTGGGTAGATGCTCTCGCATAATATATATATAATTATTTATATATGTATATATATATATATGGTAATATATTTGTAAGTAGCTTAAATAAGAGAGAATTCGATTTGATATATGTATGTTTAAAAACATGCGCAAACATTTTTACAACTCACTAGATTTTTCTTGCTGAATGTGGAAAATAATCTAAATTTTTAAGAAGTACCGCTAATTTATACAGTTTGTTGTTGTATGACAATTACTTTTATTAGATTTCGGTTTTTTTTTTGTTTTTAGTTTATGTTTTAGAGATAAAAAAGATGTGTGCCAATATTTGATGTTGTTGTTGTTTTTAAATTAGAAACAAACGGTGGACGATAGACGCAAAAACAAAGTGAATTGATTTAAGTTTAAGGAATTTTCTATAGAATTTATTGTTTTTGGGCGTTTTGTTGTTATTGTTGTTGTAAAACTAAAAAAATCACTAGTGTTTCTATGCGTGTGTGTGTGTGTGTGTGAAATTTTCTAAAGAATTTTTAGATTTCATTTGCATTTAGTTTGCATGCCAACATTTCAATTTAGTTATCAATTTTTTTTTTTTTTTTTTGCATTTAAATGGTTTGTGGTTTTGGCCTAGCTTAGAATTATGAGTAGATAGATGTATTTTTTGTTTTGTTTTTGTTTTGTTTATTATATATGTATGTATGTAGATACAGTTTGCTTGCATGCCTATATCAGCGCACTATAAAAAAATATGTATTCAAATGGCGTTTCGATTGATTGACTGATTGAAAAACAGATGAAACAAATTAAATACGGGACGCGTAACATTTGCCTTTAATTATTTTATATCTCTCTCGATTTATATAGTTTTGTTTTTATGTTATATATATTTTGTTATTGTATTAGGTTTCCTTTTTTTATATGTATGCTGAACATATTCGATTGATGTATGAATGAAAGGTAGTAGTAAAAGGAAACTACTTATATTTTCAATTTTCTTTTTATTTACATATTAAACTCGTTTATATTCGGAGATGTCTCTATGTGTGTGTGTGTGTGTTTAATCGCCTTTCTAGCAATGCAAAAATATGTGATTGGTGCAAAAATTCCATTTGAATTGGCAAAAATGATTAGATTTGTGCAGTATTCTATTATATGTAAATAATCAAAAAATAAGGAATCTATAAATTAAAGCTAACTAACTGTAAGTTAAAAAAAATATATGTATCCAGGCAGAAATAGGTTTACCCCCAGGGATAATTGATTGTTATTGTCGCATGATAGTTATACCCTTGCAGAGGACATTTGCTGCTTATCCGATTATTACATAGAAACTCATACAGAAATCAGTTTAGAATCAAAAGATGCCAAAATATAGATCAATTGTTATCGATCATTTATTATCGATTTGTTTGGGTTCGATAAGCCCAGGTCGGTCCAAATCAATCGGATGCATGCACTGCAAGGGTATACTTAATGTCGGTGTGGGGTGGAATTGAAAATTTCCTAACAAAATTAGTGGACAGGTCAGTATTATCATCATCAGCATGTGGTGAATGGCATTGGGCAGGCAACTACTTGGATTTATCGATTTTCGAAGGACATACATATTCTTCAAGTAGCTTCTGGGATCCCACACACCCTGAGGCAGAGGTGTGTGCTTATTTGGGTAAACATGGAGAGGGGGAAGTTTGTGTGTTTGTTGTGATTAGATAAGCGAAACATGACATTAGCATTGCATTTGGGTGTCTATTGAAAAGTTGTTTGGGCTACATTCTTGATGATTATTATTAATATGCATACATTTTTTTGTTAGAGTTAAATATTGATTGATTTGCTTTATGCTGGATGCTTGATGCTGTATCCTACATTTGCACATTCCTAGACGAATATGTAAGTATGTACACATGCCTCTAGTCGAGACAAAAAATATTTATATAGAGAGAGCGAGACAGAGAGTGTGAGAAAGAGCGAGCGAGCGAGCGAGAGAAATATAGAGTTCGAGAGTGATGTTTGATTTTACAATAGATATACTCGGATTTGAGTAGTTGCAGATTTGAATTATTTAACAGGGCAAAACGTGTGAGAGATACAGACAGAGAGAGAGAGAGAGAGGAGCAAGTTATTGTTTTTGTTTTTTGGTTTTTTGGTTTTTTTTTTTTTTGTTTATTGTTTTACGATTATGTATGCAGCTTAAGAAGGCAAAAGCAAAATCAAGCGAAAAGATACATTAGATATGTGAATATAGAATTATATACCGGCTCCTCAATCGCCGTTGGGCTATATTTGCGGTCATCATCGTCATCGGTCTTCTTCCGCTATCGGATCGCAAATGATTATCGATAATTTTTTAGATAAGCAACCGAATGAATCGATCATCAAATTGAATTGATCGTGTATGCAGGAATAGGTAAAATAATTGTAACATTTAACATTAAATACATCATATTTCGCTGTCATTTGTTGTGTAATTTATTCGTGTAGTTTCTCTAACTAACTGAATGACTGACTGACTGACTGATTTGGCTGCCTTAATTCCTAATTTAAGTCCCAGTTAGGTGTGGGGTGGTAATTAGAGTAGAGTACTTGGTTTGGTGTACAAAAACAAATGTCTTGCAAATGCATACTTTTAGATACATAACTCTAGATGTGTATGTTTAAGTAATTAATTAGATAAGTAATTATGTTTGTATCTAGATTGTTGGCAGATTATCATAATAACATTACTTATGTATTTATAGATGTATGTATATGTATGTATTTTACATTCCCTTTATGGACGAAACTAAGTATATTTGAACCTACAATATACGTTATGAGTTTTTGTAATACAAACAAACAATTAAATATTTTTACTCAATTTCAAAACTTTAGAAGTAAAATATGAACTCGTCAATTGCTACCGATACGAATTTATATATATGTATATATAATTTTGTATGCATTATATATTTTGGTTTCCCGTAAATCGACTACTAAATTTCGATTCATCGATCTCATAACATAGCTTAACAAATTTACATAAGTAAGAAACAAGTAAAAAGTTAAACAAGAGTTTTTGTTGTTGTTGCTGGATTTGAATTATCGTTTGTTTTGTTCAATTTCGAATTCAATAGGATACGCCAGTATTATTATTCCTTAATTTGAATTTTCCGGTTGTTTCATCATTGAGTCTAATTCGTATCGAATATATAGATTAGGTGAAGGAATAGTGCAACCATTTTATCCCTCTTACTGCCCATAAAACTTCAAAGTGAATTTTCAAAAGTAAATTGTCAATGGAATTGAAAAGAATTTTTGTTGTAATCGATTGAAGTTTGGTCTTATGAGCAGTTTGAAAATTTGCGATTCAATTGGGTTTTCGGAATGTGTCCTTTTTGTGTTTGTGTGTGTGTGTGTGTGTAGGTGAGTGGTGTTTGTATATACTATAATTAAGATATTTTCGTTACACATACACATGTAGATAGATACATGTGTGTGCAACATATATATACAAGTGTTTAGTTTAATATGAGGTTGCATATAAAATTCATTATATACCTCCTTCCAATTCTGCATATTATTTGGTATAAGTATTTGTATTATTTTTAGTTATATATTTGTTGTTGATTTTTTTTGTTTTGGTTTCATTTTTTTTATTTTAGTTTGTTGATTGTATTTTGTTGTTTTGTTGATTCGGTTTGTTTATTAATGAGAGAGAGAAAGTGGTTCATAGTCAAAACGTATGAGAAGAGAAATCATAAGACTTATTACACAATTATCTCAAGTTAAATATATGTTAAGTAGGAAGTAGATAAATAGATAGTTAGATAGTTAGATTTTGGGCAGTAGGTAAAAGAAGTAAGGGCAAAGATTTTTTTAATAGAGTAATTGAATTTTTAATAAAAATTAGTTTAATGTCTTTGAGTTTGTTCGATCGATCGACTTGATTGGGTTGGGTTGGATTAATTAGTTGGTTGCTTGTTTTAATGGTTAATTAATTGAGTGAGAATCGCGTTTTAAACTTTATTTAATTTCTGCCTATTTACTATTGATTGACTTTTGTTTCTTGACGAAAGATTTTGATATTGATTTTGGTTTTTTGTTTGTTTTATATTTGTATTATTATTTGATGGTTCGCATACTTGCTAAGTAGTTAGTTAAGTGGTTAATTAATTTAGTATAGTTACTTAATTGTAATGTATATACATACATACATCTGTGATTCAGACAGCACAATGAATTAGACTTAAGTTGTTGTTTTTGTTTAGTTTTTGTATAAGTAAGTTGTAGTAGCAGATGATAGGGCATCCACAAGTCTTGGTGGTGCAATTGACACACACACAAACAAAATAATCGAAAAACAGAATGGATAAAGTATATATATATATCTATTAGATTCTAAACATGTTCCCTAGAATGACTGACTGACTTCTCCTGAGCATCCTAGTTACACTTTGCATACATGTATTTATCATTTAACGAAAGTCCTGCAAAAAACTGGCAACTGCATTTGATTATTGTGCCCAGACTCGTTCTAGAGTCATTGCAAAAATTGGCTCATCGCATGGATATTTAAGTATTTGGCGATACATATATATGTATGTTTATGTACGTATATAGTTGTGGTCGTACATATTTGTTGGATTGCCTGGGGGGAGTGTTTGTGGGACGGGGGGTTTTTTGAGGGACATGGGAGAGTCTTATGGTGCTAATCAATTGACAAACTTACCGGCATGCCCGAATCAATCTGGCCGAAACGTGTATTCCGCCAGGACTCTAGTATAAGGAAACCTGCATAGATTTTACCAACTGATAGCTTCCCCTTATTCAACTGATCGATCGGTGGCACCAGTAGATTCAGCATTTTCTTTGCCTGCAGTGGCCAAATGTTTGTAATGGTTTCCCTGAGCTCCATATCCGCCTGATCCATTTCCTCAGCTGTGCAAAAAGCGTTGGTCATTAATAATTGCAATTATAACTAATCGAAACTCTCAACTTACGCGCTCTCATTTTAATACTAAGATTCTCCCGAATCAAAGCGAACAACGTTGTGGTAAACTGAACTCTCAGCTCATCGTCCAATGGCATATTCATACGTATCAGTTTCTTATAGGCAAGTCGATTGGGGCACTTGTTACCGAATCCCAATGGTGGATCCATATTCTTAAGCATATCATACATTTCCGTATAATGTATACGACCGCTAATCGAGCAATATTCATTAGATTGAAAACACACATATACAAAGTATTAGTTATCGTTTTGCCCATCTAACCCAGTGGGCTAAAATGTAACAAGTGTAACAACCGAACCGTTAATGTATCGGCAGGAGAAAGTGTGTCTATCTTCGATGCAAACCGAAGAATTGCAATACTTTTGGAGGTTTCAATCGAAGGTTTTAGTTTCAGTCAATCTTTTGAGATTTCGAAAAGTCATGTCTCTATAGGACATAACTTATCGAAAGTGGCAAAAGATTGATCGTTGACGTTTTAGAACGTTAGCAGACGGAACACATGATCATTATAATATCATGATCATTATATATATGTAAGATCTTGGTATTTTGTGAATATTATAGTAAAAGTATTCGATATTTGCCCATTGGGCTCTTTTACATTGTCCATTGTATATATGAAACAAATACGAACAAATAATAATCGTTTAATATATTGGATAAACAACATTTATAAATGTGCAAGTGCAATTCCTTATTTAGAATTTGAGGGAATGAATTGATTGAACTTTTTTTTGGATCATTGTTGGTGTGTTGTGTGTGTGTATCAATGTCTTGATATATATGTATATTAAACAGATAATTACGTCGCATTTGGATCATATTCCGCCCATATGCGCACAAATTCGTCTAAGTGATGAGCACCCAATATACTGGAGTCCCTCGTGAGATAATCAAAATTATCCATGATGACGGCCACGAACAGATTCAACATTAGAAATGAACAAAAGAATATAAACGATACGAAATAGGCGTAGGCCAGTGTTGATCCGCAATATTCTCCAGGACCCTTTTCGGCGTCATCGTCGCATGCCTTGCCCTTGAGACAGGCCAGCATAATGTTTGGCCAAGCTTCGCCAGTGGCACATCTTTTGCAGGATAGCAGGATAGCAGAAGGAACAGAAACACAATAACGATAACACACAAAAGAAAAGTCGCTAATTAATCGATATGTTTGATATTTCGATTTTTAGTTTTGTTTTGGGTATAAGTAATTCATACACTGTGCAATACATGTAATTTGATAATTGGAGTATACATGTATATGCAGTAAAGGATTTGAGTTCTTGACTGTATATGTATGTATATAGAGAGTTTCTACATCATTATTGCATAGTGTTATCGATAGAGAGAGAGGGTCAAGAGTTAAGAGTATGTAACTAAGTATCTATCTATGTATGTGTAAAGAATGTATGCGAATGATTAGGTATATAAGCTATTCTAAATGCTAAGCCGTGGTTTTACATATGTTTTTTTTTGTACTAATCGTATTTACATAAAATATATATATGTATGTATGTATATTTGTATATGTTTGTTAAGGAACATGTATGTGCCTAAGTGAGTGTGTGTGTGTGTGTATTTAGGATACTTACTACACACACCCATGCACATACCCAACTACAGCCTGAATATAGTTTATTGATTTAGCTAGTTGGTTACAAAAATGTATGTATGTGCTAGCTATAAGTATGTAAGTTGGAATATCGAATCAGATCGATAAAAAGCCGACAGACAGACAAACATAACGATCGAAACCTTACTGATATGGCTATTAACTAGCTATTGGTATAAGGTAAAGGATTTGATTTAATGACTATGAGATATATGAGAGCAAGTATGTATTTGTATGTATGAAAAGATATAGTATATGTAAGTAGGTATAGTAGAATATATACGAGTATATATATACTATATATAGATAGCATTTAGTATAGTATTTAATGTCCTTAATCTTAAGAAACTAACAAATATTAATTAATACATGTAACTCTAGCTGAACTCGGCACCAACGAAACAATATTGTATGTAACAAATATAGATGTTTGTATGTATAACATATATCTATGTGTGTTCCATCGAATAGTAAATATATATATATATAACAGATGTATCAACATACATACAGACATAAAATTCAAATTAATGTATGTATGTTATATGTGAAGAAACTAAAAAAAAACCATAAAAGTATCATTTAACTCTGTATCTGAACCGTTAACTTTGAACAAAGGTGCGAAATTTGGTTATATATTGTGAAACCTCGATATAACGAAACCCTTAAGAACTAAGAAACTCATTATAATGAATTCCCACATATAAAACACAGAATTTTGTGGGTCTCTGCAGATTCGTTATACCGAGGTTTCACTGCATATTGTATGTATGTATATAAATATATCATCAAGCTCCTCTCAAATAAGTATTTCTACAGGTTCACACTATTAAAGTACATACAGACATTGGTAATGGCAAATAATGGCAAGTAATTGAATTGTAATTGTAATTATAGCTGGGTACTGTATACGAAAATCAGTCAGTTCCTTCGATCTAGTAAATGTATACGTATTCAATTATATATATACTTAATATAGTTGACAAATCAAGCTACATACACACGAATACAAGTTATTAAAGCGATTTAAAATCAAATTATAGATATATGTTTATCTAACTCTAATTATTCAGTACTTCAGTACTATATCTTTACTAACTAATCTATACTCTATTATATTTTACCGATTGGGTTACAAGAAAATCTATAAATTTGTGGATTATTCAAACTCTCAGACAGGATCCAAAGAAAAAGGAAATACACTAAAACGAGTAAACGATGAAATGAACTAATGCATTGGATTATTACACGAATCATCGATAGATATTTATCGAATCGATATTTCTAACCTTTGCTAATCGATGATTATTTGATTATAAGACGCATCCTATAATTCGTCCTAGATGTACATATGTAGAGTAGAGTAAGTAATCCAGCTAGTCCAGCTCTAAGTTCTAAACATTTCTTGGTTTATATGTATATATTTAAAAAACAATATCGAAAATAATCTATACATATTTTGGTATATATGTAACTAGGCCTATGTATATCCGAATTTGCTATTTATATATATCCATTTAAAGATGCTAGTCACCTGAACTGATTGTGAGTATTTCCCCCCCGCATCATTTCTACTCTAAAGTCTATATTGTAATTGAATGGAATGGAATATAAATAATTATTATATATAAATGTATAATTGGTGGTATAATTATGCTAACTTGATATTGTTATTTTGATAGTAATTTTTATATTTTAGATAGATAGATAAATCCTAGGCATATCTAGTGAACTTAACTATTTGACAATGGAGAAATTTTGTTGGATTTTTATTGATCGTTTAACTCTAGAGAGTCAAGAGAGCTCAAATTTACATACCTGAATAGCAACATGACGCCTTGAATAAATGATTGGAAGTTGTTGTGCCTAGTAATGGAATTTTCCACTGTACCTAGTTTGATATTGCCGAACACCTATGACGAATATGACGATTCCAAATATCGATAAACAGTCACAAAGAGATCAGTGATTAATTGGTTTTGTTTTGATTATTAAACACAGCAACACCCATAACAATGTATTATACATATGTAGACATGCCCCCTCCTCCCCACACACCAGATACGCCCGACTGTCCGCCCGCCAGCCAGCATCTTCCGCTTGATACCAGCCGATTTGCTATCATTCCGTATATTTTAAGGAAGTAAAATTTGCACCCACCCTTTTGGAAACAATTCGTTTTTGGAAAACTAAACTAATAAACTATCATAGATTACTTGAAACCAAAACAAGAAGACAACGAATAGGAAATTATGAAAAAAAAAACAAAATGAAAATTCATAAACCAAATAATAATGATAAGAAGAGGAGCTTTCGACTACTTTCAAATGATACCGAAATAGGGCAACATATACGGCGACTTGTAAATCAATAAAACAAAGCAATTTAAAATGGCAGGATTTAATTTTTAACTAGAGCTAATTTAGGCAACTAGGCAACTAGTTAACTAAAGGCACTCGGTTTTGTTTATTCATTTTGTAGATTTGTGAAAATGTACGTTCAATAATTCAACGAAATGCAAACTCAACGTCTTAACTAATTGTACGAAGTGACTGAACAATCAACTGAACGATTCATTGTGTGTGTGTGTGTGTGTGTGTGAGTGTGAGTGTGTATATGTGGATTATATATACATTTACATACATTTAATTTAATCCTGATCTAAAAAAAAACCATTATGCTTAAATGTTATGGAAAATATAAATACTAATAAAGTGAAACGCTGATGAGAGGGCAGCTCGAATACTTTTGCGAAACAGCAAAAAGAGCAATATATATTTGTATGAATGTGTGGGAGTGTAAAGAATGTTAAATCAGCTGATTGATCCATCCTCAACATACCAATTATGTACTTTATGGAAAAGAAAGGACTTTGACATAAAAAACGATGACTTGCAGAGAATTTTATTCCACATCAGATCTTGGATCTTATTATAAGATCCTTGGGACTATATTATACTTAAATGTATCAGTATTTAAGTAGAGATTTACTTTTTTTGTCAATTAATTACTTTCAATTGTTTACTTAATTGAATTTGCAAACATTTAGCGAACTTTGACGATTTTGCAAAGTGTACGTGAGAAGAGGAAGACACAAAAGTACATAATAGATACTAGATATATGTATATATAAGATATATGTATGTATGTATACATGTGTGTATGTATGAATGTATTATGTATGGCTGTTTTATAAAAACTCAACTTTATAACTCTAGTGCATACATTTTTGGTTAACTTTCTCGAAAGCAATCAGATTGAAGCTTACTTCAAGAATACAGATATTTATTTTCAACTAAATATAAATTGGATATATATGACAAACAATTGTAAGACTGTGTGTTTGTGTGTGTGTGAGTGTGAGTGTTTAGTGAATTACTCAAGTTTATGAGTGATTTCAAATAAATGTATCATTTATAAGTAAATGTTTGTGCCATCATTTTGGAAAAGCTGCCAAATATTACTATGTATGTGTGTGTGTGTTTGTGTGTGTGTGTGAGATGGAATAACTAAAGATGTTTTCCGTTTACCGAAAAAGCAGCATAATTCCTCCGGAGAACGATTGGAAGTTATTGTGGCGATTCAGTTGCGTATCCGGATCATATTTTATGTTGCCGAAAACCTTTTTTGTTCATAAACATTTTAAAACCATTGTAATACTTTGCAAAAGACATAAGTGATAACTAACGAATTGGGGTGGGGGAGTTAATAAAAGTAGAGTAACAGAAGAATGAAACAAATGAACCATAAATGATTTCAATATTCTCAGGCTAATGAAAGACCCCTTTCTAATTGTGATCGTGAAGAAGATCCTTTTTTTTCATTGTGCCAAATCAAAAAGGAAAATCAAAACAAGCTAATGACAAAGAAACAACTGTAAAATGGGAAAACTTCAAACTAAAATCTACACACACAGAAACCGAAACACAAAATTAGCCCCCAAACAAGAAAATGGTACAAAAGTTATGGCAAACTTTCACCCTAATCCCCGATTGTTACATAGTTTGTTTGTTAGTTAGTTGTTGTAGCTAATCATCATAAGTATATGGATGTATATTGATAGGTGGAGGATCGTTTCAAAGGACTTACCTGCATGCCAATAATGGCGTATATAAAAAATAGCATTGCTATTAGCAAACAGACATATGGAAGTGCTTTAAATGATTGTACAAAGGTCCAGAGAAGAATTCGTATTGTGTATCCTTGGCGGAGCAGTTTAATGAGACGCGCCGCACGAAACAAACGCAGGAAGCCGACGTTGATTGAGTTCGACTGTAAAATATTATTGGTCAAAGGAAGACACCAAAAAACAAAAAAAACCATAGTCGTAGGAGAAGAAAAGATAAACGGAAATCACAAAAAAAAAAAACGGAAACAAGAAGAGACAAGAGAGAAACGGAAAAACAAGGAGAGATATTTGTATTAGAGTAGTTAAGTGGTAGTGGTCCAGTCTTAGATAGCTTAACGAATTCCAACAGTTTAATTGGATTCGAGCGATCTCGGAATAGTAATTAGAATTAGAGTTAGTAAATTTAATCATCATCATTCATCAATCATATTTTTTCGTTACGTTTTAAAGTTAAATAGTAAGTACATAGGTAGAGTGCAGTAGTAATTAGTTTTGGTTAGCAGCTGTTGTATTTTAGTAGTTGTGGTAGTGGTAATGGTAGTTGTAGTAGTAGTAGTAGTAGTAGTAGTACATGGTAAGTAGTAGCTGTGTTAGTTAGTAGTTCATTAATGAAAGTACAACTATGTATATACACATATACTTATATATACATATATATATATAATATTGATTTTCTGTTAGTATGTACATTTAGAAGAAAAAATTACGTTCAATTTTGCATATGAGAATTGTACATTCTATAAATATATGTATATATATATATATATATATATATATATGCGATTTCACTACATATTTACACACACACACATATAGATGTGCATATGTATGAAATGGAGAACAAAATGCTAAACAAAAAGTGTATGTCTTGTTTCAAGCCATTTTCATTGTATAAAATACAACAAATGCAATATATTACATATATATATACATATATATAATTTTACGATTTTAGATTTAACCTAATTGAAAACTATTAGGATTAAGGTTTTATTACATTATGTACTTGTTGTATATGTATAAATGTTTGTGTTTGTGTGTGTGTGTATGTGTGTGGGTGTGTGCTGACTATCACACACATTTTAATATTAAAATTACTAATTGTTTGTTTTTTTTTTTTTGGTTCTGTGTGCTTTTTTTTGGTTTACTAATTGTAATTTTAAAAAAATTTATCAAAAATATTAGTATAGAATAAAAATCAACTTTAGTCTTGCTTTTTGATCTAAATAAGTTAGTGAAAAGTTTTGGTTTTTGGGGTTTTTTTTCGCACATAACTAAAATATTTGAAATTTTCAATTGTTATTTTTTTTTTTTTTTTTTTTTGGTGAGTGAATCGTGTGTGGGTAGCGGCAAGTTAGAACAGAAAGCGAAACGAATATTATGTATATACACAAAATACGAAATTGATAATTGAGAAATGCTTAAAAACTAATACAAGTGTGTAAGTGAATGTACAAATTGTATGTATTTAGTGTAGATAGATAGTAGTTGTAGTTGTTGTTGTTGTTGGAGTAGTTGAAGTAGAAGCAGTAGTAGTTGTAGTAGAGTAGTTTTTGTTTTCTTTCTATTTTAGCAGTAGAAGAATTTGCTTTGAGTTGGTAGTGAATGTGTGTTTTTTTTTGGAAACTCTATGTTAAGGTAGTTTAAGGTACTTTGATAGTCAAGTTAATAGGGCAGATTGTAAGCGTTAAATTGGCTTGAACCAGTTTAGTTCTGTCAACGTGTAAACGATGTAAGCGTGTTTCCTTGTGTAACCGATTCAAAATGGGTTATTGTTGTTTGTTTTGACCAAAATATTTTACTCATCAGTGAAATTGTTTAAAGAATACTGTTATTATTGCATTGAATTGGTATATACAGATGTCTGCATATGCACACACACACACACACATATGTATATACTTGTTTTAACGATTGCACTGACTTTAGAACGCATACCGCCTCGCCGCGGCCTCTGCTGTAACATTTTCTATATACTTATGGTATGTATATAGGAAATGCTATATACACACATAATATCTGTCAGGAAAAGATCAATTTTAGTTATATGGTTAACACTCTAGAGTCTTTAATATATATGTAGGTAAAGTATATAAGTATGAGAAGTAGAGATATACAAATATATGTAGATTTTTATGAAAATAACAATTCGGGCAATCAAAATTTAAATTGTCCATTTAGACTAGATATTTAAATGGATTCAAATGGAAGTAAAATAGAGGCGGTTCGGGGGTGTTTAGGGGTAGCATATGAGCTGGGTCTAAGCAGAGATAGACGCAATAATCAGTTGGAGAATCGATATTAACTACTTGCAAAAAACATTTTGTCTAATCTAAACCCATTACCAGAAAATACTTAATAATCAAGAACAACCAAAAGCAAACGAAAATGAGTAAAGAGAAGAGAACAGAAGGAGAATAACAACAATAGCCAAGAAGTGAGTATCGAACTTTATTTCGGTTTATCAGCAAACGACAACTTCATTTGTATGTACATTGAAAAACGTTTTGGTTATCGTTGCCGAATATTTGATATACGATATCACTTCTTAGTTTCTCTCTAGAAACTGATATGCAGAACTATTATAAGAAACTTTACCTCTACCCCCTAAAAGAGAATTTGTTAGGGAAGGGCGTCATGTGAGATTATATTTATGTATGTATATGAAATGATCCTTAAACCACTCCGATTTGATTATGTACACACACATTCGATCAATAATTCTAAGCGATACATTGCTATTTGACTATTTTTGTTGACGACAAGCGGGGCGAGGGGAGGAGCCATCAACGCCAAGATCTCTTGCCTTGACTTGTGGTAGGAAGATACAGCAAACATGGTTGGGCGTGGCTTAGAGAAGGGGGTGTAAGTAAGTTCCCCGCACTAATTGGCTAGACTAAACTAGGTCCAATAGCTAAAGGAAGTCCCCACTTTTCGTGGTTACCAAAAAGGATATGTATGTAGTATATACAATGCCATAGCTATAGGGGGATACCAATACACCCTGTAATTGTTGGTGATCATGGAATGAAATATATGCAAGGTATCTGTTCTTTCTAAGTTCATTATAAAAAAGAAAAAATTGAATGTATACAATTAGTTGGCATCTAAGACGTATACGCACATATTAAAATATGTTTGTATTTGTAAATATTAAACTCAATCTACATAAGAAATACACACAAAAGACAGTCAGAGAGAGAGAAAGATAGAGAGAGAGCGAAAGTGACAGAGAAAGAGAGGGTCACTCCCTCATAAAGTCAAAGATTTGTCATAGTTGTTAGTGTTAATGATGTTTAGCTAAAAATGTAAGGGTATTTTTTATGTGATTGTTGATGCAGTTCAAGTGTATAGGTTAGTATAACTCTTATATCCTTGCAGTCAATGCCAATATATGTATATTCATGTATAGTTGGGCAAAGTCCAATCGTTAAAGGGTCTTTGAAACGTTTCCACAAGTCAAGTCAATAGTTTTCTTTCAACCAGACCGACAGAGTCAAAGCAAAGTCAAATTTTTCTATTTTTTGTGGGTCAAACCAACTGGACTGCAAGGATATAGAAAAAATATCGACATTGGCCGAAATTTGCCTTCGTTCGTTTTTCGTTCGTGTTTTTTAAACTGATTTTTGGTTTTTTAGTTGGTTTTTTTTTGTTTTTAATAAAAATCTGATTTATTTACTTACATCCTGTTCAGATCAGAATTGAAATTTTTGGTTTTGGATTTGTTTTTAAGGCAAATCAATGTGAATGCGCACATAAGTCATATATGTATATTTACATATATATATATATATATTGGATGAATAGGATACCGCACGATAAACGATTTTGATGGCACATTAATTTGTAGTTGTTGTTGTAGTTGTTGTTTTTTTTGGGTTTTTTTTTTTTTTTTTTGTGTTCAATTCGGCATTCAATTTGCATTCAGTTTTCAACCATAAATTGCAGTTACAGTTTAGACATTAGGCAAGTTGGTTTTGCAGTTTTTTGTTACGTTTTTAGTTAGTTTTTTTTTTTTTTGAGATTTTGTTTTTGATTTTTGTTTTTTTTTTTTCATATTTTATTGAATCACGTGTTGATTTGAGATTGAATGCGGCGTGGGCGGCGTTCAAGGTTGTTGATTTCAGTTTGGTTTTCGGCAAATAGTAAATAGAAACATGTAAAGTAGAGTTGAAAATTAGTAGTACAGATTTCAGACAACTTGCTGGCAGAAGTAATACAGAAAAGAAACAAAAAAAAAAAGAAAGTCACAAGAAAACAAAGACAAAGAAGTAGAAGGATACTCAAGTATATATAGGGGGCAATATCAGTGTAAGGGTTTGATTTTGTTGTTGTTGTTTTTTTTTGCAATTGTGTAACAGTCTACACAGCCTGTATGTATATGTACATGTGGTTTACATATATAGATTGGGGAATTCACAGGTTGGACTTTATATTGGCTGACTAGCATATGGCAAAATGGCTCTAATAAAGCTTATGATATAACACTATCTCTATCTAACCGAGCTGAGGCAGTTGTTGGCAGGAATCAATGGGGTTGAGGGTGGAGGTACAGTCAGATATCGCTATACATGGGGAGAGTAAATGTGTGTGATCTGAAAAAGGAAATGAATACCAAAAAGAAAAACAAACAAAAATGAACTTTGTAAGTGAAAACGAACGAAGAAACTTTTGTTAATCAAAGGAAGATCTTAACGTCGTCATGTGGCCCGATATTGACTCGTTCTTTTCTCTTTTTAATTTTTGTTTTTTGTTCACATGTATTCACAGTTGATTGGTCCTTGGATTCAATTCATTCGCTGTCTGAACCGATCTAATGGCAATTGAACATACCTTCAGCAATGGACTGCAGGAGAGGGGAACAACTTTCATGAACTAAAATAAATCTGACAATCAAATCAAGCACGAAATTAGCTCAACTGAAGACAGCATTTAATCAGAGAAACGTAAGTACATACATATACACATTTGTATAAATGTATGTCATAGTACAATTTGTATATGTATATGTAACATTCTGGCATATAAGAGAAATCCATTTGAATTATTCATATTTATGGCATGCAATTTAGCTGAAACCTTAACCAAAAGCCAAGCCAACTATATTTGCATATATTTGTATAAATGTATTTGTATGTGTGTGTGTCTGTATGAGTGTGAGTGAGTCAATCAATTACTGATACGCAATATTTACTACTTCAATAATTATGAAATTTAAATGAATAATATGTGAGCATCACAGAACACATTCATTCATTTTGCTTAGAATGTGTGAATCAGGAAAATTTTAGAGGTGGCCGGGGGGAGTCGGGGATTAAGGTCGGTGGAAATGCAAACCTTTTGAGCAGAAATTAATCATGAAAAAGTCTAAAAACCTAGATTATTGTTAAGTATTAAGCATTATACATTCATTTGGATATTTAGAGCAGAAGAATTGGAAGAAATTTCTACACAATATGCTTAGAGAAATATTATACGAATAAATTTTTCATTTTTGGAGATATAAAAAGACAGAGTGAGAGAGAGAGAGAGATAGAGAGAGAAACTATCAAATGCTAAAGCTTTAGCCTCTGTTTGTGAGGAATGAAATATCTTTTAGATAAGAGTTTTGGGATAATTCACATAGGTCAAAAGGAGAGAGAGAGAGAGAGAGAATGTTTGCAGTTACTAATTATAGATTATCATGCTTAAGTGGAGTAAAAGCTCTATATTAGGCTTGACATAAGTTCAATTTCAAAAGCAAAACTCGTATACAGAGTCCAAAAGAGTTGAAAGTGAGAATACCTCGGTTTCAGTCGTTTCATTGGCGCAGTCTTAAGGGCGGGCTTTTCTTTGAAGTACTTACAGTTACCGTAATCTTTACCGTTATGACAATGGCTATGGTTATGTTTATGCTTATGCGGCAGCGTTATTGAACACACCTCTCATCCGATCTGCAACTTTTGTGACGATATCTAGCCATGATGTGGACGATGGTGCTTGAAAATTTTGTGTTTTCCCTTTTGATTACTGATTTTATCTTTTATTTCATTTTTCAAAAGTCGAAACGACACTCGTTGGCAATTGCATATGAAGATAATGACTGATAATTTCCTTCCTTTTTGTTTTCGTTTTTCCCTTTTTTTATTTGAATGCTTTTTTCATATTTTAAATCTCTGCATTTTTTGTTTGTTCATTCTGTTTTGCGTATTAATGAGTGTGTTTTGTGAATGCTTAATGAACTTGTTTGTGTGTGGGTGTGTGAGTGTGTGTATTTCCTTATGCATATACGAGTGGAGTGTGTAACAAATTGTCAAAATCTGTTTCTGATTTCAATTTCAATCGAGACCATATTTAAACGAAAGTCATGCGTAAAGAAACTAAGAGAAACAATTAACTCCAAATAGAACAACAATTTTAATATGCCCTTTGATAAGATTTTCTGAACCTGCAAACGACGTACAACCACATAAATAAATAAATAGTAGATATGCACTTAAAAAACAATGCGCGCAAGTTTGTGTGTGTGTGTGTGTATGAAAACAAACGTAGAAGAGAAGAAGATAGAAAGTTGAATTCAGTTGTAACCCGAAAAAGTATGCTATAAAAGAGTAACCGGAAATGCATATCACACAGATAGGCTTGCCCAAGAAGTATTTAATCCCCCTTTCCCAAAAAAGTATGCTACAAAATTGAAGATAACAGATAACCGCCCTTAAAAGCATGCTATACATACTTTCTTTACGGAAAATCTATGGAGCTATTATATTAAATTCAAGTTTAAGAAAATCCAGAGAAAACTTGGGCATAATATTATAATTAACCCACATGAAATCGATTTTTTGTAAATAAATGCTAACCATTTAAGTTTGTTTGATTTGTGATTTGTCACATTAGGCAAAGTTTAACTTTTATATTTTTTTTTCAGTTTTTTTTTGTGTTTGCCGTAATTTAGCCGCTGTACGTTCTACCAATATTCGATTTTGACTACAAATTAGATGCACGCAACTTTTGTACAGGAGAAAGAGAGAGAGAGAGAGAGACAGACAGATAGAGTGAGAGTGACAGTGAGAGTGAGAGTGAGAGTGATAAGAGAGCGACAGAGAGGGAGAGCAAGAGCGAAACAGAGACAGGTGTTACTTATGTTAATTAATTAATAAAGCAAGTATAATTACAATCGCAATGTTGAGTGCTCAAGCAACACAAATAAGAATTAATAAATCAAAACAATTTTGTTAACTAAAACAATAAAACAATAAAATAATTGTGATTTGAATGCGTCGGCAACTAATGTGTGAGTAATTCGTTTAGATTAACTAATTGCGTGAATATTGAAATCGAAATTGTTAATAATAGCAATGATTGTTTGAAAAACAAACAAATCAAAAATTTTAAGAAATCTGTTTAAGCATTTTTCTTATAAAAAGAAGTGTGTCAAAAGGCAATTAGCAGAAAAATTTAGTTTTAGTTTTAGTTTTAAGCGGAATCTAATTGTAATTGGATCATCGATTGGTACACATTGAAAAAAGTTTGAGAAATGCAAATCGGTGTAGAGATTGATTGTGTTTCGTACTTACATCGTGCTGTTGGTGGTGTTGGTTGATATATATATATATTTTGTTGTTGTTGTTGTTGTTGTACATGTAGTTGTCGATGTTTAGTTGTAGATGAGATATAGATATATATGTTTTTCATGTATATATATATATACATATATAGATATATGTGGGTACAGATGTGCATATTCATGTGCATGGGGCAACACACACAATTGCAGCAGGACATACACATGCATACAGACAAATATATATGTATAGATATATAGTATATATATATACATATATATATATAAAGGCATGTTTGAAATTGAATACAATTTGTTTAATTGATTGATTGATTTTGATAATATTGATTTCATTTCAATTAATTTGGTGTTGATTTTTCGTTTTTTTTTGTGGTTTTGATTTTCGGTTGGTTTAATAATTAATTTTTTTTTTGTTTGTTTTGTTTTTGATTTTGGATTTTGTTCCATTGATTGATTTTCGAATTGTTTTTGGTTTTTGATAATGATTTTGATTTAAATGTTAATTGTATACAATTTGTGAGTTTTTCGTTTTGTGTTTTTGTTTTTTGTTTTTTGGTGGTGAACGAGAAATAATTCATTGCACATTCATAGCGTTTTGTATTTGTTGTTGATGTTGTTGTTGTTTCACACATATGTAAGTATTTGTATTTAGTTGATTGATTTGTGTTATTCAGTTTATTTGTGTGTGTGTGTGTGTGTGTGTGTGTGTGTGTGTGTGTATGTGTTTAAACAGCATATTTTTTATTTTGTGAAGTTTCGTGTTTCCATTTTTGGGGAGATTGCATATTTTCAATGACAATTGAAGTTATTTTTTATATATATAAAGGATATATATGAAATTTATATATGGCAATGGGCAGGTGTGTGTGTGTGTGTGTATTTTACACATGTGTGCGCCAAGTGATGTGTGGAATGGTGTAGGAGTAAGTGTATATATATATATATTTATTTGCGGGTGTTATTTGTTTTGTTTTGTTTGGTTTATTTTGTTTTTTTTTTTTTTTTTTGATTTATTAGTTTTTTTTTTGCATTCATCGAGATTTTTTTTTTTTTTTTTTGGTTTTTATATATATTTTTTTGATTGTTTGTTTGATTCGGATTGGGTTTTCCCGATTTAGAGACCACATTTCGTTTTTGGTTTCGTACACAAATAAATATGGAAAAGGAAATCAAAAAAGAAATATGATTATTAATTTCTGTATTTTGTGAGACTTGCAAAAAGAATTTTTCTTGGTGTTTCTTCTGTATTTTTGGTTTGTATGAGTGTTTTGTGTGTGTGTGTGTGTGTTTAGATTAAACATCATATAAAAGAAATGAACATAAATTACATATGTATGAATGACATAAAAACAAAACAAAACAAAAAAACATAAATTATATGTATGTATGTTGCTGTGATAAGTATTAACTTTTTTTTTGTTCTTATTATTTGTGCTTTATGCTAAATATTTGACTTATCAAATGATATGGAAATTATTATTAGGAAAACCTCAGAAACATGATCAATTTTATACGAATCTGTCTTATCTGATCTGATCTTAAGCTCTCTGTTTAAGATCGACACAAAAAACTTATACGAGATGTGATTAATGGGAATGTCCTTTTAAATGCTTATTTCTTATTGACATTCTGGATTAATTGTAGATTAAATTTTGGGATTTGAAGATTCGAATCAGTGTTAAACCTCTTGAAGTTGCAAATAAAAGCTAATCATTGAGATTAGTTAACCATTTCGACAGTTGAATATGTTGAGAGATTCTATGAAAGTTTTTTAAGTATTGGAATCACACCTCGCACAATTGGAATGCCTTGATTAAGTCCTGCAACTTTACTTATAAGTATATAATATCTTGATATCGTGAGTTCAAGTAAATATATCTCTTCGATCGAATCTCACAGTGACCAGTGAATGTGCGAACCTAAAACGCGTTGTTTGTTGTTAAAAAATAAATGCTTAGATATAGAAAAAAGTCCGCTTAGATAATGCCACCTATTGTGATTGTTCTCTTGTTTAGGCATTTTGTGGGCTAGTATAAATATAAATGTATATACAGACATATGTAAGTATATATCGTATAATACACATGATATATTGTCGTCGCATTAACTATTCAAATTGTGTATACTTAAAAGATATATAGTTGTTGTTGTTGTTGTTGCTGTTGTTGCTTGTAGGTGTTTAGTGGCTTTGTTTTGTTTTGTTGTTAATAAAAGTATATTGATATTTTTATATATAAGTATATAGAGACAGAGTGAGAGAGAGGGTAAAAAAAGGGTTGGGACGGGTATTGCTTGATCTTGACAAAAATAATGAGGCTTAATTTATGGATTACATTGTTTGTTTTTTTGTTTTTTGTCTTGCTTGCATAACGGTCTACAGAAATCGAACACAACAATAATATGTATGCTCTGAGTTGAGTTTAGTTGAGTTTGTTGGTTGTTTGGTTGGTTAGTTTTACAATTGCAACAAATAATTACCCCAAATTCCATCCATAGTGCATCCACAATGCTGCCCAATACAGTGATTAGATCGAAAATGTTCCAGGGATCTTTGAAAAAGTTCTACGAAAATTTCAAAAAATAGAAGAACAAAATCACAATTCATACACAAAATGTGTATAAAATATATATAGAATGATATTAAATTGGTCATTTCTTATTTATGTCAAGTAAAACTAAATTTTAAATCTAAGCCAACTACTATTAATCACTTCTTTGATCTTAGACTCTAAGTATATATACTTAACCCCCCATTATGGAGAAAAAAAAAATGTTTTAAGCTGAAATTTACAATGTTTCACACACTGATGCAAATCGAATGCATTTGGGGTTTAGGAATCGGGCGATCGGATCGTTGAAACACACACACATACAGAGACATGAATTATACATCGATAATTACCAGTATCAATGCACTAGCAACTACTACTAAATACCTACCGTACATCCAAAGGCTATCAACTTAAGTATGGTCTCCATTAAGAAGAACAACGTGAATACCAGATTCATGTAGGTCAATATGTCACTGTGGGTGGGCGGTGCATCATGAAACTACAAAATGAGAACACAAAGAAAGGTTTTTTTTTTTTTTTTTTGGGGGGGGGGAGGGGGATCGAAGGGAATAGAGAGGTTTAGTTAAAGTGATTTGAAGAACGCCCTCTCAGACTCAGTATGTAAACAAATAATTTAAAGAAATAGAAATATAACCAAAACAGGACTTAATAGGCAACTAACTAAAGTCACTTAAATATTTGGGATAAAGTGAGTGGGTCAAGTGAAAAATAAAATGGAAAAATGGCATGACTTATGTATTTATGGTTTTATGTATGTATTTAGGACTGGACGACATTAAGATACACACACACATATGTATATGTACAATTCATACATACATACATATGTATGTATGTACATATGTAAGTATGTTTAGAAATTAAAACGTGCACGAGAACCACAACCACAACGACAGATAAAACATCACAGACATTGGTTAATTTTATATTTCGTCTTACCTTTGCCAGATCTTCCATGTTATAGATTTACAGATTTGTATGTATGTGTGTGTGAGTGAATGTGTTTGAGTGTGTGTACGACATTGTTACATTGTAAATTTCAGCATAGTCTAAATACCATCTAAATGTACAAGGCTATCTTCGCCTATTAGTTTGACTCTGTACAATAATCCATCAGTATAGATATACATAGTTATTTATAAACAATTAAAACAGTCACTTACCTTGACACCGAATCCAATTATTTTAAGCACAGTTTCGACACTGAACATGCCTGTGAATCCCATATTGATGTACTTAAGTGACTTTTCATACATCTCACTTTGATTATGATACTGTTGAGATGTTTATTTATAATTAGTTTTATATATGTATATATATATATATATAGGTATGTTTATGATGAGAGATATATTATATACATGTTTCGAATAGACAAAATAAAAAAAGGTTTCATAGACGTATGTACATACATACATCACAATGTACATCCATGTATGTACATATGCTTATAGATGAGACCGGAGCTAATATGTTACACTTCAAAATTGGTCCAACTTAGTGTCTTACTCTATATATATCGACCAAATAAGAATATTGGTCCCGATCTCATCTATACAAATAATGCAAAGTTATAAAGCAAGTAGAATAAATTATTGTATGTATGTATGTATGTTGTTCTTGTGCCAACGTGCAACATGAATTGAGGAGGCATTTGTTGTCATTTCTCATGCCGTTTGAAGATTTGCATATATTGTGGGTGGGGTGGGTTTGTTTATGTATGTATGTATAGGCAATACACAACATTGATTTATACAAATTTCGTTGTTGAGATGACATTTACTGATGTATGTATGTATGTATATATAAGATATTGATGAATTAGTTGCGTATGTAAATTAAATTTTGAATAAAAAATTTAAATAATAATATTGATTTACTCTCAATTAAAATCAAATGTTTTACAAGTTTGTACGTGGCAGTGTATAGGTGTGTGTGTGTGTGTATACAGAGAAAAATCAAACGGTTTTCATATTAAGTCTTTATCTTTTTCCAAATTCGAATCAATTTCTTTAGTTAAATCCAGGCCACTTTTGTTTTTCTCTGTGTACAACCAGTGACAGTTCTAGGGATGTAAAATTTTACAAAAATTGCTCCCATAAGTATGCTTTACTTTACATCCCTAGAACACAGCCCTTGGGTGGTTTAGTTGCAATTGTGATTAGGTATAATATATCTTATCAAAACTTACCTTCATCATTAGCAGCAACGTATTGAATACGATCAACATCATAATGAAGTATTCAAATGGCGTCGAGACAACAATACGCCACACTTTATATTTGAAAGTGTTTCGATTCTTGGGCATATAACGTTCCAGCGGTCGAGCTCCAATTGTGAAATCAATGCAGGATTTCTGTGAAGAGTGTGAAGGGAAAACCAATTATAAAAAACACTATTCACTAGGATCAGCCCCCCAATATATGTACACATATCGACGGACATCTGTGTTGGCGTTCTTTTCGCTGGAATTATTTTGGTTCTTAACATAACTATCGAACATATACAATGGTAACATTCATTGATTAGCTAGCTAGGATCAAAATACATAGAAAGGAATCAAACATCAACTACACATCATACGTGGTACGCACAAATTAACAAAACTCATTAACAACAAATCAATTTCAATTGTTTATACACAAATTTTTTGTTACTAACCAAATTATAAGTGGGAAATTTCATAATCCAACAAAAACAAAAAGGAGGAAAAGGAAACCAAAATGGATTTAGTTTATGTGTTAAGTATTTTGGATGGTACAGTAGCTCAAAAAAAAAAAAAAAAAATATATATAATAAAATCTTTTTGAATCTGATTTTGATTTTGGATTTTAACGGTTAAGATTTTCTATATGGATTTAACATCTCAGCGATCGAATCAGTTTATCGATGAAATTTTGTGCTAGAGTGTACATGAGATCCTTGAGTTTGAAAAGCGAAAAGATATGGTATCAACTTTCAAAAACGTTTTTAAATTTGGAACCTTTTCAGATTTTAAAATATCATATAACAAAGAAAAGACCGCTTTAAAATTTGATGCATTATCTTGTCGCTTTTTCTGGTTATTACAAATATTTACTACATAGATAGATATATATTATATATACCCATATTTGATTCCTATATACTTACAAAATCGTGTGAATTGTTAATGACAGCAACGGAGTTACTTTTCGATTCTGTTCGCTTGGCTTTTACGATGATTGACTGACTAATAGATAACGATATCGATCGTTAAATATTCCCAATGCAAAATTGCTAGGAATATTTAAGGACTATCGTGATCATTCAAATAAATCTCTACTTTCCGGTAAATGTTCACTATTTATATCAAGGGTGGGAGGGGGTGGTAGGTGGACTATGCCACTGAGTGGTAATTGATCATAAGGAAGGAGAAGAGTATCTATCTCTAAATGATACTAACTAACAATGAGTATTCAGAGAGAAGGAACCAAATATGATAGAGAGACAGAGAGGGGGACAGATTGATAGAGGGGTGGAGAGATACAGCAAGAGAGAGATAGTGGGTGGAGGGGTAGGGCAAGGTACCCAACACATACATACATACATAGTTTTGAAATGTATCTGATTTAGAGGGTAACGCATACATTCTAAGTGTACTTATGTACGGATAGACATACATACAAAGATGTTATTATATTTATATATAGGTATTATATACAAATATTTACTGTACAGTGTGTACATGTTTTGATCAACATCGCAATGTGTAAAGTTGGAGTTGAATGTATTAACAAGTTTTGTAATTAGTTTACATGTACGTGCAGATTACTAATAAGTTTAGTTTTTACTTTGTTTAGTTTTAGATTGTTTGTTAAGGGAGTTTGTTTATTTTTTTTGGGGGGGAAGGGTTTTAGTTTTAGTTTTGTTAATGTGATTGTTGTTGTGGTTGTTGTTTTTGTTGTTTAGGACTAGCGTTTTAATTGAACGTCAAAATATATAATACTTTACACGAACATACACAGACATACATATAAAAGCAGAGATTACTCGCATATGTAGCAGTTACAGAATTTGGTTAAAATTTTGTTTTCTGGCTCACCTGATTCTTGTCAATTTCACCATCTTGCAATTCAGCTTCGCCTTGCTCTTGAAATGTTATGATTATCAAGGCCACGAATATGTTGACGAAGAAGAATGGAAATACAATAAAATATACAATATAAAATATGGACATTTCGATCCGGAAGTTTTGGATTGGACCCCTATCTTCATATGTGGCAGCCATTGAGTGTTGCAAGACCCTAGTTGTAGTCATTGTCATTGAATCGTTTCATACAAAATATTTGTGAAAGAGATGTCGTGTGGTGGGTGGATTTGGTGGTGGTGGTGTTATTGTTGTTGTTGTTGGTGGTGGTTGGACGGAAAAGTATAATAAAATACAATTTAGTTAATTTCCATTTTCATATTTCGGTTTGCTACACTTGTTGTTGGATATTGAATAGTTAATTATTTAGATATCAAATAGATAGACAGATAGATAGCTAGATACATATGTAGGTAGATAAAGGTAAAAGGGGCAGGAAATCAAATAATATGAATCTTACTGTGGCCATCCCTCGCCGGTCTGGACAGCGAACAGTGTCAGCATAGCGGCAGCAACGTTGTCATAGTGAAAGGCGCGTGGCTTCCATACCCTCAGCTCCTGTTTGGGCAGCAGTTCATCCTCTTCGTATTTGAAGTACGAGCCCCTTCAGTTAGCAATTTTTTATAGGATGTTTTGTGGTTGGTTGTTTGGTGTGGTTTGTGATACGATTTTGATCGGTTTTGATATTAGTAATTTGTTTTGTTTTAAAAACCAGAATCAAATGCATTAGAAAAATTATAATTCATCTAAAGCGGTTTGAAACCAAATCAAAGAAATAAAAAAAAAACAAAAAAATAAAACACTATGTATATACTTATATTTATGTACATATTTGAAAACTATGCATGATAAATCGACCAGAAAATTAGAATTAAATTCATAGGTAGACAAATATTCAACTAAAAATCAATTGGAAAACGATGATATTCAGATTTTGTTTTTGTGCTTGGTGTTGGCAACAAATGTATGTGAGAAGTGTGTGTGTGGGTGTATAAAATATACTTAGTTTACCGTTATTTTAGAAATTATATAGGAAATCGAAAAACTAATCGATAGAAATAACGTTTATGTAAATATCTATAAAATGCTGGTGATGATTGCAAATAGAAACTTAGACATTGAATCGGAGAGAATTAGAGATGAGCAAATATCGATAAGTGTGCGATGACAATGCCAATCTTAGCAATTATTCTGCATCCCCAATGTGAAATGATGATATATATGATTGATGTATATGCATTTATGATATTTACGTTAAGAGAGAATGTTTTCTATGGTTTTTTTTCTTCCCTTCTGTTGTCTCTGCACTGGACAACTGTACGTACAAAAATTTGCATTACATTGGAACTAACTCAAACACAAATTAATACCGTACAGCCTCTAATACTTAAATTGGTGGGCGTATAAAAAAAAGAAATGTTCGAAAACCAACAAAAATATATGTAAGTATATACCAACATACATATCTAAGGTAACACATATCAAACGATTGGTTTGAACTATGTTCTACGGAAAAGAAAAATAATCGATAACAAAATGTACGATTATCGATCGTACGATCTTAAGAAAAATGGCAATGCGAATTGAATCGAAACATTTCGTCCAAGGATGAGTCTATGTATGTGTGATGTGCGAGGTGATGATCATCACGTTGCGGGAGCGGCAAATATAGACGGTTTGGCTTATTGGGTCGGCCCGTTGTTCGTTCGGTGATGTGTAACATGGCAGCTGCGCTAACGCGTGGGTGTTTGCGTGTGTGTCTGTGTGTGTGTCTGTGTGTGTGTCTGTGTGTGTGTCTGTGTGTGTGCATTGGCTTTTGCATGCGCAACTGTACCGCTTGAATCCTTTGTCCAGTCATTCGTATTTAAATGCGTGCGTGTTGTGTGCACTTTGCAAAAAGGTATATATACTCAATATGAGAATGCGAGCTGCGATTTTAATTGTTTGGCTTGTTAGCTTAGTTGGTTGCTTGATGGTACGTGTACATATGTATTTGGTTTCTTTGCTTTCAGTTTTAGTTTTTTGCTTCATCATTTTGTTTCTTCTTTTACTATTTTGTTATATTTTTTGTGTTTTTTTCTTTGTTTAGTTTGTTTTTTTTTTTTTTTAATTTTAATTTTGTTTGATTGTCAATTGTCAGATTGGCGGGGGACCCCAACCCCAACCCCAAATTATTGCATACGAAGGCCAAACAGCTAAAACAAATTGATACTTTGGAAATATGAAACGCTTTTGCGAGGAAAATCGCGCAAGTATCAAGCTTTTGTTTTTCACTTCTCAACTGCGGTGAGTGTATACGACTATACGCATGGGTTTTTCTATTTTTCTATTTTTACTTGGGGTTTTTTTTTTTTTTTTGTTTTTCTTTGGATGTGGCGATTGTCGATACACTCAGCTCACAATGTGCATTGATTTGTATACGACTTGAGATTCAATTCGATTTTGATTTGATTTTAAATACAACAAACAAAAAACGAAATATACAAAAATAAGACAGAATGGGGAAAACTCTAATACAAATACAAAAAGAGCTTGTCATCTATGTAGGAATTTGTTGTTGTTTGTTGTCTTTTTTTTTGTTTTTGACTATTTAGTACTACGAATGCTTTAAGAGACTTAAGATAGATAACAAATACCAGATATGGGGAGATATAAATGTATTTATATATATGTATATATGTATCACAAACAAAAACGAAACACAAGAAGAGAGAATTTGTATCTATGTATACGTATATATGTATAACACACACACTCTAAGCACATGTTCGCAATAAGGGATTAAAGAAAATGCAATTTTTTTTTATTGACTGTTTTTTAGCTCTTGTATGTACACGGGATTGGTTTAGTTTTCAATTTGGTTTGGTTTGTTTAGATGCTGGGTATACATAGAAGAGGTAGCGCCTTAGTAGGTGAAAGAAAACACAATGCTTATCCTAGCTGATCTGCTTGTTCAACACTTCTGCAAGGAAGAGGTTGTAGTGCTGCTGCTGGTGGTGGTGGTGGCTTTGGTGGCTTTGGTGGTGCTCTTGCTGGTGGTTTGGGGGCTTGCACCTCACGATCCCTAATCAAACTCAGTGATGGCCCTAACTAAGCGCGTGCTTATTAAGAAATCTTCTGGTAGTAATATGGACTCTTTGGTATTTGGATAATACCCAATTTGCAAAATAAAAAAGATTATTGAAAACACAAGAATAAAAAAAAAAACAAGTACTAAACGCGAACGTCTTAGTTTTTGTTTGGTTTCACATTGATTGATTGATTTGTTTGATTGGTTCATTTCATATTAATTGCTTGTCCACGGGTATCAACAGTTACAGGATATAATGTATATAATTATAAATATGCATATAGAGAGAAATATATATATAGAGATACATATGAAGAACAGAAACGTATGTAAGAGAATTAACTAGAAGAATTGTAACTGTAGTTTCGTATTAGTTGTCTTTTCTTTTGATGTTGTTTCGGGCGCAGGTTTCCTATATTTTTGTTTGTTTCAGTTTTAGTTACTTATTGATTGATTTGCAATATATATATATTTGTTTATATTTTAGATATTAGATTTTCTCCTCAATTCGATTTGTTTTTTTTTTTTTAAATTTGATTGATATTTTTTTTTTTTTTGCTTTTGATGTTTGTTTTTGGCCCGTTTACTAGCTTGATTGTTGGTGAGACAAGTCAGGCAAGAAAAACTGGGCAAGAAACTTTAAAATGCTACTCTTACATTCTGTAAAATCAGTGCACCTTTTTTTTGTTTTTTGTTTTCTTTTCAGAAGAAGAATAAAAATACACAAAATGATATTGAAAATGATAAATGGTATATAGATATACATAGGTAAAATAGAGGTATAATGAAACATAGATTTCTGGGGTACAATTAAAAAATTTGAAATCAAACAAAACATTTATGGTTGATATTTGTGTGTCCTAAACAGACTGAACTGTTGGGTAAATGGTATATATTTACATATGTATACATAATATATATATATATATATAAAATATACCCTTGCTGAACGACCTCCCTAACTGATTGAGAGACTGACTGGCTTTCTATACACATGTGAGGAGTTTCTTCTTTAAGGGGTCTGGATGGTGGATATATTAAACTCTCTCTCTTAAATCGGTATACTAAATGGTTTCTATGCAGTTCTATGAAGGAAAGTTAATGCTATACACATCTAGACATCAATATGTAATTAGATATACATAGATAATAGTTATAGTAGATGGATAGATAGGTTTGTGGTATAAAGTTTGAGGTCTTTTGTGTGATTTGTTGCCCGAAAAACATCTCTCATGAATAGAATTGTGAAATCTCACTTTGTTTTGTATTGGATTTTGTCTATATACATATGTATGAATGTACACAAACACACACACACACACACATTAAGGTAGTGTGTATGTATGAAGTACGTGTTAATTGTATGTGAGGGAGACTGACACTGTGTTAGTTGTTTATAACAACTGATCGATCGTTAAACTTGTATAGATATACATACAGAATATACAGATTATTACAGGCAGAGAGATACATACATACAAACATATATGTATACATACATGTATTAAAAATAAAGTACATAATTGTTTTCAAGAGTTGATGAAAATGATTTCTGTATTTCTAGCTCTATTAGCTAAACCATGTACATATACATACATACATACATACAAATAGAAGGTATACATATGTATCTAAATTAGGCACACTTTATAGAAAATTAGGAGCTGGAGAAGCTTAGAAACACATACAACAAAGACAGTGGATTTAGCGAGAGAGAGAGATAGACAGACAAATATATATATATATAATATATATAAACACAGAGACATAGAGAATGTGTGCGCAAATGTGTATGAGAGAGAGAGAGAGAGAGAGACAGAGATAGAGACAGAGAGAGAGAGAAATAGATAGATAGAAACTTGGGAGTACTAGAAAGTGTAACGCGAATATGACAGGATCGATAAATAAATCAATCAAAATGAAATTAAATTAGATTTTGTTGTTTTAGTCACTACCGCATATTTAGGGAAAGATAAAACTAAAACACATGAATTATGGCTTACACACAACAAAAACAATATAAAATAATCTAAATTTAAATTATTTTGAACTAAAACTAAAGAAATTACAACAAAAAAAAAACCCAAAATACAAAAAATATATATATTAGCTTGGTCGAATAACATTTAAAAACTAAAAAGTACAAGTTAAAAATAAATAATTATTTGTTTTGGTTTTTTTTTTTGTCATTTTTTTTTTTTACTTACTGGCACTCTGCGGAAGTATGTTTACTTTCGTCCGTACAATAAAAAAATTTTCCATTGAACAATTGTACTCCAATAACAGAAAATATAAATTGAAACAATATGTACACGATTAGAATGTTAACAACATTTTTCAATGAGTTCACGACGCAATCGAAGACGGCCTTCAATTTTGGTACACGCTTAATGGTCTTCAAGGGACGCAGGACACGCAATACTCGCAACGATTTAATAGTCGATAAATTTTGTCCAGCGCTGCTACCGCTCATATCGAAACCGAAACTAACAGCAGCGCATATAACGACCACAGCATCCATAATATTCCAGAATTCTCTTAAATAGCTGCCAGGGTGCAATATCACACCCAAGTCTACAATTTTCAGCAACATTTCTATCGTGAATACGCCGGTAAATGCATAATCAAAGTAATTCAATATTTTATTTCGCCTCGAATTCTCACGAACGGGATCCTCGGCTGCTAAGGCAATTGATGACATTGAGATGACGACCATTATGAAGAAATCAAAATATGGTAAATTAACAACCCAATGGGCTCCGCGTCGTATACTGTATATATGTAAACATATATATATATATATATACAGGAATAATATCATTATATATATATATAAATATTGTGGGAGTGGTTTTTGGTTTGGTTTGGTTTTTTTTCGTTTTTAAATTTTTGGTGGTTATGGTTTTTGTTTTTGGTTTTTTAGTGGTTTAGGTGGTTGGTTGTGGTCACAAGTCGTTCGATATCGAATTCGGTTATTCGGATCGTATAGAAACGGTAAACGTATATCGTATCAGTTGAATAACATCAAGCGGCATTCGATCAATTTTCAATTTCAGTTTCAGGTTTCGATTGAATGTTTGAAGAGATTTTTCAATTGGTTTAATTCATTTGAATTTTGTTTTGTTTCGATTGTTCCGAGTTGCGTTTTTGTGATTTATTTTATTTTGGTTTTGATTGTTTAATTTGTTTCCAATGTGTTAGTTTTGTTTTCATAGTTTTTGACATTTTTTTTGGGATTTTTTTTTTTTTGTTTTTATTGAGTGGGTTATAATTTTTGATGGTTTTTTTTTTTTGTTGTTTGTTGATCAGTGTTTTGTCGTTGTTAGTTTGTTGTCGTTGTGGTTGTAGTTGTTGTTGTTGTTGTTAAAGATGATGATGAATAACGAGATGATTTGCAATATTCTCATAGCAGTGGTTTTGGTGGTTTTTAGTGGTGTTTTTTTTTTTTTTGTTGTTTGGTGGTGATATTGATGATAATAATGATAATTGGCAGAATATTTGAAACATTTTTTGTTTGTTTTTGTTTGGTTTTTGCAGATTTGATGGTATTTACATAAACATATAAGTTGAATTCAATTCAATTTCATTCACAATTGATCAGTTTTTGGTTAATTTTGTTAAGTTTTTTTTTTTTCGAGTGTAGTATTAACATAAAATTTCGAAACGTATCCAAAAAAGACAAAAAAGGTAAAGGAAAAAAAGTTGAATGAAGATAGTTAGTATCATGGTTATCATTTTGTTTTTATCAATATATGTAAATATTATTGGCTATTCATATATGTATGTAGGTATATTTATATATATATGGAATATGGAATATTTTTCTAATGCTAAAGCATACTAATGCTAAAAATTACACAAGGAAACCAACTCAAGATGAAATAATAATTATAATATTAAACACCAACATCGCTTAAGGACCAGAAAAGAGCTGCAGGGCACGATCATGATTCCTGGAATAGAAGGTTAGCTAACATCCATAGAATAATGACGATTCATATGATTGATCGTCGGGTTGGGTTTGACTTTCGCTTCAAAACTATTCTATTTACCTATTTTGTAAGGGGGAGGGATTTCTTTTTTGGGGATGGGGGTTTTGAATAATATTTACGGATTTGTCGGTGAGAGTATAAACATCGATGAATATGGCAACATTGGTTTTGGACCTTCCGTCACTTCCTCCTCTTCCTTCTTTTCCTCTTCTTTCTTTTTGCTTTTGCCTTTGGTGGTGGCCACAGTGCCATCGCCATTCTCCATATGAACACCATCGCCTTGGAGTGCCTCCATTTCTTTCTCCAACTCCTGCAGTTGTTTCTCTTTATCCTCTTCGACTTGTTCCTCTTCGGCTGCTGTCAGTTCTTGGGCATTCGCCAAATTATCAACGGCGATAGCCAAGAACACATTTAAGAGCGTATAATTACCGAAGAGTACCAAAACGATAAAGTATCTGTGAATGCAATTTTGAGAAGAGAAGTTTTTTCAAATAAGAGTGAAAAATAAAAAAATATTGTAGAACATCATCGAGATGAATCAAAAATCTATTCTTGATGTACATACCAACATCAATTTTACCCCAAAAGTTAAACAAATAGACAGAAAAATCTAGCACAACCTACATACACAGATACTCAATGAACTTATTAGAGTCCCTAGTGAAAGGGTTTCAAAAGGGTTTGATTCAAAATGACAGTGAGACAGTGAGGCACCACATTGTGAGCCGAATGGGCAAAATTGTTTCTTTTCGGCTGCAAATAGACAAGCATAATGGATAAAGGAAACAGAAAACAAAAACGGAATGGGTAAGCATATTAAATGTATTATATATAATATCAATTAGATACGGCAAAAGTATCTACACTTACACAGATCTTAGTGGTTGTAGTGGCGGGAAGAGGGTAGGTGGAGTTTTCTCTTGCATTGACTTGCAGGGACTTGGCTTGCAGAATTTTTAGACTGAATTCTTCAAGCTCACAAGTCCCAACACATTTAACTCAATGCCAATTGTTGATTCCTTATTATTTGTTTGGTTTTATTCTTTTAATTTCGTCCTCGATTGCCCACATTAATGGTTCGACGTTCAATGAATTGGAGTTTGGTAATGGCATCATCAACAAGAACTAAACTACTTGGCGTATACTTGATATTTACACCCATACCAAAACACAAAAAGCGAATTCTTACAGTAAATACAAAGCCAATACAAATTAGCAATAGATAAAGCACACTTTCAGTTTCAAGGTCCATTCATTTCTTATCGATATTTGAGTTCGAAATGAAAATTCTTTTGTTTAGGAAGTTTCGATTAAAGGGATTCCTCCAAAATGGAAATTGGGAAGTATTTCAAGCTTATGGATTGTGTTCTAGCTCTTTAGTGAAATTAATGAAATTGCGTTTTGTTCATTAAAAACTTACATAGAGTAAATCATTCCTTTCTTTGCACCACCTTGCGATATTATACCCTGGTACATTACTTCATTCCAATCTTCGCCGGTTAGGATTTGAAATACGGTCAATAGAGCTATCGGAAATGTATTGAAATTGGTCTCTGGTGTGCCTCCTGGCAGATTGAATTGCCCGCCAAATAGCTGCATGCCAAGCAGGGCAAATATGAGGATGAACAAGAAGAGCAGGAACAACAACGAGATAATCGATCTCATTGAGTTCAGCAGCGAGATGACCAAATTGCGCAACGATGACCAATATTTGGTCACTTTGAAGATGCGCAATAGCCTCAATGCACGCAACACAGACAGACCGAACGACCCGCCTTTTACTTCGGACCAGATCACCTCGAATATCGAACCACTAATGACAACGCAATCGAAACGATTGAACGATGATTCAAAGTAGATTCGCGGTCCCAGTGCATACATCTTGATGAACATTTCCGACATGAACAGTCCGAGGAATATGAATTCAGCATAGTCTAGAACAGAGAATAGATTAGAAAACGTATTCACTTGCATGGAATTCGAATTCCATCACTAATGATCCACTTACACAGAAATTCTGTCAGAAATGACGGCTGGCCATAATGCTCGACGGCCACACAAACTGTATTAAGGAACACAAGGACTATCACAAACCAATAGAACCATTGTGTCTTCACCGTGTGACGTATCCAGAAACGGAATCTCTTCTCAGCACGCCAGAATCCTGTACAACTGCCTTGAGGTTTTGAGCGAGTTTTAAGATAACCTAGATTAAAAAGAGAAATGCAAATACAAATATTGTTAGTAACAATTTTGTATAATCGAATCGATTGTCGCATTGTATATCACCACAGATATATGTATATTTACTTATTAAGTACAAATACTAAACATTGTGATCGATACACACAAAATCGTGATATAGTGATTGTTTTCCTGCATATAAATTTTGTTGTTTTTTTGTTCTTTGAAGGAGATTTCTTTAACTATCGATTCTGACGTTTTTTACATTATGCACATGTACATAGTATGATGATCTCTATGGACTGGACTATGTATACATAGGTATATAACTAGTGGAATAACTGGTTATTTTTGTCATTGGATACCAAAATAGGGATTGTGGTCAGATTTGGGGGAAGGATATACATACATATGTAACTACCATACTAAATACGGCAAACTACAGAGGTACATATATGGTCTTATATAGAATACCAAATTCATCAACTTATTCGGGACATGTGGTGCAACATGATTGTGATGTACACATCTGACATACATACATCTAGACATATGATGTATACATTATTAAGTTATGAATCTTATTTATATTGAATAACGAAGAGTATTCGTTTTAATGAGATTGCATTCGTTAAAGTTTCATTTATTATAGACGCTGTGTGTGTGTGTGTGTGTGTGTTTAGGTCAGTGTGTGCATAATGCTTGATTAGTTGATTAGGAAATTATAATTTACTTACACATTTTGAATATATTCAATGTAAGATTTACAATTTCGTATTGTTGAGTATGTTATATGTAAAAATTAAGTAAAAACGAAATAAATTAAATTTCAAAATAATTGATTTGTAGGTATATTCCGTCAGATTTAGAATTCACTTGAAGTTTATGTTTAAATAGTTGAGTTACTTAATTTCAATCGAGTACTTATTTAAATATATTTAGGTAATTAAATTGTAATTTAAACGCAATCAAAGGCAATAGAAAGATGCAATTCAATTAGCATTGGCATTGGCATTTTGTGGTCTTATAAATCCATGCTTATTAACACTTAATCAATTATCATGCCCCCTCCTTTTTATCACCAAATTGCCCCCTTGCCCTGTCAAATGATTGTACGTTGTTTATCGAAATAATTTGAATTGCTTACCATCGTCACCGTAATCCTCCTCAGCTTCCTCCTCTTCAGTGTCTGTGGATTTTGATTTACCCAAACTTTTCAGCTTTTTCCGCTTTGCGGCATTACGTCTACGGGCTAACGAAAGGAAGAATCAACATGTTGATGAATAATGAATACATTTGACTAATTTCGAATAGACAAACCTTCCATTATATGCATTTTCTCCTCTTCTGTTGTACGCTCTTCGGCTAGGATGACCTCCTCTGTAAACAGTAAATTAATGTGAGTTATAATCTGAACTTGAATTAACTTACAATTAGAGAGAAGCTTAACAAAATAAATACAAAAGATATAGTACAATATCAATATGATGTATGTATGTATGTATATATATATTACATTAAATGAATAATGAAGGAACTGTAGTAGATGTCTGTGTGTGTGTGTGTGTATGTGAGTGTTGGCTGTTTGAATGTGTTTAAGAAGAGTATAAACTTTATGACTTGATTATTAAATAATTATGTTAGTATTGTATATGAAGAGAGTGCTGAGATGAATGTGTATTAGATTTAACTATAGTGTAAGTTAGAGATTAGTTAAAGTGTTTGGAATTCTGGAATTTTGTTTGCTATGTATTGGAGTGTGGGGTGGGTGACATAAGTACTTGTATATGTAGTGCAATAGGGGGGTGTTTGTGTGTCTGTGTGTGTGTTATTATAAGTTATATAGGTATGTTAATTATATATATATATAAGTATATTGGTTTATTAGTTCAATTGGATAACATGTAGTTTTGGGGGAAATACTATACCAGCTTTACAAATCCATTCAACATAGCCGTTTAACTCTCTTTCTAGTTGCTGCTGCCTTCTAAGTTTAAGAAACTCTTGTCTATTTTCTACTTTTTCTCGTTCTTTTGCGAATTCACTACAAAATATCAATTGAATAGAATATGATGAACAAAAAACAAATTGGTTTTGATCAAAAAATGAACAAATAGATAGGGTACATAATTATAATGTTGATATCGATGTAATAGCATTACAAGATCATAAAATGTTGTTTGTTTTTCTTTCTTTTTGTGTTTGAATCTGTATTGCAATATTTTAAATCAATAAACTAAACAATAAGTTTGTAGAAAATTAATAGAATAATAGAAGAAACTAAAAAAATTGTTTGAATCGAAAATCGTCCGAATGTAAAAGACAATGAAAATGAATTCACCATCAAATTAACTTGGAACAGGATCGTATTGTATAAGCTTCTAACAGGACCTTGCTGGAAGTCCTTTTGTTCATACAAAAAGGCTTCTATAAACAGGACATAAACAGATGTTAGAATACTAAACCTTTAACGTAAGTATTCAATTGGCCTTGGAATCCACTTTCTTCTTTTTTATTTCATCCTGGATGCATAGTCCTTTTGAATTTACCAAATTTTTATCTCTATTTAATTATTATTTTTTACTTTTAGCCAAATATTTAGAGTTACAAATCATTTCCTTTTAGTTGATATGCAGTTTCGGTGAACAAAAAGGTATTCAGAGTGCATGAAGAAGGTCCCACATTGAGCCACCCCCCACCACATTGGTTTATTAGACTTTGGAATTGATATATTATAGAAATTACTGCATGTACTACTAACTCTAGCCAAGTTGATGTGGTTAGTCAAAAAGAAAGTCAGGTTTTAGGTCGTCAATAAAGTCAGCAGATAGGCAGAGAGGAGAGGAGGGTAGAATAAAGATACCAGGTATATATAATATTTGATTTGATCATTGATTATGATAACTATTATTGTGGATTTTGGGTGCACTTGTGTCTGATTAATCCTTCGCTAGCCGTAACAATATATATGTAGGTATGTATGATTAACATGGCATACTCATTAACAGCAACAAGGATAACAAGCACACTCACTGGATGTCGCTGGATTTTGGTATCGGTTTTGAGTCTGGATCGAGGGGACTTATAAGTGGATGAATCGGGATATTGCATAAGTAAACTAGCTAGATAGATAGTTAGTTAGTTAGTTGGTTGTTGGGATTAACGCTTAAACGTAGTCTCTAACTTTAAAAATGTCTAAAGTAAGTATTTGTGTGTAGGCAAACTTGCAAGTACATACATAGAGAAGAATATATATGTACGTAGTTGTAATTAGTTTATTTGCTAAACAGGAGAAGTTGTTGTTATTGTTTTTTGTTAAGGAAGTATAATGTAAATAGTAGATAAATAGTATTAGTTTTAGTGTGTGTGTGTGTGTGTGTGCTGAGAGTGTGGGGTGGGGACGGGGGGGAAAGACTGCAATTTTCTATGTATTTGTTGGCAGCATTTAGCTTATTTCATAATTTTTATTTAATAGAGATTGAAATTCTTGCTGTTGTTGTTGTTTTTGTTAAGTTGTTGTTGTTGTTTTTGGCTTGCGAACTAATTAAATTTATATCAACTATATTATCAACTAGCATTAAATCAAACAGTTTCCGTTATACATCAGTATATGGGGTAATAATGGGTATTTTGTTTAATTATGGGATAAACATACATAATATATTAATATATATATATGTATATATGTTGGTTAGAGAGTTCTGATTTGGTTTTACTTTGTTTTGGGGTTGGTTGGTTAATCAATCAGCAGGTTGGGTGTATAACTCATAATGCAAAGACAGTAGACAAAGTAGTTAAAACTTCAATGTAATTCAATTCCAATTTCATAGATGTATCTATAGAGATATACAGATAATTTCTATTAACTTTATAGGTTAGTTTGCTACTGTCTTTGAATCTCTGTGATCCAGTAGTTTGGCTAAGGATTTGATATATATATATATTTATATATATGCCTATATATATGACTTTTTGGATAGAGTAGAGTTCGAGTAGAGTTTGATTATGAAAGTTTTGGAGTTCAATTTGGTACGAATATGGTTCATAGATTTGATTCGATTGATTGATTGATTGAATGATTGATTGAGGATAGTTATAAACCTGCTTGTGTGATCCAATCAAGGTACGAGACCATTGCAGTTTGAAACATGGCCCGAAATCGGCATTTCTGAAATTCCATTCGACGTTCGACGCGGTTTCGTTCGTTCGAAAACTCTCTAAGATTCGAGAACATGAACATTTAATTTACGTACATAAATAACTTAATCAAAATCAAATAAAAATAACATAGTTCAAAAATAATAATAGTAATAAACCTAAAATATATATCGAAAGAAAAATGAATGATTAAAATACATACATATGTAACAGGAGATTAAACAAATCGTTCGATTAGTCTTAAATCTCAAAATAGTCTTTATTTCTAGTCCTTTGATCTGACTATTTAGTTTGCTAATCATGCAAGTTACACAAATATATATAGATATATATATATTTACATACATTTAGAAAGATTTTGAATTGAAATTCTTTTTTTTTTTCTTTTTGGATTGGGGTATTACTGAAATATGCATTTTGTATATATACAAAAATTTTTGACATTTGCTTCAAAAAGAAACAACATTTTCTATACATATGTAATTGTTTATTTAGAAACCATCTTATTTCGGAGGATTTCAGTATTCCCTAGCATTGAATGTGATCAACTGATCAATATTGAGAAAATTATTTAAACATATGTATGTATGTATGTATGTGTAGTTAAGGCAAACTCAAATGAAAACACATTGAAATAATAATTGATTTACAAATTGAAATATATATTTATACATAAAGATTTATAAGTATTTATAGAAAATTTTGTTATTTTGTGTGGAAAATGGAATTTAAAATTGATGGCTTGTTTTTTTTTTTTTTTTTATATGTCAAAGGCAACTTACCCACTCAGAACACCAAGAACTAAGTTGAGCATAAAAAATGAGCCTATAACTATAAGAGGCACGAAATATATCCAATTAAATTGTGAACCTAATGCATCGTTGGTCTATAGAAAGAGTGAGAGAGAGAGAGAGAGATTAGGAATAGAATGATCAATATAATCGATATATGTTTACCCAATACAGTATTGACGTCCAGCCCTCCATTGTGATGCATTGGAATACCGTCAACATGGCAAATCCAATGTTATCGAAACTTGTTATGCCTGAATTTGGTCCATCCCATTTCTCCAGACACATACTGGTGGTGCTATTGCATACAAAGGAGCCGCCTGCCTTCTCTGTGCTGTTGTCCGTATTGCATGGTGTCTCTGATTCACCTTCCTTCACTAGTTTGTCTATGAGAAGAATGTAAGGTATCATTGTTATAGGATCACTTTGTTATATCTGTTTGTATATACATACTTGGATCTTCTAAGCTATAACAAGTCTTATGCAGTGCGCCCGAATAAAACTCGAGTCCAATGATTGCAAATATTACGATTGCAAACAACACCAAGAGACCGATTTGCAGTAAAGGTGCCATCGCCTTGATTATAGATTTTAAAACTACTTGTAAACCTATATTCCAGTTCCAGAGGCAAGAGCAGATAATATTATTAATTACGAAAAAGAGATTTAATTGGATTAACATTATTGTTGAATTCATATTGTCGCTGTGTGATGTCTAGAAGGCGTAATGATTGTCATTAAAAGATTAACCATGACAAGCATTTGGCCAAAAAAGAAATAATAAAATCTACTGTTTACATAGTCAGTAACTATTTGACATATACTAATAGAATTATAAGCCAAATAAAAAAGTGTTTTGCTATAAACAATCTAAAGCAAAATAAAAATAAGTTTTTTTTTTTTTTTTTTTTTTTTTGTGTTACATTTGAAACGAAAATCATTGTAGAACAGGACGCTAAGTCGTCATAATGTAGAGGTGTATGTGTTTAGTTAGATAGTTAGTACTACTCACTAGGAATTCCAGACACTAATTTTAAGGGCCGTAACACACGAATGGCTCTAAGTGTTCTTAGGTCTACCTCGGGCCCTATTTGTGGGTACTGTGTCATGAATCTGTTTATATTTTTTAGACGTTAAACGAAACGACGATCAAAACGAAAGGGAAATGAAACCAGGTATTAGCAATACGCAAATTTTAAAATCACATAAAAGAACTAAAGACTTATGGTAACCATAATAACAAACAACGAAAACCCAAAAATTGTCAATCAAATGAAAAGGTTACAAAGTTTAGAAGAAAAATAATAAGAAACTCTATTCAATCTCATACATTATAAATGGTAATTTACGTTTAACGTTCGTTTAATTCATTTATTTCGCACACACAATGGGATACCCAAGCGAAAACTCTGAATAATTCAATTTTTGCCCTCATTGTTTTTTTTTTTTCGTTTTGTTCGGTTTTATATTTCAAATTTTTAAAGAGTTGAAAATATAAACTTGAAATATTTTGGAGTGTTTGAGGACAAAAATTGAAGTCAACTAGAAAAATGATTAGTTAAGATAATGAATTATTATCAGAGTATGTAGGTAAGTAAATTAAATATGGTTAATTCTAGCCAACAAACTAATGTTTATCTTAATTGTTAATTATTAATTAAGATTTGGAGACACATTTTTATAGATATTTCAAGTTAACATTTTCCTTTTTTAGCTCCCTCGAATGTGATTTTGTTTTTCCACTAAATGAGAAATTTAATTGCTATTTTCATACTAATTGACATTAATTCTAAACTATGTAACTAAATATACATATATATATTAATGAAAATAAAAAAGAAAATTGAATTTATAACAGCTAATTATAAGACCAAAGATCCTCTTTTTTTTTATTTTGTTTGATTTAGTCTAAAATTTCTTAATGTATAATTTGTTATATGTTATAGACATGTAAAACACTGCATAGACACTTTATATTATTAGTTACAAGTTTGTGTGATTATCATTTAGTAGATTATGCTTCACACTAGTGGAAAGCTGCATAAACGATAGAAAAATCAAATTCAAATGAATACAATTAAATGAATAAAGTTTGAATCAGCAGAGTGCATAAGAAAACTAACTCGATTAGAAGAACAAAATTGTTTAAGTTGACCTTGGAACCACAAATTTTGATAGATTTATTCACAATCTTACTCATTTAATCTCGAATATTGTGCGAATAAGCTCACTCATTCGTTTAAACTCGTTGATTCATTCTCTTTCGATAGATATTCAATGCATTCATTCATTAATGGAGCTTATTTTAAAACACTTGAAGTTGTAATAAAAAAAAAAAATTAGAAAAAATTGCAACTATTTTGCAGAGTTCTCCTTAATATAGGTATATTTTTAGATACATATATTGAAACAGATTTAGTTCGAATGAGTAATAGATATAGTGACAGTGATGACAATACCCTAAGGGTGTAACTATTGTATTATATATGTAGTTGTTATGCCTAAATCCCATCCCGATATGACTAGATCTCTAAATGTTGAAATGTAAGTACAATTTTTTGTGTGTGACATTATCTACTCACTAAATCGTATAGTAAAATATTATTCATAATAATTTTCAAGCTTTGTATTTTAGCTCACAACAAATTAGAGTTGGACATTATTAATTTTTGATGTACATATGTATGTATGTACATACGTATAAGGTTAAACTAGCTCCCCAAGATCTAGAATTCTAAATTAAATTATATAATTGTATATGTATGTATTTTATCTGGCCTAATATGGATAAGTTTGATAAGTTTCACTCAGTGTAAAAGCTTACTTGGAATACGGGATACGAGTTTCAGTGGACGTAAAACTCGAAAGGATCTCAGCATACGCAGATCAACATCTATATTGGCCTCGGCAAATATCGTCATGGCTCTGTTAGGATCATTGGCACAGCGATAGCCATTTGGAATTTCAATCAGGATGGTATTATTCTTATATTCATAGGCTTATACTTAAAATAATCAGACTTAGTATGCATATACATACATACTTAACTTATATTTATCCATAGAATTTAACTAAATATTAAAATCTCTTTGGTTGACAATGTTGGTTTTACTTATGTATATACTAGATAAACTCCCAGGAAACAAAAAATATCACATAAAATTCAAATTGAAACTAAAGATAGATTGATAGAATAAATTTCGAAACAAAAGAACTTTGTATGGACTGGCATACAATATCGAAAGATACATATAAAGAGTGGTACATTATAAAGTCTGACAATTTACCCCGTCACTACAACGAAAAAATCCATGATGTTCCAAATATTCCTGAGATAGGAGTGTTTATGCAGAACAAGCCCTAAGGCGAGGATCTTGAGCGATGCTTCTACACAGAAAATGCATAAAAAATAGGCCTCCGTTTTTTCCTAGTTATCGAAAAGGAAATAAATGAAATTAGATTGCAATTACATTAGAAAACGAGAGGTCATAGAGCCAGCAGCAGCAGCAGTAGCAACAGCAGCAGGAGGTTGACTTGGCTAATAGAGCTTACCAGTTTTTGAGCCAATACTGTCTTGTCGCCCTCTGGCAAGTGCTCCTCTAATGCCAACACAACACAGTTGGCAATGATTGTCAATAACACAGCATATTCAAAGGGCGGCCATTCTATGATGAATCGTGTGTACTTTCTAATTGGGTTATCCTCGGTTAGGATAAACAATGACGTCGGACCACCACCTGGTGGGTTATCCTCTTTTTTGGGCCACCCATTCTATCAGCTAAGCGATGGGCTCCCTTTCGACCCAAGTGCCCCCCCGCCTAAGGAGTCCTGTTGATGCCCTGCTAGCACTGCTTCCTGAGCCGCTTCCAACCTGAATTATATGCATTTGTATAAAATATGACGAAAAAAAAAAAAACAAAATGTCAAAATGAACATTAAAATTAAGAAAGGCATACTCCATAGGCAGAAGAAGTTATATAGACACATACATACGTATGTATGTCTATCCCCATGATGTCAAAACAATGCCAAACATCAACAGAATTGAAATGGAAACGCAAATATCCAATACAAACTTTGCTTTTGTCGGTTTGCAGTTGTGTATTTTGTGTGGCAAAGAGATTTCACATTTCATTTCAGATAATGTCAGATTCAGGTAATTAGGTTAAAGTTTAAACAAACGAGAAATACCTACCGTCACTATATCCAATTTCTGATACTTTTGTAACGACCGCTCGGCCATAATTATATTACACAAGGTGAACCACAATACGCATTTGTCGGGAGTGACACGCCGTCCGCATGGCACGATAGCGGCAACTGGACATTTAATTCGAGAGGCCAATTACGCTTGAAGAGAGCTGCACGGTTTCTGTGGTAGTGGTATTTGGCAACGGAACAGGGTTAGAACGACTGCGGCGTGGACGAGAACGATGGCGACTATGACGGCGAGGACGTTGACAACGAAGACGGGAAGGAATAGCAATTGTAACTCTAGCAATGACGGAGGCGGACAGAAAAGGAGTTGTTATTGTTGATGGTGGAGGTGATGGTGGAAGAGGAGGAGAATGAAAATGTCTACGAAGATTGAAGTATCTGCTGACAATTGCAATCTTTTTGATTCTGGTTCCGTTCCAATACACACACACACAGACACACGGACACCCGTACGGGTACAGGCACGCCTTGGCCTGGACTCCTACTGTGTCTCCAGCTGTTCCAGATCCTCCACCTCGTCTCCTAATATGGTATCCGTTTTGAAAGATGATTTTTGTTGTTATTGCTGATGTATTTATTCTTTGTTGTTGTTCTTTCCAAGTGCTTCTTACTTCACTATATATATTTGATTTGATTTGTGTATCCTTCCTTTTTTATTTATCGAGCTTTAGTCACAATTATTTCACAATACTAAAGATTTAGTCCATAGACTTGCTTTTTATCTGTTTTGTGTTATTTATTTCTTTGGGTAATACAAATGCTGAATTTATTGAAAAATTAAAAACTTCACATTATTATTTTGTTTAGCTTTCATTTTCTAAGACACACACACGCGCTCGAATAATTTAAAGAATTATCATTTATGCACGAGATTAGTACAACAAAACTTGGTATTTAATTTGATTTTATTTTTACACACACGCACACACACTAGAAGGATTTTGGTTTCCTTTTTGACCGATTCTATACATATACATATGCATGTACATATGTGTGTATATGTATGTATTTGTGTTAATTACAGAACAGAGAGCAATGGCAACGAAAAGGGGAACGGGAATAATATTGAGAACGATTTCTATTTCACCAATAATTATGATGCTCTTCGGGTCAATCCAGTTCATGACCTATCGAGAGCACACTTAACGCACAACATACATGCATACATACATACATCTATGTTTGTATATGTATGAATGTATTTATGTACATTGTGCGCATTTGATGTATGTACAAATGTATGTAAAATGCATACAAAGTGCATCTACTGGCTGATTTATTTTCGTATTTATAGCACACTTTTATGTGCTAAATACATGGATGTTTGCATGTATGTGTAATATGTTTTGGTGTTATGTGTGTGTATGTAATTTCATTTATTGGTATAACATTCCATTACTGGAACACGCCATGAATGAAAAGTTAGGGGATGAAAACAGAATGTTTAAAAAGCTCAACACACAGACACAAAGAGAGAGAGAGAGACACACACACACAGAAACAGAGTGTGGTGAATTGTGAAACGATGAAATGATAAAACAGTGAAACGATGAAATTTTTTTTTTTTTTTTGTGACTTCACTGGAAGGAAGCAAAGTCTCTCCACAAGATAAAACCTTAGAGAGGAGCTAAAGCAGGCCAACAGCAGCATTCACTTTCGAATTCGTGTTTACTTTTTACTTCTACTCAGCAAGCAATGTATGTATGTATGTATGTACATACATAGATATGTATGGTTAGATGTATGGATGTAGGAATGTAAAGATGTGGCTGGATTCTGGTTTAACTTATTATCATGGTAGTAAGAGATACTTAGTTTTTCACTGATTCTAAATGAGTTTACTTTGCCACACATGAAAGTGGTTTCAAATTTCATTATCGGATCAACTGATTGTCAAAGATTGTCTTGACGGTTTTACACAGCACTTAAAAAATCATTGTGTTGATAGTACAGATTTCATAGGTTCGATAACATCAAAAAAAATCTCTTCTGCTTTCTTTTTTTTTGTATTCTTCATCTTCTTGTATAAAAATTCACACCTAAGGAAGGTGGTGAAAAACAAAAAACAACAGATTTGTTTTGTTTATTCAATTGTTCTTTGTCAATAGAATTCTCATGTAAATATTGCGTACATATGATACGGGTTAGGGGGCAATCTTTGCTCTTTATGGTAATGACGTCATCGGGCTCCATTGTCTAATGTGTCTCTTGATTTCTTATTGTTGTTGTTGTTGTTTTAGTATCTTTTTGTCGACGCTGTTTCTAAAAATTGGCATTAAGCCCTACGAATAGAAATGTGGCAGAGTCAAACACATAAACATACATACATATGTATGTATATACAAAGATATGGATGTATGTATGTGCGTGTATATTTATGTCTTGTTGTGGTTGAGGACCAACGAACTTATAAAATAAACAGCAACAGCAAAAACAACTAAAATAAGAACAACAACAACAGTGTAGAGGACTAGAATAGTTTAGGTTCCTCTTCTTCTTCTTCTTCTTGCTCGCCTGCTTGCTCTTCCCATATTCAAGCCCAGGCTAAGCGCAATACTTGTAAAATGTTGCCTACATTTTGGGGCTTGCTCTACTTTTATTTTTTTTTAGTTTCTTCTTGTCGTTTGAAGCATTTTACATTTTTGGTTATACCAAATTTAATTGGTTCACTACTTTGTGTGTGTGTGAGTGTGTGTGTCAGCTGTATTGCTCCTTTGGGGGTAGGGAGTTGGCAATGTGAAGGAATTTAGAATACAAAATTTTATTTGATAAATAAAAGAGCTGTTATAACAGAACCGACCACATGGTCTAATATAATTATGCCTTTCAGTTGAAGTTTTCTACGTATATTATACATTTTACATATGTATAAATATTTATACATATGTATACATATGAATATAGAAATTGTTGGGAAAACATTCATGAGCACACACGCCATATAAGTCACACAATATAAAATTGTATTCCCAGCGGAGTCACTGAAGAGGACACATAAGCAATAATAGGGATAGAAAGGGACACACACACACACACACACACACACAACACATACATAAATACATATGTAAGAATATTTAAAATACAAATGAAAAAGATTATATACGGCTTGTGAATAATCGTGTATGTATGTATGTATGTAAGTATATGTATCTATTTTTGAAAAACCTTTGTATACATGTACATATGTATGTATGTATATATATGTAATGTGGTGAACAAAACTAATTGTACATTTGTATGTACATATGTATGTGTGTGTGTGTAATTGTTTGATTCCGTATTATCGCCTGGCTACTCTCAACACAATCGACACAATTCATTCACCTTCCTACGCGTGTACACGTCACAATACGATACCGATAGCCGCGCTATATGACTCTGTAACCGAAACCGAAACCCACTTGCCGTATTTCGAAACAAATGCTGTCGCTGGCGCTGGTTTTTGGTTCTGGTGCTGGTTCTGACGCCTTCACCACCAACGCACCAGAAAGGCAAAGGCAAAGGCAACGGCAACGGCAAACGCAACATTCCACCCGTTGTGCCACCGACCCGCTGACCCAATCCCAATCCCAACACACTCACACACACACACAGACACACACAGTTAAGGGCGAATGTTACATTTTTGGCTTGTGTATGAGTCTGTCTGTGTGTATGTGTGTGTGTGTGTTTCTGTAGGGCTACCCGGACCGAGTGCGTTCAATGGGTTTCTCTGTTAAATGAACGACAACAATTACAACTGGGGATACGACTATAGCGACGACATGTGTGTAAGGCGGAAGACAACTAAATGGAAATGGAGGGCAATGGCTAAGGGCAATGTCTAAAGGGCAGGTGGGCCAGGTGCTGGTGCATCTGTCTATATATCATATCTCTCTCTCTCTCTTTCTCTCACTGTCTTTATCGCTCTCTCTTGGTCTTTTCTTTGCTTTTCATTTCAGTTTTTGTATAATTTAATTTTTATCTTTTGGTTTTTGCTTTTCATTTACTCATTGCTCTCGTTCTGTTCGATTTGTTTCTCTTGGTATTTTCTTGTTGGTTTTTTTTCATTTCTTTTTTTTTCGTTTCACTCTCAATGTATTCCCTGACTTGGGTTTTTCTTGGCATTCGCTTGAATGTTTGTAATTTGATTTTCACCACTCGACCCGATTTTGCATGCCACCGCACAAGATTCGAAATGTCGAAGTTTTTTCCGTTTTTTCTTCTTTTCTCTTTGTTTCTTTCTTTTCGTTTTTTCCCGTTTCTTTTGCTTTCTTTTTTTGGCTTTCTGTACAGAGCCCCACTTTATGAAATTGCAATTATTTGCAATTTATTTATTTAACACAAAAAATACACACACAACCACACACACAGAGTGAACACTTTGCCAAAAAAAAAGGAGAAGAAAACCCGTTTTTCGTTAGACCCATTTTCCATTTGGAACGGCAAGGAGTAGGGTTCGAGGGGTTGGCTTGGGGGTTTTCGAGGGGGAGAGCGGATGAAAAAAATTAGAAAAAACAAAAACCGCTTTGGGCGAGCAGCTACCACCGAATTTTTGTCTCACCAGTTGGACGAAAAAACTCAAGACTTCAAGACTTGGCGACTTTGTATTACACACTACAACTACACACGCACACTGACACACACATCGGCAGCGAAATTCACGACAAGGCAGCGGAGCTGCCACCAAAGCCAGCCCTGCGCTTTGGATCGAAAACCGAAAGCTCCGACCAGGTACGACAAGAACTTGCAGGGCAACACAAAAACGTTGGCCGCACTGGCCGCCACATTGGCGCATGCGGATGACGTATGAGAAATACGGGGCCGGTAGTTGGCATAAAAAGGACCTCTGTATATTTTGCAGGATGTTGCTATCTTTATCATCTACTCCGCCGCCTCCCCCAACCCTAACCATTAGCTATCCGTGTGACGTGTGCCATGGTTGAAAGCTTGGAGCTTCGAATAATCGCTGTCAATTCTCGATAAATACAAAAAATATTGTAATATTTTAAGCAATTAATCACTTACTTTAAACAAATTGAACTTGGTTATTAACTATTTATCCGTAATGCAGTTTAAATTTGAACTATTCTACAATTATCGATTGCAGGGTTTATCGTTATAAAAGAAACCGTTAAAAAGCTTAGATTTGAACAGACACAAAACAGGACAATAGATCAATTGGCATTTAGTCTAATATATAGACCAAAATGGGAAATATTTAATGCTATTTTATGATTTTTTCCCCCATTGTAATGTACTTACATTATATCACCCAAATTGAGGCGAGTCTGGACTAGAGCAAAACTTTCTTGACCATTTTCAAGAGTATTGGCAACAGCTCGTCTCCGCTTATTTGAGGCCTGGGAACCATAGTGGGCACTTCTCCTGATGACGCCATCTCCAATAATGGCAATATTGTCATCCAGACCAACAATGTTGCTATTTGTTAATCGCGCCATCGGTGATGAGCCCCTTCTGCGACGAGCTCCCACTCCGCCCAGCATCCTGTCAAATGAATAAAATGGAAAACTATCACAGATCTGCAAAGCGATCACACACACACGTACACACACACACAGAAAAATAAAACAAATTTGGATAAGAAAATCATCTTATTTTCTCTTTCTTTCACACAACACTTTTTGTATTCCAAGGAATAAATATTGTTGGAGGCGGGGGGACAAAAAAAAAATAGAAATTTATATGCACGCACGAGAAGATTCGAGGATCTGCATCGATTGCCAATTCAAGCAATTCATGCAGTAGCAACTCCGCGAGAGAAAGAGGATACACGTACCCGCTGGTACCGTTCAGTTCGAACTGATAAAACAATTTCCATGGAGCACAGCCAGTCCCATGCAGTCCGTGGCATGGCAAGATGTGGGACGTTTGCCGCTGTGCTCAGCAAGGTATGCAAATGTGTACAATGTACATGTATTAGACACACTCATTCATGCCCGTGCAGTAGTGTGTGGGCATAAGGTGACTATGACGATGACGCTGATAGGAGAACGATGACGTGCTCGATAGCACCCAGCATATGCGCATTGAACATTCGGGGTCCGTAATTAGCTAGCTGCTGTTCGAAGCAAGTGCCAATAAAGATAAACATCATCCTTTGTGCATATATTATTACAAGTAGTAAGTAGTACACAAAAATACACATACACGAACCCGAAAAACTTATTAACGCATCGAAGCATTCCTCGAGAAAGGGCCTTAACAGCCAACCGTATAACCTCAATAGAAGTCATCCGCAATTATATATGCATACATTATATTATCTATTATATACATATAAGAAAATAACATTTTAGGTTTACGCCAGCTAAATTAATATTAGTCAGGACTTTGAAGTGCTTAAGCAGTGCTCCAAAATCTATCAACTAATCTAACAGGCTTTAAGAAGTGAAAGAAGTTTCTCTCTTACTTTATTCAATAGCGTTTGACTGGGGCAAAAAGTAATTGAAATAAAGAAGAACTTTGTACTATTTAAAGTAATGCCATTCGTTGTATATTTTGCAATTAAAAAAAGAAAAGAATTCTTTAGATTAAAAAAATATTTTTATGTAGAAGGTGGATATGTATATATCAGGCAAAGGGAAACTTTTGTCGCCTTTAAATTTGCATTAGAACCGCGAAAATGAATACTTTGGCTTATTAAGGCAAAGAATCACATGGTTAAAAATACTTTTGCATACGATCGTTCTTATTTCAAGATGTTTCGTAATTTAATATACATACATATATAGATGATATAAAGATAAATCTGTTGCTCTAACTAGAGCACACACAAGCAATACCATTGGCTCACACACACACACACACACTTATCTGGACTGGATAATTTTCTTCCTTAGATAACAAAGGCCATGATCCAATCGATAAACTTTGCAACATCTGCATAAATGATGTATTGATTGCTGCAACAGTTTGTTGAGCTTAAGCTGCCAGAATTTGGTTTCATCGCTGACGAATTGGATCCAGCGGATTCTGCAGGCAGAGCAGCCGACACTGTGCCCCGCAACATCCAGCGATTATTCTTGAAGATCATTAGCCCGGCACCAGAAATGCCTGTATAGAAACTAGCACCATTTCCATTGCTTACATGCTGTTGGATTTGTCTATCCTCCACCAGAATGCCGGCGCAAAATGTTCGATTTGAGGATAGACTGCGAAAGTGTGAGTTAGCCTTAAAGCACACTTCATTGGCCACAATGGGCGCTTTCACTATCTTGGGTATGCTGCCATCGAAATGTGCTTTGCTTGCAACAGAAACCGATGGACTCGGCGATTGCAATGACTTCGATGCATTCGATTTGTCAAAACTCCAGCCAATGACAATGCCGTGCTCACCCACAATGTATTCCGATTTACTAGAGCCAGACCAAAGGCATGCTGGACGAATGAATGTGTTAAAGCTGTTGAAAGATCATGACATGACATGGTGGCACTCACATTTCTAGAACGGGGGGGCTTGCTTACCGCACTTCATCCTTAAGCATTATGACAACAATGTCCGCATCGTATGTGGTTAATTGGCTTTTGTAGTCCGGATGAATGTAAATACCATCTACAGGAGCTGCGAGAGATCCCTCCTCGTTCCAGTTCTTTAGATTGTGTCTTCCCAAAAATACTAACACCTCGTTGGCCGTATACCTTTGATTGAACATCTTGAAGCAGTGAGCCGAACTAATGACCACACGCCTCGAGACTAGAGTGCCGCCGCATTGAAAGTCAAGAGAAGTTAAATTGTTGACATATATGGCCGCTAGCCAGGGCCATGAACCACGTGTGATCGATGGCAAACTATTGGCCGTTACCGTGCTGTCGTCCACCTCTCCGTCTCCATCCACCTCCTCATCGTCTATAATGTGCTCAATCTCATCGTAGTCGTCGAGAGAAGCAAAAATTGGTGACGAAGATACCGATGGATCAGTGGCGCCGGATCGACTTTGGGATTGCTGCTTGTTACGCTGCGGTAATCGAAAGTCCAGACTGCTATCGCTCTTGCCACAAATCTCCCTTGGTGAATGAAATGGTTTTCTACAATCAGAGTGAAGAATTATTTACGAAATGTTTTTATATCTTTGGAGGGGAGGGGGTAAACTTCAACCGACCACAATCCGGATGCATACTTCTTGAACTGGATGTGCGGCTTGTGTGTCTCTGGCATCTCCTTACCACCAATTCCGGGCATCGATTCCAAATCGAATTCCTCACCGCCGCCCGCAGTGATCTTTTTATCGGCAATGAAGGTCACTTTTCGTATATGTTCCAATTGGATTTGGGTCATGAAAATACTATGCTCTGCGTATGATATATGGAAATCATTCTAGAACCAACATATGTATGTACAAAAGACTACAGTGTACTCACCGCCGGATCCGAAACAAATAACATGATTATTGGCCGAAATTAGAATTAACTTGGGTGGAAAATGATGTTTGGGAAATCGTATTTTATAGAGGACAGGGGCAAGATGTGTGAACTGTCCACGGGTCAGCAGCTCAATTTCGCCAAGGTAATTCTGAAAGGAATGCCTGGTACTTGTTGTAAGAGGAGGCAATGGAGAAGCTTACTAAAAAATCCACTTACCGTAGTTGGTTTGCCGCGCATCGAGAGGGTAACGCGCAGGTGCAGTGCCTGATTTACGTCCGGATTTCGCACGGCGATCAGACCGAACCATTCATTGCCATCGAATCTGTATTGAAAGATCTTTGGGCAGGGACTAATTGGCATTCCCTGGGCTATGGCCTTGGTCACATGCTCGAAGCAGATTAGTAGAATTGTTGTTAATTGCACTTTCATCTCAATTTACGCACACACACATACACTCAAGCATATAAGCTCTCATACACATGCGTGCATACACACACACTGATACACATATGCGTATGTAACTGCATTGGTTTAAACAATAAATAGACTTAAATAATAAAATCCTCCACAAAAAGAAATAAGGAATAACCACCTGTTGGCGAAATCTGATATTATGCTAATACTTTGTTAAAAGAACAATTTTAAATTTAGTTCACTGCAAGTTATTTGCGCGCGCCAGGGCTACAGACTCGATAACTATCGCGGACTGCTATCGAATACACTATCGGTGACTGTTATCGAATACAACAGTGCTGGAAAATGTATAAAATCGTTACAGTTTTTTTTTTTGAATAATTTCAGTACAAAAATTTAACATGCTTATATGGAAATGATTTATTCGGCATCTGGTGGCGGTGCTTCTGGTGGCGGTGCCTCTGTAGGTGGTTCCTCTGCTGGCGGTGCCTCTGTTGGCGGGTCTTCTGTTGGCGGTGCCTCTGGTGGTGTTGGCTCTGGTTGCGGAGCCTCTGTTGGTGGAGCCTCAACCGGAGGTGTCTCTTCTTTCGGTGGTTCCGGTGCAACTTCCGGTGGAGCTGACTCTGGTGGTGCGGATGTCTCGGCAACAGCCTCACCTGGTTGAGGTACTTCTGCTGCAGCTGTATCACTTGGAGCTGATTCATGGGTAACCTCCGCCACCACCGATTCACCTTCTGGCGCTGGAACACCCTCTCCTTCAGTTGTAGGTGGAACAGCCGCTTCACCTTCAGCAATAAGAGAAGTTTCCTTCTCAATATCTTTACCTGGAGGTTGCACATCGGTTGAAACTCCTGCTCCAGCATCCGCGGGCACGGTTGTACGTTGAGGTTCAAGGCTCGCCGCCTTTTCGCGAGCCTTCTCTGGTATTTCCTCACTTTTCTTGCCCTGGAAAAAGAAATTGCGACTCTGATAACAAAAATCGACGAATATAATTAAGTCTGTGGACTACCTTTTTAACCTTCTTCTGTTTAACATCAGCTGGCGGCTCTTCCTGTTGCTTATAGTCCTCTGGAAAGAATTTAAGAGCCTCGTCATGTCCGGCTGTCACGTTGGGACTGACATAGCTGGGTCCGTACGAGACCAAGGAGAGCATCATATTGGATTGCACCTTATTGACCTTGAGCACAATTTTGTCGCTCCTAAAAAAACACAAATTAGAAGAATGGTCAAAAACTGTAGAATAAATTACTTACAGCAATTGCTCTGGATAGTAATCGTATTTGTCTGTGGAATTCGCTATTAACTCTGTTCCGTCTGGATCGTCGTTGGTAAAGTAGCCATACAACGGCACCTCTTCCCTATGACGCTCCACCACGTGCATTATCTCTCGGCGTTTGGTGGCATCGAATGCCATGATAATATGTGGCGGTTCTGGTTTTGGGTCTGGTGGCAAGAAACCTGTCGTTTGACCTCGGAAGAACATATAGATAAGGGCAGCATGGGTGCGTCTATTATTGGGAACCCACACGGCCGGCATCTTCACGGTTTTTGTGCGAGTCAATGGTTTGGGGGGGTTCTTCCTCCTTAACTTCCTCTTCTTCCTCACCCATATCGTCACCCAAATCCAAGTCCAAGTCAATATCAAATGGCATGCTCGGAAGGGATGGTAAACCATCTGCTCCATATTCTGGTCCATCCTCCTCACTTCCTTCTTCTTCACCATCCTGTTCGGCTACCTCCTCGTCTACGGCAACTGGTGTGGCGTCCTCTTGATGTGTTGGCGACTTCAATTTGGGATGCTTTTTCCCTTTAACCGGCTTCTGCTCCTCTTCTGAGCTCACATCTTCGACCCACACTTCGCCCTCTGTGTGAGAGGCAAAAATTATGAGTTATAATTCGCCCTACTATCTGATTAACCACTTTAACTTACCCTTGAGTTCCACTTCAAATTTGATCTTCATGGGCGATATAATAGGAGGAATAGCATGCTCCTCAAAGAATTGATCATTTGGCGGGGCAGATCTCTCCCTTGTCAGCTCATGCGCATATGCCGCCAGCACATTGGGGACCGTTCCCACGGTCTCATCGATCTTCCAGAAGCACATGAGCAATTCCTTGCCATCTAGCTGTTTCAGCACATCGGGAGGCATTGGATTCCTACACGCATAATTGACAATATCAAATTGTTCGGTAGTCACTTGAACAACTTTGCGATCCTTGCACTGCATTTTGAGTGGTTCTGCGGGCTCTGTTAATTTCTTAAACATATCGCGATTAACTTGCGGTCCAAAGACTGTGATTCCAATATCCGGCATATTCTCCATAATGGCATCCGTCACTTGGTTCAGATAATCATTTTGTTTCTTATTCTTAGCATCACGTTCAATCCGTTCGAGCTTCTCAATGGCTTCGGTCTTCACACGCAACTGTTCCACCTCGATGGGTTGGAGCTCTGCTATATCATATAAATGTGTACGAGGTAGCTTCTGCAATGTCTTCTCCAGCTCCTTTAAGACCACAGCCAAGAGCTTTGGGGCATCAGTACCATACATAATATTCACCGCCTTGCCGCCCTAATGTATAAGGATGAAAAATTGAGCTCTCTGAAAATCTGGGAGCTATCAATCATAAAGACAGATTATCTTACTGTTACAAACAGCCAAGTGGGCTCACTCCTCTTATTGAAACGCTTTAAATCTGTGATTGTATCCGATTTGCACTAAATAAAAAGGTAGCGAATTCATTTAACCGATTAGCAACATAACAATTATCTACATACAATGGCCAACTGCAAGTTATCACCGCCATATTCAAGTTTAACCCTACGCAAACTACCAACCATACCCAGACAAGGACCGCACCAGTCCGAGTAAACATCCAATACTGCAAAGCGAACAATAAAACCATTACAGGTAATCCATATTCATCCACATATGCCTACCTAACAATCCAGGACGTTCCAGGAACTTGGCAAAATCCTCATCGTTCTGTAGATCCGCCTGCAATTGCTGCACCGCTCCCTTCTTCGCCATCGTCGTCTACATAAGCAATTTTAGCCAAATAATTAAAAACAATATATGACCAGAAATTTTGAATGATTCACCGAATTATAAATTTCATAATGAAAAAATGTTCAACTTATTTTCCAAATTTAATAACTTTCCGTTTTTTTGTTGTCTGTTTGTTTGTTTCTTTATGTTTTTCTCTATGCCTAGGCCGAAAGAAAAACAACATGTATGTATGTAATTTTTTCGAGAAATTATTGATCAAACATATTTCCAACTTTCTTATCGAATGGATTGCAACAACAAAAATGCATTCTTATTGTAAGCAATCTAAAGTGAAAATTGGAAATTCCATATATTAATTTGTTTGATAATTTACTTACTTCATTTTCATTATATTGAAACTAGATAGTCATTAATAGATATATAGTCATAAATATAATACAGTTCATATAAATATTAGAATAAGTAAATCAAGACACAGATTCAATTGTAATCAATCGTAATAAATTAGTTAACCACATATTTATTTAAGTTAAAACCAAATGGTTTTCTCTTCATGTTTTCTTTTGATTTTTTGATTTTATATGATAGTGAGTTCTTACACATTGCATAACAAAAATTACACACTCTGATTATTATCATACAAGTAAATACACTTAGATTTAGAATTATTTGAAAAAAAAAATGTATATATATATAGTAATAATAATAACCCCAGAAAAAAAAACGTACACACATGGAACAGAAATCGTGCTCTCATTTAGCTTCATTTTCATTTCGTTTGACTTATTTCCCATGTGAAAATTAAAAGCCTTTCTACTTGTACACTTTGCCAACAAGTCAATAAATATGGATGGTTCCTGCAGTGTTAATAATAATAATATTAGTTTGCAGAATTGCAAACTGCATTAGGTACATATATATAATTACAATGTTACATATTATTATTATTATGCAATCTGTTCTGATACATATGGAAATACAATACATACAGTATAAGTAGGTATAAGCAAAGGCAACAGATAAAACATTTGCTTTAAGGAAACTACGAGTTACTCACATCCTTTCTTAAACAATAACTATATACAAAAATCAAAACAAAATCATCTATCTTTAATCGATGATAATGATTGATGATGAAGATGCGTGTCGAGGGAGGGAGCTCCCTTTATCGGACGGAGATGCCATTAATTGTAATTACATTGCTGGCAACTGGCTCGGGTTCGTATACTTCATCGTTGGTGCGCATCTCGTAGGGCGCATCGTAGAATTGTTCATTTGGTATTTGGTCATAGATGTTTTCTGCAATTTCAAATCAAGGAGCAAAGTTACTCGGGATTTTCACAATTGAACCTGAGCAGTCTTACCGGATCGATTATTATTATTATTGGTCTGACCGCCTGCCTGGCCATTACTATCGCCTGGCTGTCTTCTTCCTCCATGGAATGTATTGAACGTGGCCGATTGATTGTTGTCCATATGCATGCGATTGTTTGCCTCCAGCGTGGAATAGGACATGACTGCCGCATTGCGTTCATCTTTCGTTTCGGCTGCTTGCACATTCTCCGTGTTCTTCACTGGTCTGGCTTTGTTTCGGTATAAAAATATGAGACCAAAAATAACCAGCAACGCGACAATAACTGTCGCTCCGATTCCTACACCGGTGCCCAATTCCGAGCTCTCTTGACCCTCCACAGCGGCTAGTTCACAGTGAGGCTGCTTTCCGCTCCAGGCTCCATCTTCCGTGCATTTGCGCAGATATTGTCCAATCCGATTGTAATTGGGTATGCAATGATATTCGGCGGAGCCACCATACAAAGTCGAATCGTTGACCACAATAACACGGCCATTATCAATGGCCAGAGGTCGACCGCAGTCAACAGCTGTGTTTGGATAGTTGTAAATACTATTTATATTTTCCCTTAAAAACATATTAGTCTTTACTTACGTCTGCATGTTGGACTCTTGCCCGCCCATTTGCCATTCTTTTGACAGATTCGCGTATCGTTGCCCATCAGGATGCGGCCCTTAAGACATTTAAAGGTGGCCACAGATCCCACAGCACGTGTACCCGCATCCACAGTTAAACTATCGCTAAGATTCGGTATATCACAAACAACTTCAGTGCATTCGGGTGCCTCATGACTCCAATTGCCGTGCTCAGTACACAAACGCCGCGAAACTCCGTTCAATTTAAAGTTCACATTGCACTCGTATAACACTGCAGCACCATAGTAAGTGGCGTTCGTTGCCAATGTCGTCTTTCCATTGGTGATATTCTCCGGCGCTCCACATTCGACATCTGTGAATAAAAATTATGAATTCGCGAAGTTGCTGGGAATTTTTTAACATGTTTACTTACAAACACATTCCGGAATAATGCCGCTCCACTGGCCACTATCTGTGCAGGTGGCCAGAGCCTCACCAACCATTTTGTATCCACGTTCACATCGGTATTTAGCCAGGGCGCCAATTCTGAGAAACAAACAGAATATTTCAAATATAAATATATAGTTGGACTTATAGTCAGTTTCTTAGACCTACTTGTATGTCTGCGCCGTATTCTGTAATGATTCTGCTGTGCGTATTAGAGTACGTCCGTACATGCGGTCATTTCCTGTCACCGAGAGCAGACTATGGGTGGCTCGCATTGGCTCTGGGCAGCGTATTTCTATAAAGGATTGGACATCAATAATATTAGTGTCAAAATATAATGCATCGACATTTTTTCTTTACCTTCACACTTCGGCGAGGCATCGCTCCAAATACCCGATTGCAAACACTGACGTTTCACCACGCCGCTCAGTTTATGTGACTGAGTGCAGCTGAATACAACCTCGGAGCCCACATAGGTGCTATTGCTCACATACTTATGACTGCCATAGGGAATGGGCAAAATAGGACCACAATCGATATCTGAAAACACAATCAATGGCAATGGCAATGGCATTCTCTGGGAGATCATCATTTCACTTACATTCACAATATGGAGCATCTGAGCTCCATTCGCCACTGTCAAGACACTCTAACACCGAGTTTCCATGCATTATGTGGCCAGGATCGCAATTATATTGAATTTTTGAATGCACATTATAGTCATAGCCAATGACAAAGGAACCGGCTGGCACTTGGGGAGCCTCACACGTAACTAGTTCACAGACAGGCGCCTCGCCTGACCATTTGCCGTCTCTGGTGCAGCGCAGCTCGGATGGGCCGTCCAGCCAATAGTCCTCATCGCACTCATACTTTACAACCGAATCGACAGTAGTGGTGCCATTAAGGAGAACCGCAACACCACGATCGGGTCGAACCGGTGCGCCGCAGTCAACAAATCTGCATGAAGGCGTCTTGCTTGACCATTCGCCACCAAGGCCACAAGAGATAATCTGATGACCCAGAATGATTAGTTAAATTAAGCTCCAAGAAGTATATGGTTTGTTCAATTACTTACCGCCTCGCCAACAAGCACATAACCTGGCTTACACTCATATATCGCTGTAGATCCGGCCCTTTTGTCATTGAAGCGAACATTGCCACCGTTTATGGGCTGTGGATCGCTACACCAGTCCACCAGACACTCCGGCTGTTTACCGCTCCAGCCGTCTAGAGCGCAAGTCCGATTCTCATTACCAATCAAGGTATAGTTCTCGTGGCAGCTGTAGGTGGCCACCACTCCAAAGCTGGTGCGATCTTCCGACAAGTGAATGGAACCGAATTTCAAATCGGGCAAAGCTCCACAGTCAACATCTGTTGTAAGAAATTATTACAATCGTTTATCATGGGCAATCCAGGTGGTGAGAGTTAACCTACATTTACAAGTTGGTGCTCCACCGCTCCATGTTCCGTCCATTCTGCACTCCCGTTCCGTCTGGCCAATAAGTGAATGTCCCCTGGGGCAATCGTATTGAATCTTCTCCCCCAAAGTGAATTTCTTTCCAATAACCGTGGTGTTTTGCTGTGCATCAGGAGAGCCACAGGATAAAGGAGCTAAGGAAATTGAATATACACAATATAGTTGGGGGGAAAACACATTAAAATTCTTTTGAATATTTAACTTACAATGCTGACAAATGAAATGCAGATAATCCAGATTACAGCCCACATCGTTCCACAACCAGTTTCTGGCGCCATCCAAGACAACACAATTCTGTTCGCCGTTGTAGTTATTTGGCTGATCCTTGCCCCAGGTGGGTTTCTGTACAATTTCACCTGCATTAAAGATAAGGAAAATAATAATTAGATATGTTTTTGAATTATCCAAACTATTTTATTCCATTTTCCATTCGATGTGGACGCACCATTAACCCATTTCCATGTGCGAGACGTAATGCCCGGCTCCTTTTGGGCACCAATCCAAACCAATTGCGGCTTTAGCTCACTTTTACGGCGCTCCAGCTCGGATAGAATGTATTGGCTAGTTGATCCACGAAAGTCGTGTACCAAGTCACCACCTGAAATGCATATACATACATGTATGGTATATTGCCGCCACTCCTTGGCAGACTAACTACTTAGATGCTGGCCACTCACCTGTCTGTTGGCAAATACTTTTCGCCTTCTCGAAGCTTTCACCTTTTGTTACATGAAAGTCGTAGCAGGTTTTTGCGAATGTCGTCACCACAGTGTCCACCCCGAGTTTGGGGCTCAGGCAACGGTCAACGGAGAATTCGTCATTGGTGAATGTCTCGACCTCGCAAAGACTGAGACTGCCCTCGACACCGACCAACTGTATGGCGACATATTGGCCTATCAGCGGTCTAGCACAGGTAAATGTCTTAACGACCCCCTCATCCAGAGTGCCGGGATACCAGGCGCATAGCGGATTTCTTTGCAAATCTGTGCTGCTGTTGCCCACTCGAATCTCAAGATCCTGCAGTGGCTGATGACCGCAACAGCCGCGCGTTGTAATGCGCACCACATGGACAGCCTGTGGTGTCAAAAGATCCACCCGCCACCAGGGCGATGGCTCTTTCTGTGTCTCCGAACACTCCTGTCCATCAGGATTCTAGAAAAAGGTGTGCAAAATCATTGTAGATACAATTAAAATCTCTAAAAGGTCTGTCACTTACCTTATTACCAGGTTTACCATCATTCGCATAACTAGCGGGTCCGCTCCGTGTGTACGAGCTTTGATTGACCGGCTTGCGGTAGGCCACATTAACACCGCAAAAGGGAAGTTCCCGGTCCCAGCCGGTCCGTGCATCGCACTTAATGGATGATGACCCAAACAACTCATAGCCAGGGTCACATTCATAATGTGCCTCCGATATACCACCAACCTCGCTGGCCACAGTGCGCACTTTCGCATTTAAAGGCACTGCTGGCGGGCCGCAAACTGGAAGTGAATGAAACCGAAACACGAATATATCAGACTCGTTCTTCAAGCTACTGAAATGAGTGAGTATATAACATATAGATGGGTGATATGTATGTCTACACAATACATACATACGTACATATTTCTCTAGGTGTGCCCCCCCTCTCTCTCTCTCTGTCTCTGTATCTACTCAACAATTTGAGTTTGCATATGAATCATAATTATAAAAAAATAGAACAACAAAAGCTGACCCTCTCTGGTTGTCGGTAGTCTTTACCATTTACGAAACCTGCAAAAATAACTCCTATAAGCAATAAAACAAGAGAAAACCTGCTGCAAAAATAATTTTTATAATACAATAACAAATTATAATTTCTTTTGTAATCACTTCAGGTGAAATCGTAAAATTCAGGAAGACAAGAAAGAAAAGAAAGAAAGAAAAAAAACTATTTGGCTAGGGCACTAAATCGACATTAAATCCAAGTGATTAAAATTACTAAGATCAGCTAAAGGGATCTCAGTAGCTTTTGATTACTTTCAATTCTAAGCCATTTAGATGAAAACTCTCACAATTTGTTATCTCCTAAAGTTAAGAACTGTAATTAAATTTAAAGACCGAATTACTTCCGATCATTTTGGGGTTAGGAAGGGGCCGATGATCTTTTTAGAAAACTTGACCGGAAATTGCAGTTAACAATAATTGCAGTTTATGGTGACACTTGTTGTCGACCAGTGTTGATCAACAGTTAAATGTTGTGACGTTTAATAACTTGTTAGTTAACCGGACACTGGAGTCTAGTTAATCATCTAACATTGAGCAAAAACCAACTTTAGTCTGGAGTGATTAATTAATATATCAACGACAACATCAACAGAATCGATCCAATCCGATTCGTTTCGATCCCTCGCCTCATATGGCAAGCGACAAGTCTGGTCAAGTCTGGTTTTCGTTTTGATTAACGGTTAAACGGGGGCGTAATTAAACTCAAAACCGTTAAAATATATTTATATACATACATATGTATATGTATTTATGTAACTAAATAAACAAGTATTTAGGTAAAGTCTGTGTGCATTGTTGAAATTTCGAGTCTATCATATGATTTGAAGTGCATTGTGTTTGCAAATGAATACAAGTACATGGAAAAAACAAAACAATAAAACAAAAACTAAGTATTTAATATATGTACCTGTATGCAAATACATAGATCTAAGATTAAACAAAGCCTGCTCGATCTCTCAGTCTTTTAGTCTCTCATTCAGGTCTGTGTCTATTCAGTGTGAGAGAGTCAAGTTACTTTGCAAGTCAAGTCAAGAACACGAATAAAACAAATACTCAACATTTGGCCAACACTCAAGACACTATGCGAAATGTCAGTTAGAACAGTTCAGACCAACTAACCAACCGACAGACGGACCGACATTCTGATTCTGAGAATGCCTTTTATGTATGTAAAGCCAGTTGGGTCTTGGTCTTTTGACTTTATGTGGGCGTTTGTATCTCCTTCTCCCACACTTTGGTCTCAGATACTTTGATTAAGAACATGACCTGTACCTGTGACCTCTCCACCTTCCTCCTTGACAACAATATTGTCCATGAAAATATTCCCATTTGTGGGGGCAATCTTAATTAATTCCCCCCCGCCACCCTTATATGAACATATATAAATACATTTTTTTTCGTTCCCATATTTATGCAGATTTTGCACAACAGACAGAGAATAAGAATGAGTAGCTTTTAGCTACTTACAACTTTCTCACAATTGTTTATAGTTTAGTCGTCGGTTGCTAGTAAAAGTCAATGTCGTTTTCTGTTTTGGGGTGCACAGACAATGAAACTTTTTCTTAACGTTTTCTAGTAAGAATGAAAAAAAAGGCAGGCAATTTGGCAAACCAGAAAACATCTCCTACACTCCCATGTGGAAACATGTTTTTCCATAGTCGTTTTTTAGTTTCAGTTTCTTTTTGGCTAAAGGGCAGGAAACACAACGCGCCATCTGTCTCCAGGGAGAGCACTGCAAGAGAGGGCTGTGACCTCGTTTTCAGTCTTTAACTGCCTTTTGGCTGGCTGCTTTCCATACCCTATAGCCACATAATCTGCAAAGGTATATTGAGCATTGCACATCAATTTTAAACGGATATTGAAAAACCTAAATACCCAAAAACCCATTAAGCCATATTTCAGCCATATTCACCTTGGCTAATGATTGTGATTGAGGGAGGGTTTGGGAGCAAGTTAGGGTATTTTCTGTGGTCGTTTAAATCAGCTTTTCATTTGGAACTTTATTTTTTGTTCGTTTGGTCTCCTAAATATGGCCTATGATCTGCCGGCTGCTAGGTAAAGCCAAAATGTGCGCGCGGGAATTTTGCATACAAATGTTCCTTCCTTCGGTTTCGGCTTTGGCTTCAGTTTCGGTGTGTGTTTTGGGGTTTGGGTTGAGATGTTTGCTTTTCGAGCTCAACTGCAGCTGTTGACGTCAAGTTTTTCTTTTCGTCTTATTATTTTTGCTTTTATTGTCTAAATACATTGCAAAAAAAAAAAAGGAAGAGGTGGAGGAGCAGGAGGAGGAGGAGGAGAAAAAGCTAGCTGGCTGGCAGCTCTGCGCTTCGATGATGTTATTAATGCCCAACAGCCGAAAAGCTGTTATTGTTATGAGTCTCAAATCGCATTCATCCGGTTTTACCGGTGTTTATGATATATACATACTTATATATATATATACACTACACTCTAAATGTATATGCATCTCTATATATACATACATACATATATCGTCAAGTAAGTGTGTATCGAGAAGGGTGCCTTATTTTGTTGAGGGCGTGGCATCTACATATAATGTATGTATGAAACGTAGTCAACTCAGAATGCACCATAAAAGACAGAGGGCGAGAGCGAAAGAGAGATTGAAAATAATAATGTAGCTATATGGGTAAATAGGGCGGGAGGCCTGCAATCATCGAACGAGTTGGATGGCTAGAAAGGTGTCTTGCGAATGCCGTTATTATGACAACATCAAATGGTCAAATGCTCAAAATTCGTACGACATTTGATATACATTTCACGTAGGAGGGCGCAATGTTTTTGAATACTCGTAACAACAGTGAAATGTTCAAACTCAATCACGTCTCTCAAATGTTTCCCCAGACACACATACATTGAACTTGTGAAACTTGTGAAGTAAGAATGACACACTCACACACACACACACTTAAAAGACGAAACAAAAGACCTCAAGTGCCAAATTAGCAAATTAGTCAAGATCAATCAGTCGAGATATCGCATGAACCAGAGATCACATTCAAAAATAACATAATATCAACAGAAATAAACGATTTCAAAGCCCATCAATTCGAAAGGGACTTCCGTAACTCATTCAATTTAACTTCACAGACTAGAATCAAACTTTCTCTTTTCAGATGTTAAGCCCTAAATTTTTCCCAAATGAATCTATGATATAAGATTGTTAATCCAAAACCTTTTCAATCCTTGAATTAAATGTTCATTAAGAGTATGTATCTTGAGAGTTGAGTTGACCTTCCTTTTTGCGAATTTAATCTAGTGTCGTTATGCTTTGCCAAATGACCAAACATTTCAGATCATTTGGCTTAAGATGACTGAAGATGCAAATGACATAATTCACCATTTTGTTGGCTAGTGTTGTATGGCATGTGAATGTCCTTGCACTTGACATTTATCATTAAATTGTTTGCTTGGCTTATTGTTAGTTAGATGAAAGTTGAGATGGTTAATAACGAGACGGGTCAATTTGAACTCACTTTGGCAATTTCCGGCTGCGCTTAGCATCAAAAGTAGCAGCAGTGTGTGGTGTAGGGTGGAGATTGAAAAAGTCATGGCTCTTTCCAATGTTTTAGGCAATAACTTGCCACCAGCAAACATTCTGTGATAAATTGTATTGCCGCAGATGTTGATGTAGCTGCTGCTGATGATGATGATGATAATTATAATGATGTTGCCGTTGGTTGTTGATTAGCTTCGGGCCTTACAGTTGCTGTTGGTATTTGTGTAGCATCACCAGCGATTAATTCATGCACACACTATATAGTCATACATTTATGTACATACATACATACATACATACATATATTCATATATGTATGTAAATATTTATGGCGTGAGGCAGGTCTTACATATGTTTATCAGATTTTCACTTTGCATTCACATTGAATTTCCACTGCATAATTACATATGTACTTATTTATGTATGTGCACCTGATGTATATACATACATCTATATATATATATACATATATTACTGCATAAAACAAAAACACACACACACACACACAGAGTGAGACCAATATGAATATGTATATGAAATTGTAATCATTATAATGATGGAATCCACAATTGTCGGGCAATGACTTTACCAATGTCTGCAAGCTAATTAAACTAAAGCTAAAGCAACAAAATAAAACAAAACAAAACAAACAAAAAAAAAAAGTCTTTGGGCTTTCATCGCCGCAACTAAGTTAAAGCTTCCCCCATCTTAGATATAAATCTATACATACATAGATATAAAATATGTATATCTATATGTATGCCTGTGGCTTTAGTTGTGTTTTGACCGATTGTTCAATCAACCGAAAATATGGAAAAGTAAAAGTCATTTGGATGGAGTTTCCCTTTTCATGTCTCTTTTTCTTTTAGACAAGTTTCTTGACTCCAGTTTTTTTGTCAAGGATATAGCAAAGTGTATCATTTAGTTGACTAAAAAAAAAAAAAAAAGTCCTATTGTTAACTGATCTTGACAATAGCATTATAATTTTGAGTAATTACTCGAAATACTTTCAAGGTTTTTTTTGGCTTCATATACAGAATATTTATTTGGTCTGTGCGTATACGTGATAAATTCCTCTCTCCGCCTGAGGATCGATATTGATAAGCAACTTTCATTAGAGTGTAGAAATATATATATATATATATGTATACATAAATGTGTCTTTCACTAATTATCATCGAACTGCAGCTTTTTTTTTGTGTGTGTGTTGCTCGGCGACTTGATTAATGCTTTAAGCCGCCTCTGGTGAAGAGTTGGTAAAACTTTGTTTTACCAATTCGATATCCGATATTGGTACATGTACATACATATGCATATATAGGTAGATATGTAGGTATATAAGGTGCTAATTGAAACCATATGAGAAAGTAAATACTTTGAAATATTGGAGCACGAACGACACACACACACACACACACATAAACAAACGCACACACAGTTGACAGACATACAGACTTGTTCCCGATTTCGGTAATTTGTGTCAAGCATACATATATGTACATACATACACACATATATATGTATATAAATTTATATTTATATGGCCACATCTTTATTTCTTTCTTTCTTAGCCACTTGGCCAGATTACAAAATTATCATTATTATTTCGGTGGGAGTTTTTGGTGGTTTGCCAAATTCACTGACCAGTTCACACACACACACACACACAGAAAAACTCAACAAAAAAAAAAGAAAAGAAACCTATTCACAGGTCTGGCCTGGATTGCACCTTCCAGGGAAGGGATCGTGTCGTGCAGCGGCACCTTCTCAAAGTCTGAACATGAACTTATTAGTCTTTTTTTTTTTTTGGTTTCGGTGCAATGTGCATGTGCCACCATGTGAATAGATTATAGATTTTTATTATTATTATTAACAGAGTTAATGCCAGTGGTGTTAGACCACAACAGCAGCAACAACAACACTACTACTTCTACTACTATAGCATTGGTAAATTGAACCGACGCGATCCTAACCGATCTTGCGATCCGTACGCCTGACACGTCTGCTTGGAATGAAAGTTGACTTATAACTGGTTTATTTTTTTTCAAAAAATGTATTTTTTTTTTCAGTTTGTTGTATTTTTGTTCAGTTACAGAAGTTCGTAGAGTAGTGCTGCGCATGTGCACCGACGACGGAGACGACGGAGACACGACCGTCACCATAAGGTTGATTGGCTGGTCCGTATGGTCGGTTGTTGGTTGTTGGCTTGTTTGCTTGGTGGTCGGCTCGATCGCTAGCTGGCTGGTCGGTTGGCTAGCTAGCTAGCTAGCTATCTGGCTGGCTGGCTGGCTGGCTGGCTGGCTGGCTGGTCGGTCGACTGTTTGTCATTGTGGCATTGTTGCCGACGCGAAATACAAGCTGCGCAATCGCAAAGCTTTACACAACATTGTGGCGAGGTTGGTTTAAATGTTAACGTACACTCTCCAATGTTCCACTTTAAATTACAAAAATCTCACCTATTGTTGATCCTTCAAGGGAAACTTTTTCAATAACTTTATTTTCTTGCAGTTGCAATGATTGAACTTCAAGAACTTCTTTGTTTCCCAATCACATGTAAAAACAGCTAATTTAAACAGCTGATCGACTGCCACTGCATGTTGTAAACTTTTGGGACCACCCTCGGTGGTAGAGCGGTGGCCACAGCGCTTTGTCTGCTGCATTGTTGACGTAAAATGGCTTGCCCAGCTCACAGCAGTTCACAACCCGAACCTGAGTACAATTTAACGAAAGAAATAAGTCGACAAAACCCGTACTAAAACTGGAGTACAGTAAAAGCTGTGTTCTGTTTAATTCTATTAATTGGCATGGCCAAGAAACTTAAGTCGCCAACTGTGGTCAAATACAAAGCGGTATATATATAGAAATAAGTATAGTTACCTCTATCTCTACCTACACACCAAGTCTCTCTCTCTCTCTCTCTTGGTTAAAAGGGGCTTTAGTTATTTGCCATTATTATGTTTCCCATACTTGTCCTAATTCACTTCAATGGTCAATGTTCGGTTTAGCGATATCGGTATCGGTCTCGGTAGCCAGATACTTGAAAATTTTCAACTATTTACGAAATTCGAAAGCCATTCTTTAAGTATATTTAGCATTTTGAACTTTAGTTCAGTTTGCCTTGTCTTTTTTATGGCTTAAATGAAAGTTGACTAAGCCATTTTAAAGAGGTGGGCAACATTAAGAAATTAGCCAAATTGATTCATAAGAACTGTGGGCGGGTTTTCTATACACTATTACGGAAAGGGATATGTAATTAAGTGAGCTTGAGTCGTCAAATTAAAAAGGATTAAAAAGTAGTCAAATCTCTTTTAATTTGTAACATTGTATAAGAGATACTATTGGCTTCATTTGTGAAAATTAACTTAGTTTTTAAAATATTCTGGAAAAAGTTATGGTATAAATAGATTGTTATTTGTTATCATAGTTAATTGAAATCGAAAAGAATATGATGCGGTTTTATTTTAAAGGATTCTTTTGAGATATTTTTTGGTTTTGCCAACTTTATACAGAGTATTGTTTGGTCGATGTCTCGACCTGTTTATTTTTTGTTGTTTTGGCTTTAGCAAATTAAAACACGAGTGGGCCAAAAATCATTGAAACAGATCAATCTGCCAGCCTGTTGCCAGTTGTTGGCCAGTCACAGCAATTGCATCTGCTCTGATCCAATAAATAATAAATATATTATCCATGACAGAAATAACAAGATTTTTGTGTTTCCCAAAATGCAATGGGCCGTTGCTTTCCGCAATTGTCGTCGACTTGGTTAGAGTTGCATTTGGCCCAATCTCTGTTGGCTCTGGTGTCAGAGTTTTAAACTAACTTTGTAATGCTTCAGTTGGTAAATATTATTTAACGTTTTACTAATGAAATAACTGAATTAACTGCTAAAACAATAAAAGAAAAGCAAAGCAACAACAACAACAGCAAAATAACAACCACCAACAGCAGCAACAACAACAACAACAACAATAACAATTCGATAGTCTTGCAATCCGAGGGCCAAGAAAGAGAAGCAAAACACAAATAAAATGAAAAATAAAAAACAAAACAAAAACCAACAACAACAATTAAGCTAAGTTGGTTTTGCAAAAGCTTTTATATATTTTATATACATATACATACATATATATACATATATATATATATATATGTATGTGGGCTACACATATATCACATTTAAATTAAGAGCTTAAACCGACATTAGCGTAGACTATGATATATGATCTTTTAAAGGGCATCATAATGAATTTCGCAAAAATCTTTTGCAGTGCCAAAGACAAGCAAATATTACACAATGCTTTTTTCTCACTAAAAGAGGTAGAGGTTCTCAATTACCTTTGATAAATAATGAATCTGATCGATATCAGCACATTTGATATCATTATTTTTAATTCTAATTCTATAAAGAGCAAGCTTACAACTATACTCGTTATTTGGTGGGAACTAGATGGGAACACTTTATATACACACTTTATAAATACACTTTTTATATACATATCAGATTGTATGATCAATCTGCTTGTGGCCTTTTGTTGGCCACATATATACATACATAGACCTAAGTTTCAATGATTCTTATTTATATATAGCAAGTAAATAATAACACAAAAGGGAACTTTTACATTTGGTTACTATAACATATAGAAATGAAATATGTCTTTCTTTCTTTGGTGGTGTACTTGTACACTTTGGAAAGGCAAGGAATGGCAAGAGTATATACTTATGTATGTACATATGTTCATATATGTTTATGTATATACATATTCGAATGACGAAGCCCCAAAGACTTTTATTAATTATTGATATTATTTATCGATTAAGTCAACGAAATTTTATGCTAAGGTCACTTTGAATGCATATGAATAATCGTGTGAAGATTGCTGCTTACATATATACAATGAAAAGTATGTATTTTCATATGTACTTATATATGTATAGTGTATAACAATGTGGGCTTTGCATAAAATGTATAAAACAGATATCTGCTTTTTACATTTTCGATATTATTAAGTAATTACAATAATTTTTAATTTTTATTTGTCGTAATAAAAGATAATCATGCTAATCAACACACTACACACAAGAAGTTAACTACTAGATCTTTAAAATAATTTGCAATTAAAAAACCAGAGGGCCGGGGCTAACTTCGACCGCGTCAAAGTTTGTATACCCTTGCAACTTTTTTGGTAACTCTTTCATTACCTATTAGCCATCAATGTGGAAGAACGTTTTATCTAAAAAGGCTTATGTTTGCGAAAGAATGGCCTACAATCATAGGAAATAACGAAGATATTGATCAAAATCACTGTTTTCCACCGATCGTTCCTATGGGAGCTATATGATATAGTCACCCGATCTTTATCAAATTCGGCACAGTCATTAACATATATATTAAATTAAGAAATGTTTAATTTAAAAGCAATCGCGTTAAAAGTAACGAAGTTATTTACAAAAGTCACTGTTTTCGTCCAATCGTTCCTATGGGAGCTATATGATATAGTCACCTGATCTTGATCAAATTTGGCATAGTCGCTTATAGGCGTAGTAAACTCTCTAATATTAAGTTTCACGACAATAGCTCAGAAAATAACGAAGTTATTGAGAAAGTCACTGTTCGTGACTTGGCCGTTTGTTTGGGAGCTATATGATATAGTCACCCGATCTTGATCAAATTTGGCATAAACGCTTATAGGCGTAGTAAACTCTCTAATATTAAGTTTCACGATAATAGCATAGAAAATAACGAAGTTATTGAGAAAAGTCACTGTTCGTGACTTTGGGGTTTGTATGGGAGCTATATGATATAGTGGTCCGATCCGGCTGAATCCGAGATATACAACGCCTGCAGTATATACAAGCCTATGTGCAAAATTTCAGCTCTGCAGCTCTTACGGTCTAGGAGGAGTTTGCGTTGATCCAGACGGACGGACGGACGGACGGACGGACGGACGGACGGACGGACGGACGGACGGACGGACGGACATGGCTAGTTGAACTCGTCTCGTCGTGCTGATCAAGAATATATATACTTTGTATGGTCGGAGATGCTTCGTTCTATGCGTTGCACACTTCTGACCAAAATTAATATACCCTTTTTGCAAGGGTATAACTAGTAAATGTATTTTGAAAGTCAATCAAAAGTTAGCAAAATTATATATCACCGAAGTTATATGTTTTTCAGAATAGTCCTTGATTATTCTGAGTACCTATTATTTTCAGACTGTATTTCAATTCTAAGCAATGAAGCTGTAGCTCAAACACTCTATCTATTTTTGCGTCTTGTATTATTATAATCTCTATTATGAGATATTTCTCAGTATATTGGGCTTTTCGATAAATAGTTTCTATAGCAGGTATATGCTATAGTGGTCCGATCCAACCTATCTCAATAAGGCAATCAAAACTTTAAGTTTCTTTACAATATTAAGAGCGTGAAGTTGACAGGTTCAAACGGACATGTGTAGCTATATTGACTCGATTCTTATGCTAATTCAAAATAGATATACTTTATGCGATCGGATATACTTTTTTTTTTTCATCTCATCTGTCATCTGCTTTATAATACTTTAATTTTATAATATTTTCTACAAGGCTATAAAAATAAAGTTCGTTTTCCTTACATAATTTTGTATGAAAAAAACTGTATAAGATTTTAAATTGTATTTAGCATTAACGATTATTTACAATGATCAAAATCTAGTAAAATTTTTTAACAATACATGATTCCAAGTTTACAACGACATAATTATGTTTTAGCGTCTCAAAAAGTTGACTTTAACTTAAAATTTGGTCTGAGATACTAAACAAAAAGTTTGTTATGGCAAGTTTCTCATGTAATGCCATATGTTAATCACAAATACACAAGCTTCTTTATGCGAAATGTGGGGAAAGAATAAAATGATATGGCTCCAGAATTAATCATGTACATTATAATAATAAATATAATAATCATTATGCAGGGATATTGTAGGTATTAGTCACCACTTTTTGTGTTTTTCATATCACTTACAACTCATAACTGTGCTGTGGCTGGGGCACTAGTGATCAAATGTATTTCGATCCTTAGTCTGAGAGGAAATTAAAGTCTTTGAATTGAGAGTGAGAGAGGGCGAATTATTTTGGTTCTAGTCTTTTTAATGTTGTGGGCCCCTTTTCTAAAGTGGAATTCTATTGTCAATAGTTGGAGAAATGAAAGAGAAATCGTAATGGAGGAAATGTTTTCTTCTTAGGCAGCTGACCCTCATCATAATCGTCATCACCATTATCACCATCATGATCATCATCGTCGTCATCATCATTGGCAAGATCTTCGTCATCGTTTTGGGTTGTTTTTGGGCCCTCTCTTTGATGTTAAGGCTTGATCTTGGCCACGTCCACGAACATTGCAGCAATGTAACCACTGTTAGCCACTCACTCACTCTCCGCTTTAAATTTCGATGGGAGTGCAGCCAGGTGAGTGTGCGTGTGTGTGTGAGTGTGGTGTTGGTGTGTGTCTGTGTGTGTGATCGCAGGTAAGCGCTACAGTAGCGAATGAGTAAACCTGAGCGGAGTGAGTGAGTTGGTAAACGATTGGCGAGAGAGCGAGCGAGATACGAATACGTATGGAAGCGGTTTGCTTTAAGCGCTCGATCAGAGACCAGAGGCCGGAGACCGGAGACCCAGAGACGTTTGTATGAGCAGCGGTGCTGCTGCTGTTGCTGCTGCTGGTGAGAATTATTTTTAGTTTGTTTTTGCCTCTTGGTGCGTACAGTTGCAATTGGGGACGTGTGGTTGAGGTGGTGTTGGTGGTGGTGCCGCGTCAATTAGTTGTTATTTTTTGTTTGTTTGTTTCAATCCAAATACGATTCGATTCGATTAAATTTCGATTTGAGTTTGTTGTGTCTAGAGAAACGTTTACAAGATCTATTTCAACTTCTGTTCGCTTGTGAGGCAATTGAAAGTTTTAAACTTTACGTTATATATACATACATACTGACTATATATAGTGTCTATGTGTCTATGGTGTATCTTTTGCAGACGATTTTTAAATAGATCAAAAGCAAAGTTTTGCAATCACCAATTTTGGTTGATTGTACAATAGAGTGAGAAAGAGAGAGGGGGACACACACAGGAACGGAAGCATGTTTAGCGGCCCATAACGTTACCTTTTTTGCTTCTTTTTTGTTTTGTTATTGTCCAATTATTATAATTTAGTGTCGCTTTTTTTTGAGAATAAAAGAATATTAGTGTAAAATATATTCAGCTTGACAAACAACGAAAATTGTTAGGGTTTGTCGAATTTGTGAAGAGTTTTCAACTGGCTTAAACAGATAGATGATTATGGCTTGTATCTCCATACAAAATGTATCTACACTTGTAGGTGTATGTATCTATAGCTCTAACTATTTGTGTGTCTGTGTGTGTGTGTGTGCGTCTGTGTTAGCATCAACAAGTTTTGAAACGGGCTTACAAATGGGAATGTGAAACCTTGTTGGCCAAGTCAAAAGTTCTCATTTCTATGAAGAGGAAGTTTTGGTTACAATATAACAAATAATTGAAAATCAACATAAATAAGTCATTTGACTGCTTGCAAAAGAGTTACCTTATTAAAGTCAAGTCTTGTTAGGCTAAAACGAAGATACTATGAAAGTCGTTGACATCAACAAGTGTGGAATGTTATTTTGCTTTTTCTGCACTTAGTCACACTAACTCACACTCTCTATTTCTCTTACTCTCTCAAATTCTAAACCTCTCTTTTGTTTTTTCTTTCTCTCAGGTAATGCCCAAGAAAATGTCCATGCTTAGAAGAGGTCATTTATGTAGTTGATAGTTCCAGTTCCAGTTAACAAGCCAACTGAATTGATTAGTACAATTTTGCATGGACTAAATACACAGACATATGTGAGTGAGAGACGAAGAGGCATGCAAAATTTAGAGTTAAATTAGAGAAAATAGCAATGCAACAAGCGCAACAGGTCCGTCCCATAAGCACCTATGACAATTTAGGCGCCAATGCTAGTACCAGTGTCCAGCAGCAGCAGCATCCAATGAGCAACATAATCTTCAGTGCGGGAGAAAGTGCAAAACAAGTAAAGGTGCAGCCACAGGCAGTAAGGCAAATAGCTCAACAGCCATCATCATCATCGCCGGGCGATAGTGAAACTTTGTCCAGAGCAATGACCGAAAACGATAATGAAGATGATGATGATGAACAAGACCAAGAACAGAGAAAACTGCAAAGGAATGCCAATTTCCAAAATGGCAATGGTGGCAATAACAACAACAGTCAGCACAGTATTGCAGCGGTTAAGGCCGCTCTAAATGATGCGAAATCTAAATTTTTTGGTATTAACAATTACGAATCAGTGGCAATAGCACCAACAATGCAAGTCAGTAAACCAGAGGAGCCAAAGTATCAGAATGTTCCACAACGTAATAATAATGCAGTGAACCAGATACAGAAACCGAATGCTAATGATCATTCAATGGAGTTTACTACCTATTCACGTGACCCACAGCCGGGTCCAGCAGTCAGTCAATCAGATTTGCCATCTACAACAGCAACAGCAGCTACAACAACAACACCTGCAGAAACAAAAACATGGCGCTATGCAACAACCTATGAACAAATTCCGCTAAGTGATCTTGATGCTCCACAACCATCACAGGTAATTACCATCACATATGCATGTATGTATGTGGAAATCGGAGAATAACTCAAGTTGCAATTTGCAGGCTGTCTATATGAGCACAACGGTACCACAAAATATGAAGGGTATTAAAATCGCTGGACGACATACACCAACTCGTAATAGCCTAAGACACAGTCGCATGATAGTGGTCAATCACAAAAATAATGACAGTAAGCAGATATCGTGGAGAAATTTCCAAATTATTTCTGACTACTTTTCTATAATCCTGCTATTATTACAGCTCTACAGGAAGCTTACTCAACGCACATCCGGAATTTGAATTTATCACGGCAATTGTTGATCTTACAATTAGCTGTGGCACTTCTAATTGTTGGTCTTGCCATTTGGATACTGATACTAGCCCCCAATGCATCGATATTGATCAATCCGTATTTAAGTGGTCTATCGGTAAGTAGGCAAACAATAATTAACTAATGGCTAGCTGAAGAATGCGTTAACACATCACTCCTCATCTTGTTAGCTTCTATTGGCAAGTATTGCGGGTCTTATACTACTGAGACGAGATCACAGACCCGTTCAGAGGCCAGCAAATAATTGCTATAAAGTGCTTCTAGCTGAATCATATGTATTCTCGGCATTGGCACTGATCTTCTGCTGCCTGGCCTTGGTATGTGCGGCCATTGAGTTTGCTGCTCTGGCATCAGCTGTTAATGGATCCTGCGGATCGGCAACTAGTTCGCTATTAAGCTATCGCAATTGCACTTGTCTGCCCGAAGAGGGGCAGACAGTGGATGGGGAGGCAGCATCGCAACTAGATGAGACCACCACAACAATTGCAATTGCAACTGGACAGGAGAGTAGTCATTCAACAGAGTAAGTCAGAAAACGCAGTTTTGCATAAAAGATTTAATGGTCTATCTGTCGATTACAGGAGCAGCCAGAATTGTGGAGCATTTCGTAGTGAATGGAAATATTTATTGGCTTTCTCGATGGCTTTAAATTCATTGGGTATAATTGCAACATTCTTATATATAACAATATTCATTTGTTGCCATCGCAACAGAAAACAATTCTATACTTCTGTCTAAGAATGTTTTTGGTATCTACCGAGTTTTAAGTATATTACTTACATCATTATCACCAATTAACTAATATTAGTAGTTTCAAATCACAAAACAAATCACAACAGAAAAAGAAAAAAAAAAAAAAAAAAATATATGACAACATAAATAAATTATTGACCAGAAAAGAGAAAGTAAATTCGATTCTTGCTTACACCATAAAATTATGAAAGTTTTGCAACTCATTTCCTGTTTTCACTCTCGGCCCAAGAATTAGCAGACATTTCAATTTCTATATATGTATGTACATACATATGCGTATTTGTGAACGTGAATCGAATGCTATATTACGATAAACCAAAAATCACTTTCATTTACCTATTATTTTAGCTGAAGAACTTAAAATTTCTATATTTTACATTAAGCGATTACCATCTATGGCAATGGTATTCGATTCTATGGTCAACCTTTATTAATTACTTGAGTAATTCTACTGCCGTGGCATTGGATTACAAAAAAGAAAATTGTAATTGCCATGTGCCTACAACAAACACACGTACATATGTATGTATGTATGTACGCAACATGATTGATAGGTAGTTCTTACCATCAATGTTATTTTTTATCAATTCAAAATTACAAAATAAGTAGTTGAATAATTTATGGAACAAATACTTTTATCAGAAAGACTTAAAGACCTTTATAAATATAGGCCAGTTTATATGAAAGGAATTGGAATTTAAATATCCACTTAAACTTTGTCTAATCTTGACATTCGGAATATATAGCAATTCTTGCCCTTCACTTATTCAACTAAAACACATGTGGATAATGTAAAGTTTGTTATTTACATTTCGAGATAAATTTTTGGTTGAAATCCCTTTGTTATGATAATCTGATGAAATGAATGCAAATAGATAAAAGATAAGGGCCAGAATGGGTAAAAAAAAAATGGAGCACTTCAGCATCATTCTCCGATTTACTATGTAGGAGATATGTACATAACAATGAAAGCTTACCGTTTGTTTAAAATCCAGCAACTCCACCGATTTTACGATAATCGGAATTAACAGAAATAGTTCCATTAATCGTATTAGAAGTTATACCACACATTACAGAGCCACGATTAAGATAACGTTCACAATGATGACCCTTACTCTGTAAATCATTCACATACGTTTGCAGTAATCCGTATTCGTAGAAAAGAACATTTGGAAACATTTGATGGTGAAACCGATTTGCATCGATGGCCACTTTGATGTCACTGTCCTGCCAGAGTATGCGGATTAGCAGTGGAACCAACGTCGAAATGATTCTTGTACCACCGGCAGCGCCGACAGACAGTCGGACACGTCCAGTTGAACGTTCTGTGACCAAAACTGGACTCATTGAGGACATGGGTCGAGCCAATGGGATAATTGTATTTTTGCCCGATACATATGGCAAGTCAAAGTAGTTGCGTAGATGCTTAATTGAGAAATCGGACATGGCATTGTTAAAAAGAACTCCCGTACGTTGACCCATGCGACCGCTACCAAAGCTAAAAGCAATCGAAACATGAAGTTGATGGTCATATTGATTTGAAGTTGATTGATGCTTACTAAAAGTTAATGGAACTGGTGACCGAAACAGCATCGCCGTTGAGGAAAACGGATATGTGAGAGGTGCCGTGTTCTTTCCTCGCTTGTGTGTCTGCAGTGGCGCCATAGTAGTTTGAGTTATTGTGCGTTTGCAAGTCATCAATTTGCTTGGAAATAGTTGCAGCCAAATCCGAGCTGAGCATCTCATCTATTAGCTGGTGAGTGAAAGCGAGATGAAAACCACTTGTTGATTTAGAAGAGGTAAATGGAAAAAACTTACATTCTTGTCAGCTGACGGATCCAATTGCCAACGTTTTACAAAGCCAAATTTCAGTGCTTCGACAATGCGATGAACCTCCAGTGCCCCAAGTTTTTCAACTCGGGCAAAATCTTTGCGAAAGGCCCGCAAAATGTTCATTATAAATCCTAAAACCAGACCACTGCCTGGCGGTGGTATCAAATGTAAATCAAACTCATCCAAAGGCATCACAATTGATTCCCGCAACTCTGCTTCCGCTGCGCTAAGATCTGAAGCATCAATGGCGCTGCCCATGTCTCTTAAATCGGCTAGGATGTCATTGTGTAGAGATCCATTGTAGAAACTAGACCATCCTTCTTTAGCCAGTCTTTGGTAAGTAGTGCACAATTGAGCTGGAGGTCGGATAATTCTGCCCATATGCCAGAATTTTCCTGTTTTTGGATTAATGAACATTTTCTGTAATAGCTCATCGTTCCTAATCATGTCCTGATTTAGGATTAGTGCATCAAGTTGATGCTTGTACAGCGGATACCCACGTCGACAAAGATCCACAGTGGGTCTTATTAAATCTGACCAAGGAAGTTTACCGAATCGCTGATGAGCCACAGCGTACCCCTTAAGCTCAGTTGGCACTGCAATTGCCCAGCTAGACTGCTTTAGCTTCTGTTCACTGCGAAATATCGTAAAATTCTCGGCCAAAAGGGAAGCGGGGAGCCATTTCACGACCTAAAATACTAAATGACTTTCTCTCCTCATGCATATACACGTTCATCAGCATTCCTCCGCCCAAGCCCATGCTCTGCATTCCAACAAGGCCATTACAGAAAAGAGCTGTTAGGGCACCATCCACCACACTGCCGCCACTTTCCAGCGTCGACCTATATTTAAGTGAGTAAGGATTACAATGACAAGGCCACGGATCAATACAAACCTTGCGGCATCACTGCACACGCTATTGTCCGAGCAAATGGCTGCATTCCGGAATTCGTGCAATACAGAATGGGAAGGTGGCAACGGTTCGACGGGATTGGGAGGTCTTCTTGGAGCTAGATGCACAGCTAAACCCGAATAGATATGCGTTTATGAATTGAAATTAATCTTTAATAAAACTATTTACCACTCCTATCCGTTTGATTGTGCAAATATATAGCAAAAAGTAAGGCCAGAAGCGCCAACAAGCGAATACGTATATAAGAACAAATTGATCTATACATAAGTTGATTTTGGCAGTTTTTAAATTTTTGCAGATCGAATTGTTTAAATTTGTTCTCCACTATTATTTTCTTTTTGCTACTTTGTTATTTTTCCTGTTTTCGCTCGCTCTCTTTCTTACTCACACGCTGTGGCTATAAACCAGCTGAGTGCTATAGGGTGACCAACATTCTTTTGAAAACAGTAATCCCTAGGCGCGAAATTCAATTTGTATCTTTGAGAAAATTTTCATCTGCTCTTTTTGGACGCCAAATAAATATCCTGTGTATCCTTTCCTGCTTTTTTTGTATCTAAAGAGAAATCTTGATTAATAAACGCACAAATGTTAATTCCGTCGTGTATTAACAGACTCAACAGGAAATAGTTAACAGACTCAGAATGGGTTAACAGACTCAAAAATGATTATATTCGATAGTTTTTGTTATTCTATCGCTCGGTTGCGGGTCGCGGGGGCGGAAACGGTAAAAATCGGCAGAATTGAAGGTTTATATATTTGTGTGGATAAAGTAAACAAGAAATCACGTTAAGAAGCGTAAGTGTAGGGTGGCGTCTATATGCTATATATATACATATAAATAGACAGACAATCATGTATATATTAAGTGTTTGATATAGAATTTGCGAAAATACCAAATATAATGAAAATAAAATGATGCCTCTCCATCAAATAAAGAAGTGCGTAATTTGTGGGCTAAATTTGCAGGGTTGGACCATTCGGCACGGTGTGCAATGACCAGACAACGTGATGATATGGTGATGACTGAAGACATCATGGTGAACACTGACCACAAAAGAAGTGGTAGCAATTTAAGTAAACGGGACTCGATGGAGAATTCATGGTCATCGAAAGGATATAGTTATATTAATCCATTTGTCCATCGCATTGAGATTGACAGTCAGATTGAATTGGCCAAGGTGAGTGCTTTGTTGTTATTATTATTTTTGCCATTACCGTTACCTTCAGTGTGTGTGTTGGTGTGTGAACGTGTTTGTGGGATGATGTTCCATTTGGCATTTCCGTTTTACGTTTCATTCATGCAAATCAATTTTTCAGACACATGTGTGTGTCGGAAGATGTTACACAGAAGAAGAAGAAAAAGTGGTTCTAGCGCCAGCAGAGTTAGATCAACATATATGTATGTATGTATGTACATATATGTACATACATACATACATATACTTCTACCTCTGTATTTGTGTGTGTGTAGTTTGCATACTTTATTGGTTAAACCTCTTCTCTTGTGCCTCCCGATTTCCTCTGTTCCTCCCTCACTTGACATGCATTACATTAATCAATGGATGTGCTTCTTCTCCTTTTGCCACTTTCGAACCGTTTTTCTTTTCTCTTTTTAGTTTCAGTTTTGTTGTTGTTGTTTTTTATCGCCTTTCAATGTTAACGTCGCCTCTTGCGACGTCATCAAGAATCGTATGATTTTCTTGTTCTTACCTTCCTTCCCCCGCTCCTCATTCTGCCGCCCGCTCAGGTCTTTGTGTGTTGGCCTTCTCCTCTTGTTGTTACTACTACATTGCCGGTTCTGGCCTATTGTTGTTGTTGCTGTTGCTTTCTTTTGCAGTTAGGCGCCAAACTGAATGTGGATATACCTTTTTTGCCAACTGGTTCATTATGTTCCAAAGTGCATTCCCCTATTTTTTTTTTAATTTTTATTGAGTTTTTGTTAGTATTTTTTATTGCTTTTTAAACGTCTCGTTTTTTTGATAATAATCATATTGGCACGTTTCACCATATGTTTTTAACGCGGGGAGGGAGAGGCAAAAATAATCCATAAAAAAAAAAAAAAAAAACAGTAACAGCTGAACCCAGTCGTTTCATCCAATAACCCAGCCTAGCCAGCCGCATTGAGGTTAATTGCCCGCTATATAATCACCGAGATTTTTTATGGCTCACAATTAGTCAAAATTTCTATTAGCCTAAGCCCCCCCGCCCATAGTATAGTTCGACAATAAACATATAGAATTCAATATTGTACGACATTGAGTCATAGATTGTATGTATACACTCATATTTCAGCTTTGAATATTTTGGAGATTTGAACGATTTGGCCTCGTATCATTATCAATTCTAATGCTATATATGTACATATGTAGGTCATATTTAAAAAGTAAAAGTCAATTGACATGATTATTCCATTCAAATTTGTAGTAATATATGTATTTATACACAAATGTATGTATGTGTGTATGTATGTACATATGTATGTATGTATATGCATACGTTCACTTGTAGTATCAGTTTTTAGAAATGATGACTGATCTTCTGAGATGACGCATTGTTGTGTTGTGATAGTAACTGCGCCGATTCCCATTACAAATATGTAAATAGTAAAATAGTTTTTCACAGAAATGGAAAACATCTGCAGAGAATTGATTAAGATGATGATGATGAGTAATTGAACAAACGAGATGACGAGTGACCCACAAATCGCAGCTGATTGATCTGATGATCATACGGAAACCCGTTTGCGAACGATCTAAGGTCAAGGCACTGTCATTGGCATTAACTTTAAAACAAAACGTCTTTTTCTTCCGTCTGCTTGCCAAAAAAACAAAAACAACAACAATGTCTTGCCAAAAAAAGTAAACACACTTGTATCCAAATAAGCAAACGACGAGGGTTAATCAAAAAGTTACCCCACCAGACTTGGGGCAGGTTCGTTGCTGTTTTGTGTTCACACATTTTTGTGGAGTGCCACTAAAGCAATCACAAGTCATTGTTTGTACACACAAATGTGTGAAAAACTGATTAAAGGTGTTTGCCATATCGAATATTATGCAATCTTAGTCGTCAATCAAGTACAAGTACTTTGAACTTTTGATTAGTTACCACGTATTTATGCCCAATAATCCGAATTGGTCTTTATTGCTGTCTCTCTTTTACGTCCTAGTCGTAAATTGTTTGTCGATAACTTTTGAGGCAACCCTCTGGGGCCGAACGATTCATTTGTTTAACGCTTTATTTTTATTTGTATGACTTAATTACAGGTTTATGTGCTTACCGTTTTGTTGTTACCCATTCGTGTGGTGGGCTGCGTTTTATCATTACTCTCGGCCTGGATGTTTGCCTGCATCGGTCTATATGGGTTAACTTTGGATGATCTCAAGCAGAAACCGTTAACAGGATGGCGAAAGTAAGTCAATCGGATTATCAAGGAAATCAGCATACTAATCACTCTTTTTCACTCTCTCCTTTATAGACAAGTTCAATATTTGGCAGCCCGTGCTATGCGCATGGTATATACCGCTGGATCATTTCATTATATTAACATGAAGGGCACTCCGGCTACATCAAGGGAAGCGCCCATTCTGGTAGTGGCACCGCATTCCTCTTATGTGGATTCCATTCTTGTTGTGGCCAGTCATCCGCCATCGATAGTGGCCAAGCGAGAAACATCGGACATTCCTCTATTGGGACGTATCATTAATTATGCTCAACCCATTTATGTGCAGCGCGAAGATCCCAATTCCAGACAGAATACGATACGCGATATTGTGGAACGAGCACGTTCCACTGACGATTGGCCCCAAGTTGTCATATTTGCCGAGGGCACATGTACGAATCGCACGGCTCTTATTAAATTCAAACCGGGAGCATTTTATCCCGGAGTCCCAGTGCAACCGGTGTTGCTCAGATATCCCAATAAATTCGATACCTTCACGTGGACCTGGGATGGACCAGGAGTGTAAGATGAAAATGCAATGATTTATATTTCTGAATCTTAATTAAATAGAATATCCCCATTTTTTCTTTAGGTTGCGACTGCTCTGGCTGACCATGACGCAATTCTATAATCGGTGTGAAATCGAATATTTGCCAGTATACACACCATCTGCTGCCGAGAAGGCCGACGCCAATCTGTATGCCCAGAATGTGCGAGAAGTGATGGCCAAGTAAGATGCGATTTCCGATCTCAGCAACTGTTGCATAATTTTGTATATTTCCTCATATGTTTTCTCTAGGGCTCTGGGTGTTCCCACTTCGGATTATTCGTTTGAAGATGTCATTGTAATGAGTCGTGCGAGGGATATGAAAATACCGTTTCCTGGCGATATTGTCGAAATTGAACGTACACTCGACCAGTTGGGTATACTAGAGAGTAAACGGGATGCTCAACTATGTGAAAAGTATTTGAACCTTAGCAATACAGACAAATTGGATATTATAACGTTTGCCGAATTGCTGCAAGTTGATTTGAAAGATCAAAATTTACACAAATTGTTCGCTCTACTTGATCACGTATGTTTTTATATATGTACCTCTCTCATTCTATTGTATACAAATATATAATGCATCTCTTTCACTTTAGCGCGGCAAAGGCACAGTGAGCCTAAAAAGTTTTCTACTCTGTTCGCTATTTTGCAAATTGAAAAACTCTGACATTTTAACTTTTCTACGAGCTTTGGTTAATGTAAGTTATTCTAGAATGTTTCTCATTCGACGGTTAAATTCATTTTGTCCTTGCAGATTTATAGTGAGTCTAGTCAACGCATTGACAGGGACAGCTTTGCACGTCTATTGCGGCATGCTGGCGGCAAACTGAATGAACAAAATGCCCAATTATTGTTCTTTAAACTAGATACGGCCAACTTGGGCTATGTTTCGTTTGGTAAGCAAGAATGCTAAAACAGTTTATGTTCAGCATTTCTTTGACATAAGTTAATTATTGTACATTTTTTGATTACTGTCTTTCTTCTGTCTTTACCATATATAGAAAACTTTGCCGAATATACAGAAAAGCTGCCAAATTACAAATTTCTTTACCATAAATCGGAGCACATAAGGCGATCGAAAGTAACTTCAACTCCAGCAACAACCACGCCCCCTCCCACGTCAACAGCCACGGCCAAATCGATTTCCACGTCGATGCCAAGGCCTCTAATTAATTAAATGATTGGCTAACGCAAAGCTTAGAAGCTCTTTTTGGTTATTTTCTTAATTCGATATATCTATACATTTTTTTTTAGTTTATTCCTTTTTTTTTACTATATTTCAAAAGCAATAAGCAGAAAGTTCAATTGTAAACTATATAGATTTAATAATAATTTATTTATTCGTGTACGTGTCCAGGAGCCGATTGTAATTGTGAATGATGATGAACATTAGAGGAATATTAATGATTGCTATGATTTTTTTATATATTAATTTATAACTTAAAGCTCTTTTTTAACTCAAGTCATTTCATCTTTGTGATTCTTATTATATGTACCATACACATATATAATTATATTTATATACATATATATTAATTTATATACAAATCAGAAGAAAAGAAAAAGGAAACAGAACATAACAATATATATATTGTAATATTCGTAGAATGATTCCAACTCAAGCCAAAATTCTCCTTCTCACAATAACAAAATACATAGCAAAAAATGTACTGCGATCTTAGCTGATCTATAATTTTCTTAACCCATCTCAAACTTAACCACCAAAGCACTATTTATCTATAAGCTCTGCGATCGAAAAGGTCGTCACACTCACCATTCTTTTAAACTTCAGTTTCCTATAGTTCCTAGATACGAAAGAAAAAAAAAAAAAAAAAAAGAAAAACAACACGAGGCATTTTGTAAAACTTATACACCCAAACCAAAAACGAATTGGAACCTGAGGAAACTTTAGACTTAACTACCAGGTTAGCCTGTACTTAAAAGAATCCATTGATGATAAGATCGGCTTGCCGAAATCTATACCCATACTCTTGCAATTCTTCGATTTAAAATCGCAATAAGACAAAGATTGCATAGACTAGAATGATCATTCCTATGTCAGGTATAAGTGCTCCGATTTTAACTGAGGTGACATCTCTCGACTACATATACTATATAGATCTATGTATAGATATGTCGATTGCTATTATTCAATAGGAACTTAAATGCCTACGCTTCCTTTCGCAAGGGTATAACATTATAGATATGTATGTATCCCCATAATTATTATGAAACACTTTTGGCACTTAGACACTCATGCATGTAATCAATCACTCACACCCCCAAAACACACACACTCTCACACACCCACCAAAAAAAAAGGGGTAATCTGTTGATAGAAAAGATCTTCGGTAGAGCCAAGGCTTTAAAACAAAAAAAAACACAACAAACAAAATTATTTGCTCTTTTGAAGGGTTTTATGCAAAAATTATGGATATTATAGTTATATAGTATGTATGTATAAAACGATCATCAAAGTTTCTTTTTGAAAGAACCCTCTCAAACGGGGATCTACATTAAAAACAAAAAATACCTTACCCCAAAAATAGTCTTACACTTGAACTTAAAAATAAGATAAATCCGATTTATTATATTTATGTATGTATATGTATTGCAACAACAAAAAAAAAAAAAACAATATTAGATTAAGAACAGAAACAGATAATTATAATATATGTATGTATTTGTGTGAGCCTAACAATTGAAGGAAATTCTGCTCAAATATATATATACATATACACTATATATATACATATATACATAGTATATGTAACTCCATGTGTATGTATATATATATGTGTGTGTGTGAGAGTTTTAATTGCTCTTCCTCTTTTTGTGTTTTTGGGCAAGGGGCGTATTCTAAAAGATACGCCCCGTAAGCGATCTGCGAGGCAATCATCCCGGCGGTCACTACAGTCGCCCTGAGGCGGATTCGGCGAAAAGATCGTTCTTTTTTTTTTTTGTTAGTTGTATTTTGTCTTTCTCTCTGACTGTGAGTTATTTAAGTGAAAATTGTGTGAGAGTGTACGCAATGTGGTTAAAGCTGGGCGGGATTGCCCTTATCCTGGCCCTTATTACCAAATCAGTGCAGAGTTTTGTCAATGCGTAAGTCGTGAATGAGAGGCGACTGATTCATTTGTGTGTGTGTGTGTAAATAAAATCCTTTTTTGAATGGCAGCCCCAAAATCATCAGCAAAGATGGTAACTTGATATTCGAGTCGGGTGCCAATCGAAATATTAGTTTTCGTTTGAGTGGAACCTCACGTTTTCTGATCAACGAGGAGTACGATGTCCTTGAGCTCTTGTTGGCTACGGCTAGTGGTAAAAAGGGCCCAAATGACGATAAAGAGAATTGGGATATCAACAACGATTTCTCGGATTTACGTGATCTGGCCAGTCAATTGCAGACATTTAAGAGTTCTGTCTTTGGTGCCAAGGGATTGAGATCAAAGGTCCAAGAATTACAGAACAGGTGAACTGAACATTGATGTTCATATGAAGGATAAAACATATTTAAACAATTTCCATAGAACAAGGACCTCAAAAAATGAGATGAACCGGATACGTGAACGCCTAACCATTGTGGAGAACAAGGTGACAGTCCTCAAATCCCAACTATCATTGGATAGCTGTCGAAGTGGACCGTGTCAGAATGGTGGCAAGTGTTACAATACCTTCAATGGTTACCGCTGCCAATGCCGCTCCACATTCGAGGTATGTAAAGGAAATGGGGGCGTATTTTTTTTTTCTAATCTCTTGATGGACCTTTGGCAGGGGACTAACTGTGAGAGTGATGTCAACGAGTGCGCCCTGTATGATGGCACTGATCTGGGCTGCCAGAATGGAGCTCAGTGTGTGAATCAATTCGGTTCGTTCAGTTGCCTGTGTGCGGCCGGTTGGCACGGGATACACTGCACCCAACGCAAGGGAGACTGCTTGCAGTCTAGCTCCTGGGAATTATGCGGACATGGCAGTTGTGTGCCCAGCAACGATGAGCTGGGCTATCGTTGCCTCTGCGAGCAGGGCTGGAAGAGTAATGGCCTGAGTCCGGCATGTACCGAAGATGTGGACGAGTGCAGTGAATCGGCCGCTCATACGCCCTGCTCCACGAAATGCATCAATTTGCCGGGCAGCTTCACTTGCGGCCCATGTCCAGCAGGTCTCACCGGGAATGGAGTCAGCTGCCGAGATCTGGATGAGTGTGCCGAGAACAATGGAGGTTGTAGCCTGAGTCCAAAAGTGGATTGCATCAATACCTATGGCTCGAATCATTGCGGTGCCTGTCCGGTGGGTTGGATGGGTGATGGACGCACTTGTGTTAGAGATCCTCGACAAGGTTCTGCCATTGGCAGCATAACCAGCTGCTCCCGCAACACCAATCTTTGCCATCCGCGTGCCACATGTGCCGAGATCTCAAACACGGTGGTTTGCAGTTGTCCATCGGGTATGATTGGTTCGGGCTTTGGTCCGAATGGTTGCATCACCGGCACAGCCAACAATTGCGATGGCCTGCCCTGTCTGGTGAGTGTTTTTTGGCAAGTTCCAGTTTCGTTTGAGTCATTCAAGTAATTGCGTTGCATTTGTAGAACGGTGGCACTTGTCTGGACGCAGGTATGTCCAATTTCACTTGCCTGTGTCCACGGGGATATCGTCTGCCGATCTGTGAACCGCTACCCAATCCCTGTACCAGCCAACCCTGTCACAATGGCGGACGCTGTACACCCACACCAAGTACTAGCGATGGCTTCGTCTGTCAGTGTATGCCCGGCTACAGGGATCGCTTGTGTTCCACTCGTTTCAGCAGTTGTAATGAAATGTTTACTGCCCCCAGTGGCAGTCTGCGCTATCCGCCGAATGGTCAGAATTATAATTATAACACCCAGTGTGGCTGGGTCATACGGACAAATGAATCGCTGGTCGTCAATGTTACATTCAATAGTTTCGATATAGAGGACTCGACTGAATGCCGCTTCGACTGGCTGCAGATTAATGATGGACGGTCGGCTAGTGACCAGGTTATTGGACGCTTTTGCGGTCATCGATTGCCAAATGGTGGCAATATCATCTCATCGGGTCATCAATTGTATATGTGGTTCCGTTCCGATAATTCGACATCCCGCAAGGGCTTTGATCTCACCTGGCGTTCAATTCAGCCGCAATGTGGTGGCCGTTTCGAGTTCGACACTCATGGCACATTGGCCTCGCCCGGTTCGCCGGGTAACTATCCAAGGAATCGAAACTGCCAATGGCATTTGGTGGCCTCGAGTAGCAAACGAATCAAATTGACATTCTTTAGCCTTCAATTGGAGCAGCATGCGGATTGTAATTTTGACTATGTCGAGGTGAGTTTGTTTAGGTCAACCACCAGGAATGTCGAGTGTCTAAGTGATTTTTGTGTTTCTTTAATTCACAGATTCGGGATGGCGTCTCGGGACGTCAATTGCATAAGTTCTGCACCAGTGCAGAACCAGCTCCACCGCCTCTTCTCTTGGCAACTCATGAGGCTATTATTGATTTCCATTCCGATGCAAATGGCACTGACACTGGCTTCCAATTGCACTATTCCGCCGAGGAGCGAATACCCGGATGCGGTGGCGTCTATACCTCTAAGGAGGGCACCATCAAATCACCAATGGCCATCGATTCTGGTAATGGAGATGGAAGCATATCATGTGAATATGAAATACGCATGGGCATAGGCGAATCGATAGCCATTGAGTTTACCAAGTTTGACATGGGCCCAGCAAACTGCCTGGAACTGTACGATGTCACGGATGATTCCACAAATCTGTTCCAGGCCAGGCATTGTGGTGAAACCGGTCTGCAGTTGCCGCCATCGTTTAATTCACTGTACAATCGAGTTCTGATCAAATATATGGCTACTGGCCAGGGCTCGAGTAGTTTTGAGTTGAGCTATCACATGTCCTGCTTCTATGCGTATGACAGTCCCACAGGCACCTTGGTCTCTCCCGGCTATCCCAATTTAACGAACAGCGAGAAAATATGCACCTATAAGATAACATTGCCACCCAATATGGTGATAGCGTTGACTCGAATCGATTTTCAGCTGGAGGATACTTCGCTGACCACTGATGACTACACGGTTGACCAGGCTGAGTCCTGTGGCGACACTGATCTAAAGGTGAATATGTATATAAATACCATAGTAAAGAAAAGTTTATCTTTTTTGAATCAACAATGTAATGACTTTGATAACGAATCTGTGTAACAAAAGGCACCCTAAAAGTATGCCACAAAATGTGCTATTAATTTTAAATTTTTTGATCATCGCCAGATTAAAAAACTTTTTCTTCATAACTTTAGAGTGCAATTCAGAACTTTTCCATTTTCCCCTCTCTTCTAGATTAATGACGGACTAAATCAGAATATTCTTGGGCCATACTGTAGCCATTCTCCGCCCGAAGAGGAAATTCTAAGCCAATCGAATATGATGATCCTCATTTTAAATACCGACACGAGCAGCAGTGGTCGTGGCTTCAAATTTAACTATCGTTCGGTGCCAATTGGTACTGGCAAATGCGGCGGCATTCACACCAAAGAGGGCCAGAATATACGCCTGCCAACTGGAGAAGGAAATAAATATGCAAACAATCAAATCTGCACTTGGGTGATTGTCGCGCCAGCAAGTAAGGGCATTATGCTGCACTGGAACTATTTACAATTGGAGGGCCTCACAGATTGCTCGGCCGACTATGTGGAAGTGTACAGCGGCCTTCGCACCGACGACAGTAGCAAAAGTTTGGGGCGTTATTGCACGATATTACACGCACCATCCGATATGGTGGTACATGACCGACATGTGACTATTAGATTTGTATCGGATTTCAGTGACACTTATGAGGGCTTCGAGCTGTCGTACCGTTTTGTGGAATTGCAATCCTGCGGCGGACACATAAACGGAGTAGAGGGTGTCCTTACATCACCTGAATATCCAATGAATTATTCATCCAATTTGGATTGCCATTGGCAATTGACATCGCCAAGAATGACGCGAATATCATTGCAATTAGATATGCTGGATCTGGAGGTGTCCAATGATTGTAGTCACGATTTCATTGAAATACGAAATGGTGGCTACAATACCTCATCGTTAATTGGAATATTTTGTGGACAAGATATTCCCCGTATTCTGCCCGGTTTCACAAATAAAATGTATATTCGTTTCCATTCGGATGCCTCGGTCAGTGGGCGGGGCTTCCGTTTGCACTGGCGTGTCCAATCCGTTGGGTGTGGTGGCAGAGTCCCGGGCAATAAGGGTGTCATTACCTCACCGTCCTATCCAGAACCATATATGCACAATGCCGACTGTGAGTGGGAATTGCAGGTCCATCAGGGCTCTGCCATCGATATCACATTCGAGGATATGGATATGGAGGATCTGTTGAATTGTAATTACGACTATATTAATATCTATAGCGATCGGCGAATGCATCCACTGAGAACTCTATGTAATCTGCCCAATGAACAGAGTCGACACATTCTCGTTGATTCGAGTGTGGCCACCATTGCCTTCCATTCGGATTCTAGTAATACGGGTCGTGGTTTTCGTCTATCGTTCAATTCCAATTGTCTTCGCAATCTGACCAACCTTTACGGCACAGTCGAGAGTCTCAATTACTTGGAACCCCTTCTCAATGCCGATCACACCAATTGTAATTGGACAATACAAGCTCCGCGAGGGAATCACATCCGTTTGGAGTTCTCACATTTCGAGCAACTTCCTGAACTGCTACCCACAGAATTGTCCGGTGGTGTCTATCTGATTGATCAGGGTAAAGTAATGAAAATTATGGAACCAGGCATCATCCACAATGCCACAGGCAATGTTTTGTCCATTCTACACAACTCGAGTAATGTTAATTTCCAACTGGAATATCGCATCGATGGCTGTCTTGGAGAATTCCGTGGATCTAGCGGTAGCTTCTCATCACCCAACTATCCGAACATGTATCCCAATAATCTGGAATGCTATTGGTTAATACATGTGGAAATGGGACAGGCTATTGAACTGACTATAAATCATTTGGATCTCGAGGAGAGTGCCAATTGCACCAAGGATGCCCTAATAGTAAGTGAAAGCGTTTGCCTTTTTGGTTGCATATTTTTAGGGGGCTTTTTCTTCTAGATTTCTAATCAGCCCACTGCGTCCAACACACATGAACGACATTGTGGAGTTACCCCACAATTGGTTATCACCAGCGCTGGCCATAAGCTGCATGTGCGTTTTACTAGTGACGATTCCCACAATGGACTGGGCTTCCAAGCGACATACCGAGCTGTGAAAGCAAGTAAGTCTAGCCGCCAGCAGCCTTAATCCTCAATCAATTCAATTTGTTTTCACAGCAGCTTGTGGCGGTAAGCTGACTGCCAGAAATGGTGTCATTGAATCCCCCAACTATCCAAAGAATTATCCGGCTGGTTCCCATTGTGAGTGGCTTGTGGAAGTATCGCTGCATCATCAAATCATTTTTGATATGCAAGACATGGTCTTGGAAGAGGGTTACGATTGTGGTTGGGATTACCTGGAAGCATTTGATATGTCGCCCGGTGATGGCCTCGATGATACCGAAGGCGATCGTATTTTCAAAGTGTGTGACGGCTTGACCATTCCCAGAAATCGTTCCACCTCGAATACAGCCTTATTACGTTTTGTTAGCGATGATTCGGGTTCTCGTAGAGGTTTCCGTCTGCATTTCCGTGAGTCATGCGGACAGACGGTGGATGTCGATGAAACGGATTTCGATTATCTAATGATGCAAAGACAGGCGGCCCGCAATGAGTCTTGTGTTTGGGTACTGAAAGCCACTGATCCCGGCAAACATATAATCTTTTACACCAACTGAGATCCTACTCCATCCGGAGGCGTCGCAAATGTATCCAAACGAGGGCGATTGCATGCCGTATGGTATTCAAATATACGATGGCGTCGAGGCAAAGGGAACACCACGTACACGCTTCTGTCGATCCCATCCACCGGCCATCATCTCGAATGGACGGGCATTGACAATTAAAATGCCTTTAAATGTGGTAGCCGAATTCGAGGGCCACTACATGACAATGGACACGGCCTGTGGTAGCCTTTATACGGCATTATCTGGACGTTTCACTACCCCATACTATCCGAACAGCTATCCGACAAATATTGAATGCACATGGGTCATACAGGCCATTTCGGGTAACTCGTTAGCACTGACATTCGAATCCATGGATCTGGAGCAATCGGATGGTTGCAATAATGACTATGTCGAAATACGGGAGGAGAGTGCGACAGGTCAGTTGATTGGTGTATATTGTGGCAATCAGGTGCCAAGTGTCTTGAGAGTCAAGGGATCCATATGGTTGAAATTCAAAAGCGACAACGATGTGGTTGGTGAAGGCTTCATGGCTTCCTATAACTATGGTGAGTAATGGATGGATAAAAGAGAAATGTCTGAGTCATATAACTCTTCTTTTCGTTCCCCAGAATACCACAATGAGATCAATGGAACGGAGGGCGTTATTGAATCACCAAATTATCCAGCCAAATTCGAATCGAAACAAGTCTACAGCTGGCGTGTAACAGTGGACAAGGAATATGTCATTGTTATTAACGTTCATCACATAAGAGATGTGGATCACTCACAGCTCAATTTCTATGATGGCTATTCGGACATTGGGTCCAAGCTGGAACATCTGCCTGGCCAGCCACTGAGATCAAGCACGAATGTGGTTTACTTCACCTCGACGCGGGGTCCCTTCGAATTGTCGTGGCAACGGTTGTCCAAGGAATCATTGCGATCCAATCGCACAGCGGAGGAACAAAGCCGGACATGTGGCAACCAGTTGGTCAATATTAATCGGACTGTCATCAGTTTCAATTCGCCAGGCTATCCCAGCGGATATGCTCCGAATTTACAATGCTCTTGGAATCTTGTGGCCTCCAATCCGGCAATGCATTCCGTACTTCAGCTAATCACTGTCGACTTGGAGCAGATCGGTGATCCAGACGACTGCAATATTGATTATCTGCGGATCTCGTCCAGTGGGGATATGCAAAATTGGCGAGAATTGGCCAAGATTTGTTCGAAACCGAATGATACCAATCGCATCTATCATGGTCAGCCTTATCTCAAGTTGGAGTTCATCACGGATGCCAGTATCAATCGTACGGGCTTTTCCAGCCTGGTGAAAACGGCCTGCGGCTCCGATATGTCCGACTCGCGTGGTTTCGTTAACATAACACAGTTGAGTGGCTTGGTTTCGATGTTGGAGCAAGATTGTGTCTGGACATTGCGTGTACGTCAGGGTCGCCGCATCCGGAATTACTTTCCCGGACTCTCAATTGCAGGATCCGAATGCCATTAATGGTGATGCCTCGTCCGATTTGCAACTATGCCGCAATTACTTCATGATTCGCAATGGTTTTGCCGAAGATTCGCCCTTCCTGGGGCGTGGCAAGTACTGTAATAATGGTATAACCGATATATTGGAGACCACGTCGAATAGAGCATACATTAAATTCCATCGCATGGGCTTCCCGCGTTTCCGGGCCTCCTTCCGCTATGAGGAGTTATCGTCAGCATGCTCGAGACACATTATCCTGGACATGGACACACAATCGCAGGTGATTAACTCACCCAACTATCCCAATTTGCCACATCCCCATTCGGAATGTGTGTGGACGATAACTGTGCCATCGCATCATCGTATTTCCTTGGAATTTACTGGCAAATTCGAGTTGGCTCCGCCCGAAAGTCCGGACAATTGCCAGCGGGAATATCTCCAGTTGAACGATGGCAGCACTGAGCTGAGGCCGCAGCTGGGACGTTTCTGTGGATCACGGACACCAGATACCATCTATTCATCGGGCAATCAGTTGAGAATCAAATTTTATACGGATGTGGCAGAGCCTCATCAGGGATTCAAGGCCACTGTGAGGATTGCCCGTTGCGGTGGTTCCTACTACAGTAGCCAGGGCACCATCGATTCCCCAACAGCGGAAGAACTGTCTCGGGCCAGTGAGGTATTCCCGATTAATGAGTGTGTGTACACCATCGAGATGGAGAAGGGCAATACCATTCAATTGAATTTCGATACAATGAACTTCCCAGTATCGGAGAATTGCACAACCGATGCGCATTTGCAGCTGGAGGAGATCGAGGCATTTGGCGACGATGGCACCGAAGAGAGGGAAAGCGATCGTCTACACATTTGCGGCACGGTGAGCAGACAATTCACCGTGGAGACGAATAAGATAATCATACGCCTCGTTGTACCGAAAGAAGTTTCCATACCAAAGAATGTTGGCTTCCAATTAACCTATAAGACGGTGGGATCACGTTGCGGTAGTAAGATACGAGCCCAACAAGGAATTCTTCAAACGCCTGGCTATCCGCTGGGTGTCTCCAAGCCCAGCCATTGTGTTTGGAACTTGGAGGTAGCCAAGGGTCAACGCATTAAAGTCCAAATTCTCGACTTTGATACGGGCGGCGGACGAAATGGTACCATTCTAAGCTCATTCCGTGGTCGTCTGATGTTTGCCAATGATCATAAGATGCAATCCGTGTTGGGAAGATATACAGATAATCCGCCGGCTGAAATCATTTCGGCAGACAACACAATGGGCATAGATGCCTTCCTGTTGCCCTTCACTCGACATCGTGGATTCAAGTTACGATTCAGTGCCTATGGCCAGAGTGAATGCGGTGGCCAAACTGATGTCGAAGCTGGTGGCGATCTCTCTTTCGATCGTACCAATGCCTCGAGTCTAGTGCATTGCAATTACTATATGATGCCACCGGTGAACACGACCTTGGTGCTTCAGGTGAAGGAATACAATTCCACAAGCAATCCAATGATGCGGAATACATACATTTGTGCGGAAACCTCACCGCTGAAGCTAATGCGAATGCGACAATCGGAAGTCCTTCTACCCAAACTGCTCTGTGATCTGAATGCAGTCTACCCGTTGACTGTCCGCCTGCCGTTCCCCATGCAGGTGACCGTTTCGGGCAATCCCCGCAATCGTATGATCCGCCTGGCCTTCGAGTATAAGCTGATGCAATGTGGCGGCGTTTTTCCCTTGGATCCTGGGGATAATCTAACCATTAAAGAGCCACAAATTGTTACCGACTCGGCGGTGGATTGTGCATGGTCAATTGGACCCGATGGACTGATCAGCGATGCCGATTCAGCGGATGTCCAGCTGGAGGTGTCTTTGAGCACACAACTGGCTTTGGATTGTGAGAGCGAGTACGTTTTTGTGCGTAGTGGACCCGATCAGAATTCACCGCTTTATGGAAAATATTGTGGTCAAGCCACCGAAGCGAATATTGTGGTGGAACGTGGCCTGTTTTTCGAATATCACTCACCGCACTCCAATCCCAATTCCACGTTCAACGTGACCGTGAAATATGGTTCTGGTTGCGGTGGACATATACAATATCCCTATCGGCAGATCGATTTCAATGAGCAGTACAAAAACAATGTGGAGTGCATCTGGGAACTGGAATCGGAAGTGGGCTTCCACATTGGTTTATCGTTCGAGGGTCGTTTCTATATCGAGGACAGCAAGAATTGCTCTAAAGACTATCTGCTTGTCCAGCAGCGGGATGATCAGGATGCCAACAACACTGGAAATTGGACAACTCTGGCTAAAATATGTGGCCGTAGCCCACCTAAATCGATTAATACCACATCATCGGCCATGCGTCTGATCTTTAGATCTGATGGCGACGTCCTGGGCGATGGTTTCGTAGCCAAATTCGAGAGGAATTGCGGTGGCATCATTTATGTCGATAGTGAAATGAAATACCTAACCAGTCCCGGTTTTCCCGTACGCTATGAGACGAATCTCAACTGCAACTGGACCCTTGTGCCGCGAGAGGCACATGCTCCGGGTGTGTGGGTCAGTTTTATAACCTTCGACTTGGAGCAGGCACCTACCACTTTCTGTCTGTTTGATAATCTCACCGTGGTCACACGAGATGAGTTTGAGAGCAACGAAGCCATCATTTGTGGTGTCAAGCAGAAGCATGAATATCGTGCAAAGAAATCCATTTCACTCATCCTACGCACCGATAATTCGTTCTCGGGTCGTGGCTTCCGACTCGTTCATAGTACCCAACTCTGTGGTGGCGTCGTCAATCATTCATCCATCATTGAATCGCCTCGCCAGCACACGGACAACACATTCCCGCCCAATAGTAACTGCTATTGGAATCTAACCGCACCCGAGGGCAAAAAGTTTATCATTAAATTCGAAATGCTGGACTTTGAGTCGCAATCATTATGCCAATACGATGGCGTGGATATCTATGCTGGTCCCGTGCCAGACGAAAGGCAACGTCGTGGACGCTTCTGCGGACGCGCTATCAAGGATCTGCCCATTCTCAGTATAGCCCAGAATCGGGCTCTCATCCATAGCTATTCGGATGGTCGGGATCCATCGCGAGGATTCCGTGCCGCCGTTCGCATCATTCCGAATTGTGATGAGCGCATTCTTGTGAATGCTAGCCGGAGCTACAGCTACACGAAATACTACAATCCGAATGGCTATGAGCGGAATCTCGATTGTCACATTGTGTTTCAGGCTCCTGCCGGTTATCAGATACGTTTGGAGTTCCGTAACTTTCATGTGGAGCAGGGCACCAGCGACTGTCCAAACGATTATATAGAGCTGCGCGATGGAGCTGGTCCCTTTGCGGACTCAATTGGAAAATTCTGTGGCAATGATCTACCGCCGACAATCAGCTCATCTCAGCATACAATATTCCTGCGTTTCGTCACGGATGGTACGATTAACGATTCCGGTTTCGATTTGATTGCCACTGCAGAACGTAGTTCATGTGGCGAATCGTCAATTAGGCTCTCCAGCACTACGGGGGCGACACAGGCCACAATCAATTCTCCCAGCGAAGCGGGCCGACGTTCGGGACAAGTTGTAGTTTGTTATTGGAAGATTTCGAGTGACAAGCCAGTGCATTTGATATTTGATCAATTTGATTTGGACCAATCGAATGTGAATGGCAGTTGTGATGGTGACTACGTTAAATTATATAACAGTGAGGTAAGAACTTTTGGCCCATTTCCCCCACTTGAGCCCCTTGTGATTCTCAACTGGTTGGCTACATTTGCTTCCATTGCAGGATGCCAAGATGATCAGCGATGGCTATGGCAGTGAATTGATATTTGATGGCCATGCGGCTGGTCAAAATTATTTGAATTTTGCCACCGAACATGTCTATTGCGGCAAAGTCAAGCCGGATATTTACTATGGCAACTCGAATGCGATCTATGTGAAATCCCGTTTCAATGCGACTGCATCCAAGACGGGTTTCCGACTCACGGCCATCGTGGAGACCGATTGTTCCCGTCACTTCGAGGGCCTCCAGGGACGCATCAAATTCTCGGAAACAAATAACTGCGATATCTTCATCAAAGCTCCCGCAAATCACACGTTAAGTCTGTATTTCACAGACATTCTCATTTATGGCTCTGACTGTAATGATGACTACATTGAAATGTTCGACAATGCCAATCATTCGTTGCACCGACACTGCTCCTCCATGGACACGAAAACGAATGTGTTCACCCGCACAAACGAAGTGCGTGTTCATCTGAGATCGGGTACATATATGTTCAGCTTCGATATGACCTTCCTTGCTAGCCCTATTGAAGCGGAATCTGGTTGCGGTGGTCAGTTCTATAATACAGAGGGAATATTCGCCAATCCCTACTATCCGGAAAATGTTCGCAATAATTCCGATTGCCGTTGGATTGTGCGAGTGCCTAGCAATAATCGTGTCTTGCTGACATTTGAGGGTAAGCTCAGAGTTGGATTGTAAGTGATCTCTATTAATTATCTATTTAATAGACTTTAATCTGGGCTCAAAATCTACTTGCCATACGGACTTTTTGCAAATACTGGAAACGAATGAAGTCACGGGCACAGAGACGGAAATGCGTCGATTCTGTGGCGAGGATCATCCCCGTGTATATAAGAGTAATCGCAGTCAATTGGTTATTCGATTCCACAAGAGCGTTAATTATGATGGCATCGGTTGGGTTATCAAATTCTCTGGAGTCTATGCCAACTATGAGATCCCACGTTATTTATTATTAAATTATTAAACAATAATATTAATAAACTACCTGCGCATTTGCCATAATCTATTTATAAATAAAAGTAAAAGAAATAGAGTAAATATTTCAAAAGAAAGAGATCAAGACACAGACATTTGGAGAAAGGTATCCATCCATCCACACATTGATCGGAAATATGTATATGAATGAATTAAGTTAACAAATTTATTAAACCGATTCGTCACATTTGTATGAAGTATGTTTAGGAAATATATTTATACTACTTAATGCATATCTTAACCATAAATGTTTCTAAACTTGTGTTATATAACAGACATCATCATCATCATCATCATCATCGTCTTGAAGGTGATTATGATAGTGCTGGGGCCCAGCCCAGGCCACTTGGTCACACAAGATTTTTCCCATTCCCATTAACATTTGGTGGTATGCTGACCTGTTTTTATGTTGTTGCTGCTGCTGCTGCTTATGGTGGTCATCCATCGATTTGCAATCATATCATCTTTTATACACACATACATACATACATACTTATGGATGTATGGACCTGGGCCAACAATATTACTATTTGACACTCCAAGCACACAAACAAACGAGGTGATAAAATGCCAATCGCTTTTAATTTGCTTGCTGATGGCCAAAAGCCGAACGATCTACCACTGAACCAACGATCCAAAACAGAAACCAGAAACGTGCGGGTAACGGGTCAGGTGTACTCCTGAGGCTATATAGGGAAAGGGAAATGGTAATGAAAAGGGAAAGGGTGGCCAAAACATGCGCAACAGCGTGCGCATTAAATAATTTATACAAAAATGCACACAAAATTAACAAATTTGAAATTATGTTGCATGATATAATAATTCGACCGTTGCCGATGATGCTGCTATCGTTAGAGAAACAGAGAAAGAGAGAGAGAGAGCGACTTTAAGATTGGCTCAATCGCCAAGATGTTTCTTATACCCTTATACAAAAAAAAGGTCCCATACATTATCCTAATAAGCTTAGAATAGAGAAAATATCGGAATAAAGAATCTACAAACTAAATATGTACATATATGTACTTGCTTGTACTTTTTAGAAAATATATATATCCAATAGATTTTATCTTAGAAACTCTTTCAATTCATAAACCCAAAAACGATTTCAACTTCAAAATGCTCGAGTTTTTCGATTAACATGGGACACGATCGGACACAAAGTCTATATAGAAGTTTTAGTTGAATCTCTTCGACTTAAAAATCAATTAGTTAAAGGACACAATATTAATAGAGAAGCTTTTGCATTAAATCTTTATTTCTAAAGTAGAAATGTTGTAAAATAATTATAAAATATATCTTAAAAATAACTGAATATGTGGTGAATTATTTCATGAGAATATGTATAAGAATATATTTTAGTAAATTTGCGATTTAGATAAAAAGAGTATTTACACTGCGGCAGTTGCTATGATTGGATCGGATCTCTAGTTTTTCGGACTGTTGCAATAAGCAAGGGCCAGCGAAGCGGTCAAATCGATAATCATATGCAAAAAGCCGGTCGGTCTGTTGGTCGGTTGGTCAGTTGGTGGAGATAAAACCCCCATCTCTCTGCCTGCCTCTCGCTTGCCCTCTGTTTGGCCTCTGCTTTCTTGTTGTGGTTGTTGTTTTTGGATTGTTTCAGTTATTTTGTTGCATAGTTTGGGTTTGGGAATTTTTAAATTTCTTTGAACAAATATACATATATAAATTGATATAGGGTTCCTTTTCACAAGCGGAAGTAGTTAATAGACGGAAGCATGTGTTTTATTCAATTATTGAATTCTAAATCTTCTTGAAATGGATCAAGAATAACAGATATGACCTTTCCCCACCTTCAACTGATTTAGAAACGATATAAAAAATATATATGTATCTGACCTTATCAAATAAACATATATTCGGATTTCTTAAATTTCTAGATTTCTACCGAAATATTTGATATTTTTAGTTCATAAACAGATAATACTTTGAAACCATTCATTTAGTTTAAGCCAAATCCAGTATGAAATCTAAAAGTCAATACATAATTAAAAACTCAACCACTAGTTACAGTTTTAAAATGTGTTTCCAAAATCTTAGAATTGAAATTTTTGCAAGAATTATTGTGTGGAATGGAACCTTTAGAAGAATCGCAAGAATATCATAATTGATTACTAGACCAACTCAAAAACCAACACCCTGTAGAGCCACTATGAAGTTGGCCCATTGAGATGCGTGTCTTTCGTTTAAGTGTGTGTATTTGTGTGTGTGATGGGTTACAAGAGTCGATGAGCCCACGATTCCATATCGGCAGCTCTTCATCTTCATCTCCGTTTTCAATGTCTCTTCTCTGTATCTGTATCTCTCTCTCGGTCCAGCTCTCACGTGTTGCGTTAGTTCGACATCTAACGGGAGTGTGGGTAACCTCTAAAGACATGATGGGTTTGATCTTTGTATAAAAACGGAGGAGATCCAAGAAAGTGCCATCATTCACTAACCAGGAACAGCTCGACACACACACTCAGGTGTCCTAAAGTAAAGCGAGCGAGAGAGAGAGAGAGCAAACAGATTAACCGCGATGAAGGTAAGTAACGATCAAGATTGATCCACCCGGCCTAAGAATTGGAATACACACACTCACACACACACACATACAAAATGGAATATACTAACTGACCAAGGAATCTCATATGTAGGTCTTCATATGTCTACTGGCCACAGTTTGTGCCTGTAATGCTACATTTCTGTCATTCCTGGGCGGCGGCGGAGGAGGAGGCATTGGTGGTGGTACTAAAACCACGTATAATGTAATTGCCACTCCCAGTCACGGAGGAGGAGTCTCAGGAGGAGGAGGCAACGGTGGTGGAGGTGGTCATGGCCACGGTCACGGTCAGAGTCACGGCTATGCTCAAGGAGGAGGCGGCGGAGGTGGATCTTCCCAGATTATCAAGGTCATTCTGCAAGAGGGTCAAGCCTATAGTAATGGCGGAGGATCGGCTTCATCTGTTATCGGTCATGGTGGTGGTGGTGGTGGTTATGCCAGCGGCTATTCGAGCGGATATTCCAGTGGCTATGCCAGCGGTCATGGTCATGGCGGTCAGCAGCAACACGCTCAGATCTATAAAATTATCGAACAGCAGGCTCCAGCTCCCGTTTCCATTCCCGCTCCCGTGCCGGTGCACATTCCCGCACCTGCCCCAATCGCTTATCATGCTGTGAGTGGAGGCGGTGGCGGCGGCGGCGGTTACTCTTATGGCCATGATCACTCCCACTCCCATTCACACTCTTATGGACAATCCTATGCTTCAGGGCATGGTTATGGCGCTAGTTCTTCCTCAATTGATGCCATATTGCCACAAATCCTTCAGCTGGTACTACAGGAAGATTCTTTCGGTGGTAGCGGTGGAGCAGGTAATATTGATGCCATCAATGGACAATTGATTGATGCCTTTGGTCAGCGCGGCAAAGCCATCATCTTGAAGGCAGATCAAGCCCAGGGAGCCTTCTTCAAGAGCGGTCATGTGGTCCAGCGTGGCACACTTAAAGTGATGCGCGCCCAGGACAATCAGCAGCAGCAGCAACAGCAAATCGGCGGCGGTGGTTGGGCCAAGGGTGGTGCTTCCGGCCAATCCGGTGGTTGGAGTAATAACGGTGCCTCTGTATCTGCGGGTTGGAGCAATAATGGTGGCTCCTCATCTGGCGGTTGGAGTAATAACGGTGGCTCCTCCTCTGGTGGTTGGAGCAATGGCGGTGGCTCCAATTCCGGTTGGAGTAATGGCCAAACTTCGGGCTGGTAGACAAACCAATGTCGTCCGTCCCTCATCATAGTTAGTTAGACCAAAACAAATGCAAATCATTTCATTAATTTTTTTTTTTACTAGGTTAATTCCCCACAGTCATTACACTTTGTAGCCAAAGTACAAAATGAAAATCCATATCTTTGTTAATTTATATTATTTGTTATTAAACAATTCATAAAATACAAAAAACAAAACAAAAAACATGAAGAAACAATCAACAAATCATTATGTCACGACTTTCGATTAAAGAGAGGATGAATTGGCGGCGGCCCTCGGGCTACGGTTTGAATAGAGCGGTGGCGTTTTCAAAACGGAACGGAATCATCACGTCATTACGTCAACCTAAACGAAACTGTTTCAAGTCAAAGGTGAAATTTTTGTCCGTTTTGTTGTTTATGTGGGCCTTAATTGGTTTCGGATATTTCGCATTGTCTACATTTCTTCTTCCCATGCATAAACATATAAATACATCCATATGTATGTATGTATGTATATGTAGATATCGACATAGTTATATGTTAATATGTTTATACGAAATGTATTTGTATGACTAATGAGATGAGATTGCCCAATGGAATTCGTAGATGGCGTCATACATATTGGACAAGACTTCAGGTTGCCTCTTAGCTTACCTAATGGAAAAATTAAGATATCACAAGAAGATCAATGCTTATTGGGTATGTCAATTATGTTTTCTGAATCTAAGGCATAGAGACGAATGCTCACCTTTAATATTTATAATTAATCACAAAAGGAACAACAATTGACATTTCTTTTTTAAAAAAATATTAATCTTTTTTTAAATGTATTTTGCATTTAAATAGTTTTCTTAGTTCTAGAAATGTTAATAAAATGCCAAAGATTCCTAATCTTGCGCTATTATGAATTGATTTGGATCTGGTCCGGCCTCTGGCACACAAACACAGACCATAAGACAAATTCATTTTGGGTGTGTGTGTGTGTGAGTTTATGGGTGGGGGGTTAGATTTAATACTTTCTTTTAAACATTATAATATTGCTAGATTGCACGCTGGAAGAGATGTGCCAGCAGTTCGGCCTCACTCAGATCCATTTTGTATTTCTGGACAATGTCCTGCACCTTCAGTCGTCGTCGGACATGAGGTGGTTGATAGCTGCAATGGATTCAAGTCGATACAATTCGATTAGTGAGACATTGTTGGATTTTGTGTGCGTTAAAGATAGCGAATGAGAAAACTTACTTATCGTTGTCCAATCGCCGGCGACGTGATATGTTAAGAGCTGTCTGACGCACTAAATTTCCGACTACGCGTCGACTTAGCACCATGCCATCAACCAGAGGTGTGGCAAAGCTCATGCGACCACTGGGACCTTGAAGTTTAACACGCAGCAGACCCGAGAGAAGCGAGTGGACAAATATCACATGACAATCGGAGGCACGGGGCAATTGCAGGGATTGCAACTCTTCGCCGGTGCGTGTGTACGCCAGCAGATCTTCCAATGGGAAATTCAAATGATCCTCATAGCTTTCCAGCCAAACCAGAAAGATCTTTGCTGGAGCCTGTGCAAGAAGAGCGGGTTTGATCACATTACCCTTACGTCTTGTGGGCGGCACCGGTTCCTTGGGGCCCCTGTTGTTGTTATTACTGCCTCCAGTTGTGTCTAGCTCCAGACTGAGATTACGTGACTTGGATTTAGCTCCAGCTGGACCTGAAAGATCGTTCGCATTGGACGTATCGTGACGAGACCAAACTATTTGATCAGTGCTTGAAATGCTCTCCCCATCGGAAGTATCGCTATAATATCTTAGATTCCAGGCAGTGGGCACTACAAAAGCAATTTCTGAGGAAACATCGGCCCAATAGAGCACGCGCTGTGATCCATTGTAGTTAGGTAACTCAGATGAGTTTGGAAGATTCGAAGATTGTTGCGCTTGTTCGCCGCCATCATAAGCGGAGCCTTTTAGCGACCAAGAGTTATGAGCAAATCCTGTCCAGCCCGAATGCTCGGCCACTTGAACCGGCCATCCCAATGTCTGAAGCATATGACCAAAGTGAGAATTATGGGTATGGCTCTGATCCTCCGACATATTGCCAATGATTTGCTGAGCATTTGTTTGACCCGACTGAAAATATATATAAAATTATGATATGGATCATGATTGTGATTCAATGTGATTACCTTGACGTAGAACACATAAACGGTATCATGGGTGCGAGCACTCAACTTATCCAGCCTATCCAAATCGGAAGCAAATGCCGATGATTTTGTGTCTAGCACTATTAATGGCCGTTGCGGGGGAGTACCCAAAGATTCGGATGGATTGTGGGGATTCCTCGTTTCAAAACTGAGGAAACCAAAGTGCGAGAGGAATAGACGAGCTGCATGGAACTCGTGACAGACGGCCGGTGGTACACATTCCTGTGAATGGGATAAACTATCCGCACTATTATCGGCCTCCGCCCACGCCAGCTTCTCATGGATGCTTTGATTCTCCAACATGGCCTCCAATTCACGTATAGTGGATGTTCCGTAGCGCTCGCGCATCTGCTCAATCGTTGGTATCGAAAAATCGGCCACACATGGTTGCACCTTATCCACACCATCTGGAAAATTCTTTTGTTCACACTCTGGACGCTGGCTAATATCATTCATGGGTATTGGTCGTCCTGGATTAATGGCATGATATTTAATGCCCGATTTACTGCGTGGCAGATGACGCAATTGCATGGTCCAGGCATGTCGTCCAAATGGACCCCGAATTAGCACTAAAACAAAGAGAAAGCGAGAGAAGAAGATTAAAGTTAAATGTGTAACTATTGTCTTTACTTGAACTTACATGTCACTGTTGGCTGCGGATCCTGATCGTTGCCCAACGGCTCCTCCAGCAAGGCCAAGATGGTAGAGTTTTCGGTAACAAAATACTTAAACTTGGCAATGGCTTGCTCGGTGCTAGTTGCCGCTGCCGGTGACATGGAATTGCAATGTTTCATCAATGCCACTTCATCCAATAAGGATGAAATCGACTCTGGTCCACATTCACTGGGAAAATAACCAACTTGCTCCAATATAATTGTCAATAGGTTCTCGGCAGCATCTCTGACACGCATTGAGGCCGGTTTCAATTCCTTCTCATCCTTAAATTTGGGTATATCACCACTCTTACTTTGACTCTTTGTCCCGGATATGCCCAATTCGACGACCTCGAGTACAGTTTGAAGGCAATCCTTGTCATGGAGCAGATATGGATGTTGCATCAACCAGGAAGCAGTACATTGAAAGGCAGCCACAATGGTGCTATGCAAATCCTTACTATGCGCTGGCGGTGGCCTCGAACATTGATAGCAAATATAGTCACAGATCCATTTAACGGCCCGCTTACACTCTAGAGCGTCTGAGGAGATTATCGTTAGATTCTGACTAGCTTCGTATATTTTCACTAAGGTGTCTAGGTTTGTGGATGGGAGTTGAGGTGGGTGTGTGTTTGTGGGTGGTTGTGTGTGTGTGTGTGTATGTATGGTTTATATACATTTGGGGACGGGGATGTGCAGGTGTGTGAAAGGCAAAATATACATACAAATTATATAGATATATTTTGTGGTATAGAAACAAAAATGAATTAACCAGGTAAGTAGGTAAGGTAGGTTAAGGTGCATGTATGCGAGCGAGATGATTGGAATTTCAGTTCGGATGGGAAACGGAAAAGCATAAAAAAAGAAAAGAAAGACAGAAGAAAGTCATGTTAGTTAGGTTAGTAGCATTCCCATCAATTACCATTTGTAAATTTCCTGGCTGCACAATAAAAAGAATGCAAAGCAAAAAAATTAAACAGCAAAACAACCAGGAAAACCCCACGAACAAAATAATAAATGTAAGCAAAAATTAAAAAGAGGAAAATAGCGATAAAGTTAAAGAGAGAGACAGAGAGAGAGAGAGAGAGAGAGGAAGAGTGAGAGAGGTGGTAAATGGTGTCGTGGGTCATGGATAGATATTTTTGTTGTTTTATAGGAATAGAAGAATGCACACATATACATAGGCATAGATAAATAGATACAAAAAGATGCGAATTAATAACATATCATTAAATTTTCTTACCTGTTTCTCTTATATGTAGACGAGCCAAGCCCGATAATAGCTCCAATGCCGCCAATGAGACATTCAAATCGGTCTTCCAAGATGATATTAGACGATGGCATACCAAATATGTGGCGCGAACAAACAAAGCATGTGCATTATCTGGGAAAACAACATCAACAAGTCAGTTAATTAAACAGAGTAGGGCAAACGTTCCAGCTATAATTAAATTCATAAGTACTACTCTAGATGTCTTATGCAAAACAAAATAAGGCAAAAACAAAAGCTATAAATAATGTTTTACCATAACTGGCCACACCTTCAAGATCCTGGGCAAACTCCAATGACATATCATCGGATATGGTTAAACTTGGATAATCATGGGCTGAGGCATTAAGCGAACTCGAACCCGCTCCCACAGTGGCCGTTGTTTGGCCACCTAAACTGGCCGTGCCGGCGCTGATCAACGAAGCGGAACGCTCCGAGCAAGCTGGTTAGTTAATTGGTTTGTTGGTTGGTTCGTTGGTTGTTGGACAAGTCAAGGTCATGAGCAAACGGAAAATAATTCAACGAAATGTAAACCAAAAGTTGAAAATAAAAAATAAAAAAAAATTAAAATGTTTATTAAATGGGGTTTTTTTTTTTGTTTGTCTTACCCGAGCTTAGCAAGTTGGTATCATGATTTTGAATACCTCCGCCGCCAACGCCACCTGAGTTAGTCAAATGCTCTGAGGCACCACCCAATTCAGTTTCCTCAAAGGTCACCGCATCCTGAACACAGAGCAAGAGGCCACCCAATAGCATGTGGGTATTCTGAGCATCAGTCTCTACCTGAAGAGCATTCATCAATATGTTCATTAGCCGCGATTTAAGCTGTATAAATGTGAACATTCTGTGGGTAACGAAAATAAGAATAGGAATTGATAGATGCCAGGAGAATTGAATATATTGGTTGGTTACCACTCACTTTTCGCTAGTCTCGCCATTGGCCAAATCCCTAATGGGCAATGCCTGATAGTGTAGTGGTAATACCATAATGGATAACAGAATGTTTATGGCCGAACGTCGTAGTTCAGTGCGATTGAAGACAACTGCCGATGATTGTTGGGATTTCAATTTTAGATCCTTGTCGGGCAACACAATCTCGAGGGCAGCTATGAAACCGGGCAATAAGACATTTATGCCATCCAAATCCAAACGGAATAAATCGCTGGAATGCAATAAAATGCTGGCCAATGTTTCGTCACACTCTTTCGCTTCGGTTATCTTCAGGCATTGCTGTAGAGCCATGTAGAAACGTGCCAAATAGACGGGAAGAATTTCTTCGCCCGTCTTTTTGGCACAAAATATTTTGCACAATGTTCCAATGGCTTCGGCACGTCCGGATTCATATTTATCAATGGTCAATGCGGGTGGCAGTGAAGCGGGATCGTTCAATGAGTTTGGCTGGGAAAGTGAAATCGAACCCTTTCGATGCTCCATAATCATGGATGAAGGTCGTTTACTGGCCTCGCATGCTTGCTCTGTGGGAATGAATGAGAAATGAATGATGGCAGTGGATTTTTGTGGGGCGTTTTGCCATAATTTATAAAGCTGCATTTATCGATAATATCGCAAAATTCTTTTCAATCAATATCATCAAGTCAAGTTGAAAGTAAATCAATCCCCAAATGGAATATTCAACGTTTTAAATTCAATCAAAACACAGGACATCATTTGATCCGTTTGTTATTATTAAGATTTACATGGGTCCTCCTCCATCGACTTGACGAATTTGAAGTTTATAGTTTATGTATGGAATTCGAGACTTTTCACAACTTACTCTTTCGATTCTGGCGCCAAGTGTCGCCGCCTATGTGTGCTGCCTCGAACAGCCACTCGTGGAATACATGAAGAATGCTATTGCATTTCGGTCTAGCCGCTGCTAGCTCAACACTAGCAGCTCCCAATGACGGCAAGGGCAGAGCTAGAAGGGTGCCGAAAGGGGGAAAAATTAAAAAATAACAGATACAAATCATTAAAAAACAGCAACAACAACAACAAAACAACAGCTGTGTTAGAGAGTTAGAAGCTACATACGTAAAGCTGACGGCACAACACTTACAATTGATGCTGCTGCTAGTCGAGGGCGGACCCGACGTTGATGTTGGTGTTGTCGGTGCCGGAGCAGGTGTGGGACCGGAGCCAGAGCCAGAGCCGGAACCAGATACCACAGAGCCGCCCGTTAGGCTACCGATAAGCGCAGTTTTACTCAAGCCTGCCGAAAGCATGTGCGTGTGTTTGTGTGTGTGTGAGAGAGTTTGGGGAAGAGTACGAGTGTGAGAAATTAGTGAGCTGACTGGGAAATAGTTTATCAAGTCAAACTAGAACTAGACACAGACATGCAGCGATGTAGCATTAATTGTGGGCGTACAATAGATAAATTACAATGTATAATGCGATTGGTACCCCTCTCTCTCTCACACACACACACACACTCTCAGCTCACTCCATTACGCCCGTGTGTGTGTGTGTGATCGAGCTAGGGCAATTATACAGATTATTTCACTCGCTTTGTGCTCATCAACATGCCAACAAAAAAGTAAACAGAAAAAAAAGAATAAACTAAAACTAGAGCTAAAAACTAAAACTTAAACTAGAAAAAATTAAATAACTTAAATGTAAAACGTGTGCGCAGCTGCAAATGGATCGTGGGTGGTTTGGAATGCACTGTGGATTAAGTCAATATCTTTTGGGCAAGCAACAAACAACAATAACACGACATATTAAAAAAAAACAAAGTCAATGTAAAACTAAAGGAATAATTATGGCTTATTTTCATCGGCTAACCGAAGTTTGTCTCAACCGAGGCAGAAAGTTAATAACCAAGTAAGTTAGCATAGTAATATTTTTTTCTACTGAAGTAAATTACTCCAATCAAGTTATAATTAATGAATCTATATGAAGTTTTTGGCATTTGTTTGCCAACAGTTCAGACAAAAACCAAAAAGTAAATTGAAAAATCTTTCATCACAGATAAGAAAAGTGATATATGGTATGACTTTCTGCCCTGGCCTACACATAATTTTATGCCACAAACAATGAATGTTAATTTTACATATAATAATTGTGATGTGTTGTGTTTTTTTTTTTATTTTGCTACTGTTAATCCGCACCCTTCTGCTGTGTTAGAGTTGGGGCCACACTAAAACTTTTTGCCAATCTTCGCTGCAAAGGCGGTGTGGGTGTGGCCTGGCCAGTGCCCAGAGTTGAGACAGGAATGCCATCGGTTGTTGTAAATGATATACTGCCGACTACTCCAGCCGAATGACTGCCTCCAGCACTAGTGTTGCCCACGGCTGATGATGATGCTGAAGATTGTCCTAAATTGTGATGGCTGACGTTGTTGTTGCTGTTGATATTGTTGTTGGTGCCAAGAGTGGTGGGTGAAGATGTGGGCTGTAGCTGCTGCTGCTGCTGATGATGATGGTGATGACCCATTATTGCATTAAGGGCCGAACTAGCCGAATTGCTCATAAAGTTGTCGCGCAGAAAGCTGCCAGCGCCATGTAAATGCAGATGAGGATAATGATGGGTATGTGGATGCGAATGATGAGATAATTGTTGTTGTTGCTGCTGCTGCTGTTGCTGCGCTATATTCGAGACGCTGGTGGAGTGTATGAATTGCTGCAGTGTTGTGGATGTGGCCTCGTTCAGTGAGTGCCTTATTTCCAGCAGATTGGTCACAATATTCTCCTGCTGATGCGGAGGCGGCCTATAAATGCCTGCCTCGTTCAGCAAAATGTTGTTTACGGTTTTCAATTTAGATTAGATACAAAAGCCAAAGAGATAAACATAGATAGCCTAATCTTAGCCTACACATGTGACGGGGAGGAATGAAATATCATCACACCATATCACACTACGCATATGAATCTTACCCAGAAATGCATCTACTTGACTGGAAATGCCCTTCATGGCATTAAGAAAGATTTTCGGCAACATCTGTAGACAGGGATGCTGATGAGTCTCCGCTCCCTTGTCATGAGTCAAAGCCCATTGGACAAACTGCGGAGATTTGCTAATTACATGTGGCGAACACAAGGCGGTTGGATTGCCAATCATGCGAAGAAAACGATACCAAGTCTGGGCCACACAGTCATTGGACATTCCAGCCGGTATCAGTTGTCCATCTTCATCAGCTGCCAGTTTGAAATGAAAGATCAGTTTTACATTTAAATATTGTTCAATCATTTACTAACCATTTTTTAGTGGGGGGAATGCTGGACCATAGCTAAATTCGAGCAGACGTGCTGTCAGGGCCAAATTCACACGGTTCCATTGATCGACTAAAGCCACACGATGCCGCCACATGGTGCAGGACTCTTGTAATGTTTTCCACATTGAAGGCGAGGGAAAACTACGCACACAAGCCAATAGCCAAACCTCAAACAGCACAGATAGCACACGTTCGCACAGCTGATCGCCCACATCATCCTTGACAGTGGGTGGAGCCAGCAAAATTTCATTGATGGCCAACAGAAATAGGAGCAACGTATCCCACGTTTGTCGATCCATTTTCGTCGAATCCTGTGCTATCAATTGGAGTTTGCGCAACACTCGATGACATAATAGAGCCTGACGCTTTATAGTATCCGCACCTGAAATGCAAACATAGATTAAAGAAGTTGCCAATGGAACTGGTCAAGACAGATAAAGCAATTGGCAGCAAGCGCTCTTACCAAGCGTGGTTTGGTATAAAAATGGCAAGACTTGAAATTTAAGACAAGGATTAACTAAATGATATGGCTTCAGCATTGGGAAATTGCATCAGCAGGTCAACTTATACTTACTTTCACCCTGGCGCGGCACAAATAGATTGTGGAAATGATTGATTATTTGGCGGGCATATAGATTGGCATCTTCGCATATTGGCTTTGGTACATTAATCTTGGGGTTCGGAAGCAGTGCCGTTAGCCACTCGCAGTAGACATTCACACACTCCTTAATGGTCTCGTTTTCCTGCAGGGGCAATGAGAGACCGAAACAAATAACATCCATGCACCATTTGACCTGTGCGAATAAAACACAATTCATTAGCAAAATGTAAACAGGACAAAAAGAAAGATGACCAACCTCTTCATCTTTGACCAAATGACTGGGTTCGGCATTCTGAGTAATGCCAAGATTACTGCTCAATTGCTTCACCACAGAGACAACCACTTCGCGTCCAGCTGAGGCTGGAAATTTGTTCAGGACACTAAAGCACTGGGCGCCGCAGCTGTTGGCAGTTATTTGGGCCGATAATGAGGCCCACTCGGAATACATGGCTGGATTTGGCTATAACACTTTTCTTAACTCTTACTCTTACGTTTTCGTTTTCTTTCTTTTTGCTTTTTTTCTCACACTCTTATTTTGCGATTGCTTTCTCTTTCGCACTCATACAAATTTCACATTGTTGACGTCAACATCAACATCTGGAGCTCGATAGGCCTGGGCATGGCATCAGGTGTGTCATTGTGGGTTGCGGGAAGAGGAAACCGCAGGCTCAGCCACAGGCGAGTTTATCACAATTTTTTGCAATCAATGTGTGTGAAAGAATACTCGGTTTTGATGTTTTATTCATTTACGTCTTGTTATTGCCATTTTCGTTACCAAATTGCTTGTTCTGTTTAGTGTAACTGTAAATTGATCGAATACTTGTATTCGATTATCAATAATCAGTATGGGGTAAGCGATCGAAAATTTAGTGTTGCATAGCGTTGCATTTTACAACGGTAACGGTAAAACACATTATGATATTGCCATGAAAACTCTTATGATAAACAGTTTTTTGTTTTCTCTCTTCTTCTTCTGGTTTTTGCTAAATCCGCTTAATGATTTTCTCAATGAAAATCAGGTTTAATTTTTTTGTTGTTGTCCATATCTTTGTTTTGTTGTAAGTCTATTTAATGCTAAATGTAAATGCATATGGCAAGATTACATGCATACATATATGAATAAATATTATGAATCAAACATTTTTTAGTGAATATTTGTGTTTAGCATAAATTTGCATATCGTTTTCTATTTCTATTTCAAATAAAATAAAAAGAGCATGGACAATAGGAATAGTATAAACACTTTTTGGCTATACAGTCAAATAAATTCGCACAAATCAAGCGTGGGGCGCCGTTTTTTTTTTTCTTTTGAATAGAATCAATCAACAATTATTTGATTGGCGGAAATCCAACTAGTAACTAGTTAAAGTGGATTTTCAGATACACAGAGAAAAATTCAAAGTCAAAAACAATTGTAGATCATATTTTAAAGAGATACTTTAACTACTAAATCTAAAAACTATTATAAAAAGAAGCTGTTGTTGGGGTTTCTATGTTGTTATTTAAGAACTTCCGCTTTGATGGAGTTTTATAGACTTTATACATATTTATTTGTTCCTACCCTAAAGAGCCACAAAATATAATCTACTATTGTGATTCTTCATCCAATCGAATCTTGGTTTTTCAGTGTATATTGTCTAAACCAAATGGTACAACCATCTGCTATAAAACACAGATATATGTACGTATTGTACGATTACGTCGACACAAGGAACAAGTTCTCATTGTTCTACCGGCTTTTGTGGAAATCCAAATCGAAAAGGTGTTTGATTATGATGTTGCTTTTTAAATGAATAACTTATGGTCCCCGGCAGTGATTGTGATTGTCTTTTTGCATTGTTTAATTTAACAAAAACATTATAAGACTAATATCAATAATAATGCCCAATCATATGGAGAATCTACATACGTTTGAAAAGCTTAAGAAATTGTTTAGTCGCCTTTGCCAGTTCTGGGGCCAGTTTTATTGATCTACTTTCGAATTATAGACGACTAGATTCTCTTGGAATGTTAGTATATAAAAGCTCTTGGCATGGCCAATAAAGTCAACACAAATCATTTAACCAACCACCAACCAAGCAACCAACCAACAAACCAATCAAATCAACATGAAGGTGAGTCGGATTAATCACCCACCAGGATATACTTAACTAATCTAATCATTGCCATTCAAATAGTTCTTCATTGTCTGCCTACTGATTGCTGCCTGTCTGGCTCTGGCTCAGAGCAGTGTCATCCATGGTGGCGCCGCCTATGTTGCTCCAGTTGCCTCTGTTGCTTCGATTGCCACAGTGCCCGTGGTTCGTCATGTTCCAGTGGTCCGTCACGTTCCAGTTGTCCGTCATGTGCCCGTTGTTGAATCTGTTCAAGTTGTCCAGCCTGTAGCCGTGCGTCGCACCCTGGTTCCAGTTGTCGGCTCATCGGTTGTCCGTCTCGGTCATGGATCAATCTATGATGCTCCTTTGGCCTACGGTGGCTTCCTTAAGCAGAAGTAAATCGTTCAGAGCACTAAGTCCGAGAAGATTTGACCACCTTGATTAACGCTTAATACATTTTTTTTTTTGCTGTTGTAAAAAATAAATTTTTGGTAAAGAAAAACTTAGTTCTCATGAATAATTTTATCAGTTTCACAGCATTTCCTAGGATATTAGTTCATTTTTCTTACAGCCGGACAAGGTCATGTCCTGTGTCATGTGTCAAAGAGATTAAGAAATCAAAATTGTCGCTAACAACTTCAATAATGATCAAAAAGGTCCATATATTCTGACTATCCAGAAATTTTGATTACTTAGGCCCGACAAGAAGTTTATATTAAATTAAATTGAGTCATTGATCTGTTTTTAGAAAGGATTAATATTTTGAATATTTTTCAAATATTGCCACATTCTTAGCCCTCCGATAATTCAAAGGTGATGTCGAACTTAATAGAAAGTCCTAATAAGTCACCCTAAAGTAAAAGCAACACTAAAGAGAAGACTAGGAGAGAGGAAGAGAGATAGATTTGGTGTAAACTCTTCCTTTTGGTAGGTAAGTTACATATGTACGTCCACCTGTTCCATCATTAGGATTTGGCATTTTCTCCAATGTCTGAATTAGATCTTTACCATTTCCCACACTTGCTGGCTGGCTTTGATTTCGTATTACCCACTCCAATTGACCCTCAAGGGCCAATTTACCACACACATTAGCGAACGCGCTTCAGTTGATGCCGATGCCGTTTTTATGATAGACAATAACTTGCATAACCCCCTAAAATAAAAAAAAAATTATGGATAAAAAAAAGGTTGACAAAAACTCAAAATGAAAAGAGTTTCTGTTTTTTGTTTAAATAAAACGAGATTCCGATTCACCTTGAAATGATTGCGCTTGGATTTGGGTTCGATTCGGGCTTGTCTCGTGGGCAGACAGCTAGCCGCCGCCGCCGCCGAATAAGAGGCCGAGCTATGCACGAACTACGTATGCAAATGGACAGGGGGAGATATGATGCGACAGAGATGGAAATGGAGATCATCGACAGAGAGATGAAGACACCTCATGCTTATGCTTATGCTTATGCTATCAGCCGCATTTTCATGCTAATTTTTGGAATTTCGGAAATGCAATGTGTGGCAACGCTGGAAACGAAACTGGAAATGGAGAGAAGAAGAAATCGAAATTCGAGAAATGGAAATGAAGAACCTCTAGGGTGCGGTTCGATTTGGATATTCGATGTTGATGAAAACGAAAGCGAACTGAAGACTGAAGACCGGCCTCGAGCTTGGGCTTGGGCTTGGGCAGCAATTTGTGTCTTGGGTTAGGGCTGGAAATGTTAATGAAATGCTTTTGTTTTGGTCCAGCATCATCATCATCATGATCGTGATGAGATGATGATAATAATGAAGATGATGATCGTCGTTGCGTTGATGATGACAATGGTTGATCAGGTTGATCATTACATGGTGCAACAGTTGGGTATAAAAGCGAGAAGTCGCCCATAGTTAGGCATCAGTTGAGCTTGAGGAGTGTTAGGAATCTTGTCAACCCAAAACCAAAACCCCAAGTGGATTAATAGGAAAAATGAAGGTAATGAAGCTGAGGATGATTGCTCCTCCTGGATCCAAATGTTCTAAATGGTCATCTGTTTACAGGTTTTCGTGTGTTTGTGCGCCTTGTTTGCTGTGGCTAATGCCGGCTTCCTGGGTCTCTTGGGTGGTGGCGGCGGCGGCGGTGGAGGTGGTGGTGGCAGCAGTGGAGGCCTCAAGGCAGGAATTAGCATTGGAGGAGGCAGCTCTGGCGGTGGCGGTGGATGGAGCTCCGGTGGTGGTGGTGGCGGCGGAGGTGGTGGCTCTTACCACGGTCATGGCAGCGGCCCAGTACAAGTTGTCAAGGTCATCCATCAGCAAGGCGGTTCGGTTGGCGGCAGCTACGGTGGCAGCAGCTATGGCGGTGGCGGCTATGCTGGCGGTTACAGCTATGAGCCATCTCCACAAATTTATAAGGTCAAGGTTATTTCCGGTGGCAGTAGCGCTGTTTCCGCTCCAGCTCCCTCTTTATGCCGGACCCGCTCCTGTCTATGGGCCTCCAGCTCCTGTCTATGGTCCACCTGCTTCAGTTAAGGTCATCAAAGTATTGCAGGAATCCGCACCAGTGTACGGTGGTGGTCATTCTGTAGGCGAGTCTGCTGCTCCACAAATCATCAAAGTGGTTCATCAACAGGGTGGATCCAGTGGCGGTGGATTCATTGGCGGCGGCTCTGGATTTTCCTCGGGACCCGCCCAGGTTATTAAGGTTGTGCATGAAAATCATGATGCCGGTCTCTCTGTGGGCGGTGGTTCCATTCTGAGCGGTCCCGCCAAGGTGGTGCGTGTCATCCATGAGCACTCGGCCGCTGTTGGCCAGTCCTATGCCGCTCCTATTGAGGGACCCGTTGCAGCTCCAGTTGCATCATATTTGCCACCTGTTCAAGATATTCCAGCTCCCGCTCCAGTTTATGCTGCTCCTGCCCCCGCACCAGTTTATGCTGCTCCTGCCCCTGCACCAGTTTATGCTGCTCCCGCTCCTGCACCAGTTTATGCCGCTCCTGCACCAGTTTACTCTGCTCCTGCACCAGCTCCAGTTTACTCTGCTCCTGCACCAGCTCCAGTTTACTCTGCTCCCGCTCCAGCTCCAGTTTACTCTGCTCCCGCACCAGCTCCAGTTTATGCTGCCCCGGCTCCTGCACCAGCTCCAGTATATTCTGCTCCCGCTCCCGCACCAGTGTATGCTCCTGCTCCCGCTCCCGCCCCAGTCTTGAGTGTGCCACACCCCGCACCAGCCCCAATCTTTGCCCCAGCTGCACCTGTCATTGAGGAGGCTCCCTTGCCCGTAGGTCATGTGCCCGCCCCGGCATACGGACCACCTCAGTACTAAGAAGACTGCCCACACACCCACCTCCCAAATACTCATACACACTGAAGACCTCCAACCTTCCTATATATTTCTATTCTATCGACACTTTTCCCTACACTCTTCCCATAAGTTATTTCATATTTTTTTTATCCTTTTTTTTTGCATTTAAAAATAGAAAATAAACAAAATGAAACATACTATTAAACAAAAAAAAATCCGTTTGACTTAATACATCATTTAGTATTCCCCGATTAAAGAGATCGACATTAAGGGGAGATCTTGTTTACCATCAAGGACACAGAATTAGATCCATGTGAAAAATAGAGAATACAAAACCCAGGATCAATTGATTCACGTCTGGACTAAGCTTCGTGTGAACTTCGGCCATCACGGGGATTAAGCCGAGCGGCTGCCGAAGTAATGTTTGCGGTAGTAAAAATTATGTTACCTTTTCTTTCACTCGCTTTCATTTGTGTAGTTCTATATCATACCGATTAGGTTCTTACTCAACACTCACACATACATACACTGACCTGTTGGACAAACGTCTTATTGGATTGTCAAATTGGAACAATTTGGATTGAAATAGTTTCGAAAATATTAACTTGTACTGGATATTTGTACCTTTTTTTGATCCTTATAATAAAATCCTTCATCATAGAGATTTTTAGGCCTTGGGACCCCATTAAAAACATGTCATATTCCAAAATATCTTATGTTCATCAAGAATTGCATAAACGACGACGCAGCTTTCGATTGATAGGTATTTGTTTTCGGCACACAGGCGTGAAATTAAGCATTTCTATTTGAATATGTATATTAAACTGTTTTGCGATGTATTTCCATATCATTTTTTTTGTTTCTCTTTTTTGATGCGGCTTACACATGTTTAAACACGCGATTAATAAATGAGACAAAAAAAAAAAAAAAAGAAAAAAAAAGTTTATCAATAAATTTGAGTTATGCATATCTGTGTGTCTTCAATATGCTGTTGTTGCTGTTGCTGTGTCGATTTAGCTTTATATATGTATGTATGTATATCTCATCAGATGATTATGACGATATTATTTATTCGCTTTTAAGTTTTCTTTTTGTTTTTATTGTTTCATAACACACGATATTGGGGTTCGATTTAGTTATGTTTCATTCATTTGCATTTTATTTTTATTTTGTTTTTGTTTGTTTTATGTCTATTCGGCAGCTTTGACCAGTGCCTCAGCAACTTCAACGGCGATGGCAGCCTCCGCCTTGGCCTGCGGGAACAAGGAAAGTTACACAAACATTCAATTAACGCTGGGTGGAGAGAGGAAACGTATGGGTATTATTAGACTTACCTTGTCGTCACCGGCAGAACTCAACTGGGACTGGTATTTGGAAAGCAGCTGTCGGGCCTCATTGACGTCAATGTCTGCCACATTGTGTGCCTCTTCGGCCAGCACTTGGACAGAGGAATCCTCATTGACAGTGACGGAACCGCTGGATACAAAGTATTTGGTGAGCTTGCCGTCGTTTTCCACAACCTGCACAACTCCGGGCTTCAGCACAGCTAACCGAATGAGAAGACATTGAGTTTCGTAAGTTAAATCAGTAAAGATTTTCTATCAACGACTTACCCAATGTGGGCACATGCTTGGCCAGGATGCCGAAAGCTCCGCTGAATGAGGGCACGTCAATTTGGCGCACCACAGCGGCATCGTAGAAGGTCTTGTTGGCAGCAGCAAAGGTCAGCTTCATCTCATCGGAGTAGTTGCGACGAGATTGGTTCTGGGCCAGGCGGGCGCCACGAGTGGCCAACAGGCGAGCATTCTTCACTATCGACATTTTGCTTCTGGAGAATGGACAAAACGCAGGAGTTAATAACATTTGCCAAATTATGTAACTTTGTAGGTTAGGCGGCCAGCAAGTTTTGCATTGATTTCCAATGACGCCGTTGACAATTCATCTAATAATCGCCTACAATAACATTTATTTTCACAAATTACCTTTATTCTGTTTTGAACTGCGGCGAAGGGAAAAAAATTCTACAGAATTATTTGTCGCTGAAAAAAAAAACTCGTCCAGTTTCCACCAGTGTTGAACATCGGTTATTCCCTGCCAGCTTAGTGTTAAAAATCGCGGTATTTTAACACTGTCTTTTTTAATCGATTATCGGTTTGCCAAACATGAAAATATGGTCACACTTATACTAAACAGCTGAGGTAAGGTTTTTCGTAATTTGTCTTTCGTTATATATTTTTTTTTTCGAAAATTTGAAATTGATTACAGAAGTTAAGACACCGGAAATGCGTTTCCTTAACGTTGGCCATCGTGTGGCGGCACTCCGTCAAAGTGTGGCCGAGAAATTCGTTTTGCCGGAACGCTTTAAGGGTACCGTTGTGGAGAAGTGGGTGAACTACTGGCAAGGACTTGTGCGCGACTATTCCGAGGTAACCATAGGAGTCGTGAAGGAGTCATATGCTAAACCCAAAAGGCCTTAGCGTACGCCACAGGAATTACCTTGCTGTACAAGGCAGCGGAGAAAAATCCCGACCATGAGGCCTTTATGACAATCCTGCGTCGTTATTCGAATCGCATGATCACAGTCGCACCGGAACTACAGAATCCGGAATCTTCGCAGTATCTGGTGACCCTGGAAAGAGCGATCAATCAGAAAAAATTGCGACTACTGCCGCTGGGAATTTTCACTCTGGTTTGGGTAGATCTCTATGACGAAGATGATTGCACTTATCCAGCTATATGTGAATACACGACAGTAAACTGGTTAAATTTCCACGAACGCGTCATAGATGTAGGCTTCTGGAATGAATTCTGGCGACTCCGATGGAAAATGCGAAACTACGATTTAAATTATTTGTGATCATTGTCCATGTGGGTAATGTTGACCCCTAGTTATTGAAGCTGCAGCGGGCATTGGTTTTGTTATAGCATTTTAATTAAGAGACTTTCATTGTAGTACAAAAAGAAGACGAACGAATGAAATCGAAATTACCGTTTGAAAAATATTGTATTTACATAGATATGATTTGTTTTTTTTTTTTCGGTATTTACATGTTCTTTGGTTATTAAGATGCACTGGCCGCCTCGGGAATAGCTTTTTTGGCTTAAAGTGACCCTCTAGCAGCTGCATGCAATCGTCTAGCTTACTCAGATTATTGATCTTGCCCTGAAACTTGCCATCCTTGCCATTGCCCTTGCCTTCAAGTAATTCAAGAAATTGAGGACCTAATTTCTCAACAACTTCAGGATCACCACGCAGTACTAGGTGGCCCTTGGCCTGGCTGCCAGCAGCGACACCTTCGGAGACGGTTAGAAAATAGAAAATCTCTTCCGGTGCATGCGAGAGGAAGGCATTAATGAAGTCAACCTCTATGCCATCGCGACGATGGAGAGCAAAGTATTTCGGACGCTGTGCTTTTGGCAAATCTTCTAGCCGATCTGCCTCTGCATGTGCGAAATCCTTGAGCAGTTGTTGGAAAGATTTGCGGGTAATTTTCACATTTTGCTGTAACTTCTGCAGTAAATCCAAGTGTTGTTGGGGACCACCTCTGTAAAATATTTAAGTATATAAAGATAAGATTTATCTATGTCCCTTATATGTACGTACTTGATAGCCGCTGTAATTTGCTGTTCACGTTGAAAGACTTCAGCCAATTTTCGTAATACTCGCTCACCAACCACAAAGTGAACCAATACATGAGTTTTCACCTTCTCACAATACAGGATCTTGATAGCTTGCAGCTGGGAGATATTTGTGACATGTGTGCCGCAGCACATATTACCCTCGACTCCCTCAATGTTAACCACACGTGCGAGACCCACATGGTCCTTGGGTAGACCGCGTGGAGCACGAGCACCCTGAAAATCATATTCCTTTTCGGGATCGATTAGAGAAACTGTCACTTCGCGACCCTCGCGTATCAAATTGTTGCACTTTTGTTCGATAAGGTCCAATGACTCACGGCTTATCAAATGTGGTGTTTTTAATTGCACATAGCAGGTGCTAGTGCCTAGCCACCAAGATGTGGTCTCATATTTAAATTCACTATCAAACAACGCTGATATCAAATGTTGACCCGAATGCTGCTGCATGTGATCCAGTCGACGCTCCCAGTTCAGAACTTGTTCAACTTCTGTTCCCTCCTCAAAGCTTTCTGGCGATTCCACAAAGTGCACCGCCTGGGTACCATCCCGCACAACATTTCTTACCGGGTGGCCACCAAGAGAGCCATAGTCACATGGCTGTCCACCGCCCTCCGGAAATAGTATGGTATCCTCACATACCACATTAAAGCCTTTGAGTTTGCGCTTTGTTGTTTCACCTTGATCCTCCGTTACCCAGTCCAGATTGGCATTCTCACAGGATACAATCTTTGACTTAAACTGGAAGACACACAGAGGGTAACCTTTATATTATATTATATAAGACCGTAAGGAAGATTCCATAATCTTGCCTGCTTTAAAAAGCTATCCTCCTGACATTTAAAGACCATGTTGTATTTGGCCGGGTTCCCCGAAGTCGAATTGGCCAAATAGTTGGCTGATGCAAGTTATTTATTTATGACAACAATATGATATTGCTATCTCTTTCCTACGCACACATGTGTATCTGAATATTCGCCGAGCCATAGTGAATATTCGCCCAGCCATACTGAATATTCGCCCAGCCATATTGTTATCTCTTTCTTACACACATATTTCCGATAAATATCGGCTTTGAAGTATTTATCGATGGGGGCGCAAATTTTAAACTGTTGCTGTTAACAGAGACAATATTTAAAGTTATTTAATACTTGATTTGAAAGTAGGTAAATTCGAAAGTCCTTAAATTGTATTTATTTTGCTCGGTTTTTTTTACTTCTACAAGTGAAAAGTTGGTTTCTAAAAGATTAGCTGAAAGTTTTCATTCAAGCCATGTGAAAATCTCAGCTAATGTTCTTTATTTTCTTTTTTTTGTTAAAAACTCATTGTTAAGAGGAAAAGGCTACTATCCTCTCAAGGTGATTGTGTAATATATGCTACAAAGAAGTCGACCCAATTTCGCATAGATTTGACCATGTTTTGGCCTCCAGCTGTTTTTCCAGCATTATGATTGCGAGTGTCTATCTCTGTTTATTCTGCACATTGCTTTGTCCATTCTGTTTACACATTCATTCATTGCCCCTGACCTCTCTGTCCATAGAGACACAAGCAAACACAAACACACGCACACACACAGGCAAAAAATATATGTATATATGTAAAAATGTATGTGTATATGAGCACCCACTAAGTTTGTTAGCCATCTCCCTCTGTATCATAAGATTGAAGCTGCGTCTGCGCCTCAAAAAAGCGAGACAAGAGATGGGAATTTCTTCCTCTTCTGGTTCATCGGGCCAGTACCGTTCGTCAGGGAGGTCGGCTCAACAGTTAACTGCCAACGTCCTTTAGCAAAGCATCGCAGACATTACGTCAGGACGTCAGGACACTAGCGTTATTTTTTGTTGTTCTTAAGTGTCTAAGTGTGTTTGCGTGTGGTGTCCCTCCAATTGAATTTGTATATGAAGCGGCGCTGACAACTAATCCAAAAGTCAAAAGGCTCGCGGGGCCAAATACCTACAGATTCCTTCATACCCTTACGACACGTGCGAATAATCTTAAAGTTCCCCCACACCCCCCCCTCTCTTTCACTCTCACAGACGGATTGGCCCTTTTCAATGGCGGTTATATAAGCTCGAAGAAAGAGTAAGGAATCGCATCTATTAACTGCGTAAAGTGCGTGCTTTTTAAACGCATTCAACAAAGCAAACAATTGTTAATTGAATAGAAAAATAAAAAGTTCAGAACAAAAGAGGAGAAAAAAAATATAAGCAAAAGTTATAATATGTGTGTATCTAAGAGCCTAGAATGGAGATGCCACCATGACAACAATAAGCCCAAGACCACCCACTCTCTAGTCGACAATTCCACCTCATAGAGGGGTTCCCTTCTTTTTTTCCCTCCTTTCTTCTGCATTGAAAAAAAAAGGAAAAGAGAACAATACTAATAGAAAATAAACTAAGTTACTAATTGCCACAAACACAAAAAGGGGCAAAAGCTGAAAGAAAAACTGTGCGCTATGGGTGGAGGTACAGATTGATTGATTGATTATACTACCATTTGCACTTGTCACGCATTTCAAATAAATGTCACAATATTATGTATACACAAGAAAACCCTTAAGGCCTGCATGAAACCCTCACAACTCCAAATATCTAAAAATTCTCATTCAATTCAATTCTTTCACAGTAACCAAAAAATAACCAAAATGGCACCGTAATTACTAAATTGATGCACAACAATAACAACAACCGCACACACACACACACACACCCACATGCACAGCATGACCAGCAGTATCTTTTGGTATTTAGTGCTCTGACAAATGACTAAGAACAAACAATAAAAACAAATAAACAAACACAAAAAAAAAAATATAACATACATATGCAACGAATATGTGTCTATTAATTGATTAAATTTTCAAGCATAATTAACTTGCTAGTTACGTGTCAAAAGCAAGCAAAACGTGAACATACATAACTTCTATGGAGAAAAAAGTGTTAGCATACTTTTCGGCACCAACGCACTCGATATAGAAAATATTAAAAATTGCACCTACATAAACACATATCTCTTCACATTAGTTAACTATACATAAATATATACATACATATATATTATAAATATATAAATTGATCAACTATGGCCAACACCGCACAGTTATTGCGCCGCCAAAGCTCTAGGGATATTGTGCTCAAGAGCCAAAGGAGCATCGATCAATTGGAATTGAGGGTAAGTGGCATTCAAATCATGCCAAAATAGAAAAGCTGAATAAATTAAGAGATCTTAAAAACTTAAACCAAAAAAAGAGAAAACAAAAAATATAATTTATTGAGCCCGATTTCAATCTAAAAGCAAAATGACAGAATCCACGGGCCAACATCCGTAGTAAAAGTTATCTATTTTTGATCCCCTTGATTTAAAAACTTCGTAGAAAAATTAGAATACTAAAGAGAAGGATTTCATATGGAGTGGCATTTTTGCTTTATTTATGAATTGTGGGCATTGATTTCAGGAGCTACGTGGTCGATTGGTACCAAAAGAACATGGCGTTAGTCATCATCATCACACATCGCTCCATCATCATCAACCGATGTATGGGGCAACAAACCAGGGCTTTATGTCCGATGCTTTTGACGAGTCATCTGAATTGGAGCAGGATCCGCCATTTGGATCGGAGGCCAGTACTAGTAAGGCCAAAGCTGAGATTGTGGCCGCGGCCACAGCGACTGAGCAGCAACAGGACTTGGTCGAAGGCGAAAAGGAGGGAGAAGAGCGTGAGAGTTGGGATAGCAAAATAATGTTCCTGTTGGCCACAATTGGGTGAGTATACAATTCAATAATTAACATCCCACGAGAGAGCTAATCCAAGACATAACTATACATGTATATTTTAGATATGCTGTTGGCCTTGGCAATGTATGGCGTTTCCCCTATTTGGCCCAAAAGAATGGCGGCGGTGCTTTTCTAGTGCCCTATTTCATAATGCTCTGCATACAGGGCATTCCGATATTCTATTTGGAATTGGCCATTGGTCAGAGATTACGCAAAGGTGCGATTGGCGTCTGGAGTCAGGTGTCACCGTATTTGGGCGGCATTGGCATCTCATCCGCTGTGGTTAGCTATATTGTGGCCTTGTACTACAATACGATAATTGCCTGGTGTCTCATCTACTTGCTGCACAGCTTCGAATCGCCCTTACCATGGGCCGATTGTCCGACACGCTTGTATGCCAATTATACATATGATCATGAGCCCGAATGTGTGGCCTCATCGCCGACACAATTCTATTGGTATCGCACCACCCTTCAATGTTCGGAGAGTGTTGATATGCCAGAGAACTTCAATTACCACATGGCCATTGCCTTGATTGTATCATGGTTTCTGGTCTATATCTGCATGGTCCAGGGCATCACATCGTCTGGCAAAATTGTCTATATGACAGCCATATTTCCCTATGTGGTCCTAATCATATTCTTCTTTCGCGGCATCACCCTTAAGGGGGCTGCAGATGGGGTGGCCCACTTGTTTACGCCACGTTGGGAGACGCTACTCGATCCGGTTGTCTGGCTGGAAGCGGGCACACAAATTTTCTTCTCTCTGGGTCTGGCCTTTGGCGGGCTAATTGCCTTTAGCTCATACAATCCGGCCAATAACAACTGCTATCGAGATGCGATTCTAGTTTCGCTAACCAATTGTGGCACATCAATGTTTGCCGGTGTAGTGGTCTTCTCGGTGATTGGTTTTAAGGCTACGGCCACATTCGATCGCTGCACTGAGGAGAGGAATGGACTAATATTACAGAATCATACACAAAATTTGCCCATCTGTGATCTGCAGAGAGAGTTGGCTAATGTAAGTGAGATCAATAAGTTTGTTGTCGTTGTTTAACGACCATTTGCAATTTTATTTCCATTTAGAGTGCCTCGGGCACAGGATTGGCCTTCATTATCTTCACCGAGGCCATCAATCAATTTCCTGGAGCCCAACTCTGGGCCGTTCTCTTCTTCCTAATGCTGTTTACCCTGGGTATCGATTCACAATTTGGTACCTTGGAGGGTGTTGTTACTTCATTGGTGGATATGAAGCTTTTTCCCAATTTACCCAAGGAATATATTGTTGGGGTTAGTACTCTCTTATTCTCCATAACTCTCTCTTTCTCTCTCTCTCTCGCTCTCTGTGAAATTAAGCAAGTTTTTCTTTTAGATTCTCTGCTTCTCCTGCTGCTTGATATCCATGTGCTTTGCCAATGGAGCTGGAAGCTATATATTCCAATTGATGGATAGTTTCGCAGGAAATTTTCCATTACTAATTATCGCCCTGTTCGAGTGCCTATCGATCAGTTATATCTATGGTGTGCGACGTTTTTCGGATGATATTGAAATGATGACCGGTTCAAGGCCGGGCATTTATTGGATGTTCTGTTGGAAATATTTATCACCTTGTGCCATGGTCACCATATTGCTGGCCTCCTTTCATCAGCTAATAACCGAGGGTAGCAGTTATCCGGCCTGGATTGCCCTGAAAGGTTCCACCGAGTCCATGGAATGGCCCCACTGGTGCATTGTAATTGCATTTATGCTGATTTTGTCATCGATATTGTGGATACCAATTGTTGCAATATTGCGGTAAGTACGAAACCCTCTTCTACCCCCCTAGACTTACCATTGATATCTTACCCTTTTCAGTGTTTGTGGCATTAAGGTTGTCGAGGATTCGGATCCTGCTTGGTTTCCTGTTGCCGAACTCAAGGAGGTTCATGGCATTGTGCCACACGAACCAACTGAACTGGAGCGGAGCATATTCTGTTTCAATATGGATGGAACGGAGGGCATGTGTTGCCCCAAATATGGTTTACCCGAAAAGTCACTCGAAGAGGAGGAGTAAAATGACTAATTAAAAAACCAAAAACAAAAACAAAAAGTAGGCAACGACAGACACCTAAAAAGACAATAAAACTCGCCCATCAACAAATTGTAAATATGGACAATAATAACTAAGCCAAATCATTCAAAACTAAATCAACTGAAACAGCAATGTCGATGCCTAAACACACACACCCACACACACACGGACATTGTATGTATACCCTAGTATACACATACATACATATAAATATATATACATATATATATAGAATCCTACTAATTGCTATAAAAAATGAATAGAAAAGGTCCCAAAGACTGCACCAAAAGCAACAGATATGGCAACATATATATACATCAGATATATATATATCGGTGAAAACTAAGCGCCAATGGGCGCGGTTTCATGTCTAGAGGAAATATTTCCGCATAACTTCATTAGTAAGGCCCGTGCCATAAATGTATTGACTTGTCTATAAGGAAATATTGTAATATTGTAATAATTTTAGTTAGCTTTTACCTTTTTCTTTATTGTTGTTGTTGTTGTTGCTGCTTTTGTTTTTATTTATTCGTGTTTAAATATTTTCTTTTTTTTTTTTGTTATTTTGTTTTTCTTTTTATTGTTATTATTTTTTCTGGGGGTAAACATATCCGATTTCATGCCATTACCAAATTGAGACAAAAGTGAAATTTTTGTTTCTTTTTGCTTTTGTTATTGAGGTACTTGCTGACTTAATATATGAGACATACTTATACATATACATATATACACCTATTATTATATACATACATACATATAATGTATTCATAAGATTATATAGATCTTTATACATGAGTATAATGAAAATTATGTTGTGTGTGTTACTTCCTCATATCATCATTGAGCACCACCTATTCTTATATATAGATATATATATATATATATATCATTCTTTGTTGTGATCCGCTCGGCTTTCTGTGTTGTTATATAGTCCAAAAAAAAAAAACAAATAAACCAACGTAAAATGGATAAAAATCATATCATGGTAAACAAAGGAAAAATTACTCAAAAAAACTTAAAAGAAATCTGAATGTTGAAAATAACATAAATGAAAACAAAAACAAAATAAATATCTAGAGAAAATATTTGCATTTGTTCTGTTTCGCTCCAGATGGATTACCTATATAATATATACATATATTGAATATTTACTTGTTGATATCAGCTCATTGTACTTATGATCTACATTTATTAGAAGATAATAACAAGAGATAAACCTATAAACCCATGGAAATCCCACCCCAATCCATTCAATCCCACTCCACATTCAAGCATCTCGTTATATTATAATACTACTTAGATCTGTATCAGACTCATTGCAATATGTTGGAAAAACAAACAAACAACAACAAACAAATGAAGGAAAACGCAACCGTTCAGCTAGTCTAAAGAAATCGAAGAGAATTATTAGATATACACTTGCATCATGGGATATTGTTCTCATCAAAATCGATATACAATATATACATACATACATATATCTTAAAATATATTTATATTTATGTGTGTTGCAATAAAATGAAAGAAAAAAAGTAAAATCCAGTTACATAAATCCAAAATCTGTATTATAAATTTGACATCTCTCGGTATTTATGTATGTATACCGATTATATATCTATATACATATATTTCTATAAATTTAAGTGTTATTGATGTTGACAATAAAAATATTTATTGAGTTAAACCCACACACACACACACACACACACACACACACACACACACATGACATTCAAAGAAGTACGATTCTTGCTTTATCGCCAAATATTATTATTATTATTATTAATATTATTAACACAAAATATCATTATACCAAAATCATATTAACTATGTTCGAACTGAAACAGATAAATCGAAAACCCTTTAAAAAAAAAACCAAAAAAATTAACAATAATTTCACAAAAAAATCATGACAATAAAAGAAATTCCAAATATTATATTGTGAAAACAAAACGATTTCAATTCTTTCGAATGACTTATTGTTAAAGGGAGAGACATCCAATGAACTTTACCTGCCAAAAGCTCCAAAAGGACACGGTGATGGGCAATATCCTGTGAGCTTTAAGCTCAGCCAAGCTTATCTTCCATGACCAACGGTAAACAATCGTAAACTGTGGCCTGCCGAGCGGAGACGGAAACAGCACACTTACATGCTCACTGAAAGCAGTCGATTACCGGCAACTAACCGTCTGTACTTGCTGGCCAAGTGACCAGGGAGCTTATTGTTTGAAGGCAGACCGAGTAGGAGGAAGAAGGTTTCGCTCTAGACCCAATGATAAAGCCGTTGTCCATCGTCTTGCGCCTCAAATTAGCGGAAAATTACAACTTGTTGCTGCTTTCTGCATACTTCCAAGTGCAGTTTTACATTCCGCTGATTGCACACACAAATTTGAAAACAACAACAACAACAACAACAAGACTTTTTTCCTACTCTTCTCTTTGCGTTTTGCATAAAAGATTTGTAATTAAAAGCTAAAAAACAATTGCTCATAGAGCGAGGAAAGTTTTTTCTTTTGTATTTTGATTTGCCTTTTTCTAAAATCGTTTTTTTCACTGTGTGTGTGCGTGTGTGTGTGTGTTTTTTTTTTGGTTTTTGTGTGTTTGGTTAGCGGAAATTTTGTTTTGACTTGTTAAAGGCGACACCTGTAGACATGAAGGAAAATCTATGGCATAGTTTTGCAGTCATGACAACAATGTTAAAATTATGGTAAGACACACACACACACACACACACACACCAAACAATGCAATAACTAGTCAACCTTAAACGGACAGACAGACAAGTTGCCTCAGGTGCTGAAAACGAATCAACAAATCCGTAGATCTATGTATTGAGTATGTTGTTTTTGGTTAGAAAAAAGACAACTGAGATACTACCGAGAGGCATAGATAAAGATACATACCAACAACAACAACAACAAGGCATAAGGCTTAACTGTATAGGTAAGTAAATATATGTATATGAGCCAAGCGAAACAAATGAAATAGCTAAGATGAATGCTGCAGAAAAAACAACAACAACTTACAAACCAATGACGACGTTTATGTGGCCAAGATTGGTATGCACAGTGGTATAAAATATATCTAAAAGTTTTCATAAATAATAATAAATCAACATGTCCAGGAATTTGTATGTCTATAGTTTCAATTTAACTATAGACTTAGTTAGGAGCCTTGTTTAGCGTCTTTCAGCAAAATATTTAAACAAATTTTCGAATATAGTCAATTTTTTCATAATGTATCGGAATGTATATACTTTACTTACTTAATTTTCGGTATGCAAATAAATTGTGTAAATACTGACAAATTTTTATTAAAAATTTCTGATAATTTTAAGAAACTTTCTTCAAAATCGTAGTCATCAATAGCAACTAAAATAATATCAACAGATTCTTAGATTATTGTTTAGGAAGCTAACTGATGTGTCTATCCTCTAATTCCTATCTAATATCCTATTTAATAGTCCTTAAAAGTTAGGATTAACCTTCAAGAAGGGCTCAAATTGATTTACTTGACTTCAAAGTTTTAACTTCATTCATTTGTGTAGTTAATTTTATTTGGTTTTGGAACTAGTTTAAATGAAAACAAAATACTAGATCTCGAATTGCTTGCAGGTGCATGGAAACCTGTTTTATGATTTGCCACCAACATTCTTTGCCCCACTGTAACTTGAAGCAGCAGCAACAGCGGCAGCCGCAAACAATTAACTTTGGCAACAAACGAGTACTACAACAATAACTGCAGCAACAACAACAACAACAACAAAAGCCATACCAAGCGTAATAATCAAGTAACGATGACGTTGACGTTGACTTCGACGCCAAAGCCAACGTCAACGTCAACGCCTTAACTATAATTTACAGTGGTAAGTAGGAAAAACTTGAAAAATTGTAGTTTAAGATTTTGATTTTGAAAATCTTATGACAAAGAGAGAATAAAGAATAAGAGGAAGACCATTTTTAAAAGATTTTTTGTGACCATTGTGAAATTTTTTAGTTCAAAAAAGAAGTTTTCATTTTCATTTATCACTGCTGTCCATCAAATTGATCTACGTATACGTAATATTTTTTGTCAACAACGAAGTGAGGCTTTGACACACTTTCATACCACTGTGCACAGTGTTTGCGTTTGGGCGCTGCTGCGCCTGCGCACTTAAACAAATTCTCAAACGGCTTGGAATTGTTTTTGTTTCTCTGCTTGCTGCGGCTGCTGCTGCTGCCGCCGCTGCCGCTGCCGCTGCCGCTTGCTGTTGGTTGAGGCAATTTTGTTGCTGTTGCTTTTTAGTTTTCTGTTTTCTGTTTTCTTGAAAGCAAAAATTAAAACAAAAAACCAAAAACAAAAAAAAAAAAAAAAACAGAGCCAACAGCAACTACTGCGATGGCAGCCAGCAAAAGCAACAACAGCAACAGCAGCAGCAGCAGCACGTAGAAGTAAAAAAAAAAGAAACAACACCGCCGCCACCACCACAAGCACCACCACCACCACCAACAACAACAACAACAACGAAAAAAAAACCCAATCCCTGGCAAAACACGCCAACCCAACGCGACTTTGTTGCTGCGGTTTTCAGTTGCCAGCGCGATTTTGAATGAGTTGTACGCGCCGCAAGATTTGTAAAGAAGAAACAAAAAAAAAGCCAAATACCGAAATCCGTAAACCGATATCTACGTGAATGCGTGCCACCCACTCCGGTTCCACCCAATTTCCATCAATTCACACACACACACACACATGCACCCACATAGAATGAAATTACTTTAATATTATTTTTTTTTTTTTTTTTTTTTTTTTTTTGTTTGTTGTGTGTGTGTGGATTTTGTGCCGCCAAATGAAAAGTGTGTGTGCAACAAGCGGCGAATGCAGGCCAACAATAATCATAACAACAACAACAACAACAACATTTACAACATTGACAACACCAGCAACATCAAGCAGCAGCAGCAGCAACAACAACAATAAAAACAACTGGTAAGGCGCCTTCAAAAATATTTCCATCGGCATCCAAAACGCGCGCTCTTGTCCAGGTTCAAGTGTAACCAGTTTCCAGGTCTCTGAAGAAACAAAATATATACATATATATATGTATATATATATATGTATAAAAACCTCCGCCGTTGCCGTCGCATTCGTTCAATATTTCAAGTTCCACCTTTGGGGGACAGCTTATTCAAATGTGAATCTTGTTCTTAACAGCGTCTGGTTCTTGTTTTTGGAAATACCCTGCATCGATTGGATCGGATCGAATCCACTAAAATACTCTTTCATTATAAAGTGTGATGCCAACATGAAGAAGACATTTCATTTCAAATGCTCTAAATATTGCCGGGAGACAATCACTTAGTTCTTAACTAAAGTAAACTTTAAGAAGATCAGATTTAAAGATCAGAGAAATTTCATGAATAGAGTATTCTTCAGGTGTAAGCTTAAATTCTTTTTCTAAATCTTTTTTGGGTTTTTTTTAATTTTCTGCTTATTTATTTTTAATTCTCTGATTCTTTGAATACATTTTGCGGTTTTGTGTTTATCATTATTATGAAGATTGTTGTTGTTCTTTGAAGACACGAAAAAAGAAGACAAAAAAGAAATAACATCTTTGGCTTAAATGTCAAACTGAGAAGCGAAATGATGCTGGCTTACATGCTTAAGGCGAACTTGTGTTTATCTCATTCATTTTAAGTCTCTCTCTCACACCCTCTCTCTATCTATCTCTCTCTCTCATATTGTCTCTTGCTCTTGCCGTGTCTGATTCATTCTATCTCTCTTTGTTGCAGCAAACGCAATCTAACTGTACATTAACCAGCCAACGGTCAGCAGCAGCAACAAGTGGAACAGCAAGCAGTTGCAGTTAAGGAGAAGAATTAGAAATAAAAGAGAAAAAAAAATTGAAATTAGATATTGTCGGTGCATCAAATTACTAAATGCTCTAAGAATCATGGCAGCAGCAACAGCAACATCAACAACAACAACAACAGCTGAATTGGATTTACGCCAAAGGCCTTTGCGCGGTATTTCAATAATCATTGAATCTGCTCAACCAACAACAACAGCAACAGCAGTAACAACAACAACAACAACGACCGTAAACAACAACAACAATGCTGAAATGTCGCTCAAGTCACAGGCTAATGTTGCCGATGCCTCTGGCATGTTGCTGGCATTTGGCGACAACAACAACAGCAGCAACATAGTTGATAATTTGGAAACTAGTTACCAAACAACAGAAGCCTCGAATATAACCAAAACCTATCCACAATTATTACTGCGCATAGGCCAAACAGAAGATCAGCAAGGAGAAATTGCTGCAATTGCAACTGCAACAGCAACAGCAACAGCAATACCAACACCAACAACTATTATCAGCTGCAATGTTGGCTCAGATGAAACTGAGTATTCAACTTCAACACAACCAACATCAAACAGTGGTGAAATGTTAGATAGCTCTCTCACCAGCCAAGATGTTGTAGTTGTAGCAGCTAAAGCACACACCACATACGAGAGTAGTCCATTGAGTGCAGTGACCGAAACAGTTGCCACCTGCACGCCTCAGCATACGGTCAAAATACAGATAGCCAACGGTCAAGATCACACAACGCGTAGGCTAGGCAAACAGATCAGTGTTGTTAAATTGAATGACAGCGACATGGTATTGCAACAGCAGCAACAGCAACAAATTGAAACTACACCCACATCGGTATCACCATCGTCTAACTATCAATTATGCTATCTAGTGTCCAGTGGTCAGTATTCACCTTGCGAGACTCTGGACAGTGGCACGGGCAGCGATTTAGAAAGCATCAAGTCACCCACTCAAGAAGTTAATAATGTACCCAAATTGCAATTGCATTTGAAAACGACACGCATACGTGTAAATGACACAAATTCAAATTTAAACTCAAACACAAACACAAATATGAATACGAATTCTAATCAGCGTGCCTATAGCCTAACCGATAGTGAAGAATGTTGCGATGAGAACGAGAGCAGTGCCTCATCGCTTAGTTGTGATTCGTTGCATTCGAACGAGGCATTGCCGCATACGAATGGTGGCAAATTGTTACCCAGATCACTGCTGAGGGATATCCGTGATATCTCAAATGGACATCATCATAATGATGATGTTGATGATGATGATGAGGAAAGGGAAACTCTCTCATCATCGACATCATCCTCACCAGCATCGAGTCCAGCCACTAAAATCGATGGTCGTCCATTGCAATACGAAGCGGATCAATATTATAATTTTCATGTCAATGAACATGAGAATTTCCGCAGCTTTGGTGGCATGACATTACCCGTCTATGATTCAACTGGCTATGGCCAGGATCAGAACGCTGATAACTATGATGACGAAAGCTTTGGCGGCTATAAGGATGAGGCAGCTCCATCATTACCATCGGCCACAATACGCTCAGCCAAGGGAACGGTGCGCGGCGTCAAGAATCGTGTGCGCAATGGAGTAGCCACATTCTTGCAATTGCAGCAGCCCACTGTCAAGGTGAGTGAGCTTACTCTCTTCATTAATTTACAAATTTATTCAAAAATATTCATTCTGGATAGACATAAATATGTATGTATTGTCAAATTGTTCTTGTCACTGCAAGGCTGAGAAAATCTTCGAACCTCTAACCCTTTATCATTACCCCTTTTACCTCTTTTGTCCTTATTCCCCGCATAAACAAGGAAGGAGTCAAAGGACACCCTTCGAAATGTTGGTAATTCAAACAGTTTTTGAGTTTTTCCTGCCCTTTATACCCAAATATAGCGAATCCTCAAATTCACTGATATTTATAATGAGTGTTTTTGAGTATTCTGTATAGATTTCGCTCATCATTGATTGGTTGATTGTTTTTTAAAGACTATGAATCATTGTTGAATATTCTGAATGAACTCATTTCATTCAGTTTTTTTGGCAAAAAGTTTCTCCTTTGTATATATATTTGATTTAAATGTTTGCATAGGTTTTTGGGTCGACGACTTCCAAGTGCACACCCACACCCAATACCCACACACACACACACACACACACACAACCACTCACATTGCATTATGTAATTGCAAATGTGTGAGTGGTTTTATGTGTTTGTTTAGTTTGTTTGTGTTGCCGCCTTCGCTCCAGAAAAAAAGAAGTAAAAAAACAAAATCAAAATTTGTTTGCTCACGTTTCTTATTCATCTTTTGAGTTTTCCTTTTTTTTTTTTTTTTGGTTTTTGATTTGTGTGAAAGTAATGCATTGAATGATTCAACAAAAAAAAAAACCAAAATCAAAACCCAAATTGATTCATTCGACTTGGAAATTTCATGGGTTTTTTTTTTTTTTTTTTTGGTTTTCTTTTTCGTGGCTGGGCTAATAAATCGGTTTTTTGAGAAACTCTTTATACGTCTTCGCCCATTTCTTTTTCATTTCTTCGGAACATATGGCGAAGCGTAAAGACAATTAACACCTCCGATGTCTATTTACAGATATCTTAATTTACCGTTAAGTGGCTTAATATGTCAAACCCCACCAATTCAACCCCCCCAACCCCATCACCCCATGCATGGTACACAACCTAATTGTGCTTACAATAAGTCAAGTCAATATTATGTCTGCATGAAGAAAGTCTGCCTTGATAGGGCCCTGTCTATATATGATATCTACAGTAAAGTTATGGTGTTATGGGCAACTTGTGTATGGCAAGCAAATCCAAAAGCTTGTTGAGAAAGTTAGTCGCCCGGAAGTAGATACAAAAACATACTTAGATACTTGGATTGCTAGATAGATAGTCAGATAGATAGATGACTAAACTTAAGCTTAAATGCTGCAAAACCAAAAAATAAACATTCAGTCTCTTGACTAATTGCAGCTGTTACTTTTGATTTCTATTTTTTGTGACTTTCTTTCTGTTGTTTTACTCTTCTGAAAGTTCTTAATGGGTCGACCCTCAAGACCTGCTAGCAACTGCCAGCTCGTGCCGCCGCTGCTGGTGCTTGACCCATTTACCAAACCTTTTTCGGATTGGCCAACCAAAACGAAATCCATATAAACAACCAACTCAAATTGCAGTGTTATTGAGCTTGCATTATTCACGCATTGCTTAAAGAAACCAAAAAAAAAAACAAATCAAAATCAAAAAAAAAAACATTGCCTTAGCATACATATGTATATACACATGTCTCTCTACCACTCTTCAAAATCTGTCCAGTCATCTCAAATTTATGTTTTTTTTGTTTTTTTGTTTTTGGCGGTGGTGATGGGGGGCTATCTGATTTGCTTGTCTTCGCCCATTGTTACAATGTTTCAAGCTTGCGAAATCAATTTACACAGTGAGTGAGGCCAACCCTCTTACAAGGATGAACTTATTATGCATAGTTTAGCTGCTTTTTATTTTCGTGTATTTTGAATTTGAAATAAATATACTTTTACCTCAATTTATGAGATGGCTTATCCATCTGTCATCACTCATACGCCCCATTATCAGCAACAAAAAGGGCAAACAGCCTTGGGCAAAGAAAGGGCAAACGTTATTAGATAAATAAGTAATAGTAAATGAAGTACAATGAGTACTTAATTGGATTTGTATATAAAATTGCAGATTACTATTCGAAAACTAGGCTAGTTTCCTTTCAAATCGGTGGCTACTTCGAAAAATATGTTACCTCAATTCATTCGGTGGTTGAAACTGAAAACGAAGCGAATTATAATCTCAATAAATGTACACCTAAACGTTATATATGTATTATGTACATTTATTTGCGGCCAAAACAGTCAGCCATAGATGCATTAATTAAGGCTTAACTAAACTTTGACGAGCGAGAATATTAAATATTTCCCATCACGACTTTAATATGAATATGGAATTAAAGAACTTCATTGGTTTTTTCTGCGTTGTTTCACTTTACAAACATAAAATTTTCTTTATAGAACCTTTAAATTGTAATCCCAACAAATGTTTAAACATTCACCAAGACATATTTATTAACAGAAACAATATCAAATGGTCATTGTCATTAGAAGAAAATGTAAAATATATTCACTTCAGTGAAGACATCTTATTTGGATTATGTCTGGCTAATGTATAAACATTAAATGATTGTCAGAGGACAAAAACAAATACAAATCATTAAAGTTTATCAACAAATAATGAATTTCTTGACTTCGAGTCACTTGTTTATGCATAACCGGCCTAGATGCCAAAATGATTCCAATCCAATCTATCCTATTTGATTACATAGCTATTCGATCTTAAGCTTATATAAACTATTTATTGTTTGACTGATAATGTTAATTTAATAAGATAATGTGTCGAACATGACGATTTTCTTTTTGTATTATTTGTTTTTGGGAAGCCTAATTTGTTGCTGGTTCTTTGGCCTCTTTTCATCTTGATTCCAATTCTTCCTTTACCAACTTTGTGCCCACATTTCTACATAATTGGCTCTAACTTGGCTTTTAAACTAAACTCAAATTCATGCATGATCGGGTAATAAGACAAGATACAACTTGACCATGAAAAGATACCTGCTGATGTCCTTAGATGCATTAACAATTTGAGGTTTGATGTCATTTGAAAGAAAGACCAAACAAAGACTAAAGAAATTATGCATTACTCGTCTCGACTTGTGGGAGCCTCAGACTAAACAATCGTCTGAATTAATGTTAAAAATCATGAGTCAAAAGTTTTTAGCTTGGTCTTTTTTTTTTTATGCCTATCATTTGACTAAACTTTCATTTTATGTTGGTTGGTTGGTTAGTTGGTTTATTTTTGGCATTAGGCATTTCGTCAATGACCAATTTTAGCAGCAAACATATTTTAAAGTCAAATTAGCCAAATTATATTTTAATGGCTTTCCCCCTCAACTCTTAACTCTCTCCCCCGTCACACACACACACGCACACTCCACTCAAGTAAAGTGACCGCGACTCGTTTGCCAAGTTGAAGTTGATTTTTGTTAAATACTAAAAGAAAAACCAAAAACAAAGGCAAAAGTCAAATGTGGCTCATAAAATATGATTAGATTTGTTCAATATGTTTTGTTGTTGTTGCTGTCTTTGTTGTTGTTGTTGTAGTTGTTAGTATTGCATAATTAGCGCATTAGTCGCTCTTTATTATTATAATTTTTTTTCTTATTTTTTTTTCTTTTTTGCTTTGCTGAGATGCTTAAAAAAAAACACAAATTATGCAAGCATCTGCAAATTGATGACTAGTATTCAATATTCGATTTTCTTCTTCTTCTTCTATTTATTTTTATTTTTATTTTTTTATGCGAATAATTATCGATTTTGATGTCGAATTTCAAGGTTAAAGTATTTTTGAAAACGACAATCTGTTGCTTCTTTTGTGTTGCGAAATTTGCAAATGAAAACAAAAAAAAAAGAATCGAAAGGGGAAGTTAAGAATAAGCTTAGTAAACGATTTGAATGGATCATCCGGAAAACGAAAATTTGATAGAATATCTAGAAGAGAATAATATATGTAAGAAGCAACTTAAATTGCACAATAAACAAAAGCTATTAATTTTACATATTTAAAAGTCCGTCTCAAAAAACCAAGCTTAACTTTCGATCTTTGTCAAGAAGTAAAATATTCCTTAACTACAATTTTGGCAACAACTTGAAATACCCTTAGAGAGGATAAAGTAATCAGATGTTTGTAACTAAGAGAAGAAGATATATTTATATATTGTTGATCGGCATAAGAGTCCGCCGAGTCATGTCCTTCGGTGCATTTGGACGTCCTTGATGAATAGGCTAAGCTTTTTATAGCCTAATTGAGATTGAGTTTGACAATTCGTCAAAACGGACCATTACATCGAACGAAAAGCCTTCATTACAGAAAAATATAGAAAAAATCTATTAAAGTTGACTTCTTGAGGAATTTCTCTCATTAAAAAACTGAAATAAAAATGTATAACTGACTCGCTTAACAAGAGTATTTGAACTTCGGAGTAGTCTAAGTTAACTTCTTTTTGGTTTAGATTTCTTTGAGTTTCCTTTTCTTTCTTATAAAGTTAATGAAATCATATATATTGAAATGAAAATGCAATTTGTCTTTCTTAAATGGCTTAGACAGTTCTACCATCTAAAAAGCTTGTTCTATTCTAAGAACTCATACTGGTCCTTAATAGTAAGCCTTTAACCAACAAATCCAATGACGAATTGTGCTACTTAGAACTAAACGTCAATTTATGTAAATCTCCAATTCAATGAAACAAGAACTACACTGAAACAGGAAAAAGGAGACATTAGGATCAACAATTTGTATTAATTATAATTAAGCATTTATTTAGAAACTTTACTTATATACCAAGTGTAAATTAGAGGCTGCTGCTGGCCATGATGGGCATTACCAAGATTCAAACTTGAGTTTGGACTCTAGAATATGCCAAGTGCCATTTGGATAATATAGGCAATTCGTCCAATGTATATATACTTAACTTTATTCATCCATATATATATGTATATAGATCTAAGTATATTTCTGCGTGTTTTGTTGGCGTTTTTTGTTTGTTATTATTATTATTCCCTCTATTCGTCATGAAAGTGAAAATGAAAATGAAATTTTACGTGACCGCTGAGAGATTTTTTCTTCATTTTTCTTTCTCAAAAAACAGAAAAAAAAAAAAAAAATGTTTTCTGTTGTGTTGTTGCTTTGTCTGTTGCTTCCAACATTGTTTGTATGTTTCATGAGAGTCATACATAAAAAACAAAAACAAAAAAAAAAAAAAAAAAACTTTTTTTTTCCATGGGCCGAGGCGGCAACGTTGAGGGCATTTGCTGCATTTTAATTTCGATTTGCATTCAAAAGAAAGCCACTGAAAATGGGCTTATTAAAATAACCAATTATTGCCAAATTGAAGCTCAGCTCAGTCGGTTCAGTTCAGTCAGGTTGAGGGCCAAAAGATATGAAATGAAAGTAAAATGAAATGAAATGTTTCACTCTGTTTGCGGTGAGTGTGTGGGATACGTGTGTGAATTTATGCAAACCAGAATTGAAGGCATGGCAGGAATGTGACAGAAGAAACAGACAAACAATAACAAAAAGACAGAGAGATGGAAAAAGAGAGAGAGAGAGATAGAGAAAGAGAGACTTGATCAGTATATATGTAATCATGGTAATTGAATTATAGCCACACGATTATTCAAATCACTTGGCAATATAATAAATTAAGCTGTTAAGACATTTGCATTACATTAAGCATAGTTTACCCGGTCATCTCTAATCAGCTCAGTCATAATAACTCAAAAAGCTCAACATAGACTCAAAGGTCTATGCTATTCTTCATTTAAGGTGATTTAGTCTCTATAAAAATAGTGTAAGCCATTAACACCAAAATCAAACTGCTGATGGAATATTCTCCGGAAGGAACATTGTAAGGAACCGGTTAAAAACTTATTTTATTTGTTTTGTTTATAGAACTTAAACAGAATTAAAGCCAAAGCGATTTGCTTGTGCAGCAGCATCGCAACCTGCCTCTTCATCTCCATTGATCGCTAGGCTTACAAATTCAGATCCTCATCGGGATTCTCCTCATCAAAATCATCATTGGCATCAGGTGTATTGATGATAGTACCCTCAGTGGGTTCGCTGGTGCTAAGACAGTTGATCTGATGTAAGATCATGTAAGGCAGTCGTTCATTTCATCCAACTTACCGTTCATATGGCAATGTGAGGGCGTTACGTGCCATCATTTCATCCTCATCCAGTTCGATTTTTTAAGGTACCACCAGCTGGCTCTGAAGGTGGACAATCTATCGTGGTTTTGGGTGTGGCGTGACTTTCGGTTGTCTCCAATTCCGTGACCTGGAACTGTGTTTTGCTCACTTGATAGGAATAGCGTTTATTGCTTACTCCTCCACTCGGCTTTCGGGAGATAAGGGACAGTAGCGCCTCTGTTTCCAGGCGTAGCACCAATTCAGCCATGTACTCGCAGCCACTTAGAATGAACTCCGCTTGCAGATGCTGCAGTTTTTGTGGTGACGCCCACAGGAATACACGACAAATGTACTTAGAGCGACGCAACTTGTTTAGGAACTCAAAGATATACGTTGGCGACTGGTAGCACAAAAGATCAGCTAGTGTGGGCAAAATGACATTATAGCCGCTGATATTATAGTTGCTGCACTCGTTCAGAAGCGTTTCGTAGGTGGCCACGTGCTTCAGCTGGCTGCCAGTTGGCATAGTCTTAATAGAATCCGCCTCCTCCCATTGCTCGTTCAGTAAACCGCGAATGAACTTAACTGCAATGTGCTCTCGATTGAGTTCATCGATAATCAGCACGACCCTTTGATTGGTCACTATCAGGTTGGAAAGCATTATGGACATGTTCATTCAATTAATTTGGAAATACAATTTAAGTTTAATGTCTGCGGGATTTTTATTTTCTAACTTTTGTTTCAAATATATATTTTCTCAAAATGTGCAAAATGAGCTTTCCGAGCTGGCCTCCTCCGATTTCTATCTCAAAAACACTTATCTTGAATTCATAGGACTAAGTGGCGTATGCGCATTACTAGCATTACGCATACGACTGGTGGTCAGTTACCTTAAAGAACAAAACTTTAATGAAGACTGTTTGGATATTAGAATTCACGTTGAAGGGTCTGTATTTTGCTCAGCTCTAAAATGTTCTTTTATTTGAATGAATTGAACTTGCTTTTGATTACATAATTCCTCCTGATGCAATACACCCAAAGGAGATAAAATGTCTCGCCCCGAAAGCCATATTTATTGGCAACTTGAAGCTTACATAATATCGTAAATAGGGGGAGGTTGTTGTGGTGTGCGGGGACTGCCCATATGTTTCTCTTGTGACGTATTAATTGAACTTTACGATCCGGTCGATCAATGCCGTGTGAATGAATGTTGCATCGATGAATATGTTGCACATGTACATGTGCAACAGGGCAAAGGGGTTAAAAGAGAGGCAGAGAGTTAAATGTTGCTGTTGTCTCCATTAAAAACGTCAACATCATGATCATGATGATGATGATGATGATGTTGATGCTGTCTGTGGTGGTCACTGAGCGATCTCAGTTAACTGGCAACTTGCAGGCAATCCCTCTAATCGACGCTTGACGATCGTAAGTGACCTGCTTTCTCTTTTTGTTATAAATTTTGCTTTTTCTTCTCTTGTATTTCTTGGTTTGCCTTTTTGGTTGTTTTTAAACATTTTGTTGCTCCCTTTCTTTCTCTCTGTCTCTGTCTCTCTCTGTCTGTGCTCGGTGTTGAGTGCACTTGTCGAGAGTTCTGCAGAGCAGCACGTGTTAATTGTTCAATAGTTCGGGCCAGTTGCTTGTGGCCCGTTGACGAGGACGCCAAAAGAGGCTGAGGCCATTCATTGGCTCACGAAGCTAGACTGCCCGCGGTTCACAGTTCAAAATTGTTGGCCATTTTCTTCAATGTTGTTCATGTCTTGCTTTATCACTTTACATGGCTTTGAACTTTGCTGTTGAAAATGTTGTCGAGACCATTTAGTTGACGTTTAATGGCAATTATTAATGTACCAGTTTTACATTTTAGCGTCTTGTTTCATTTTTTTTTTTCTTTTTGTTTTTGTTTTCTTGCTTTATCTTTATTAATGCCTTTTTGTCTTCGTTTCTTAGTTTATGAGATATGCCATATTAAATAACGCAACGGCAACTTATGCAAGTCATTGAGCTATACGAGAGGAGCCAGATACAAGTCAATTATGGATATAATTGATAAAGTACATGTAAAGAAAATCAAGATGTTCAAGTCGCATTCGAAATACTCTACAACAATTAATGAGTCCTTCTTGCAAATTTCCTAGATTTTGTTATACAGTTAGTTTCTTTAGGGTATACACAATTTGTATACATATATCATACGATATCAATCATATATCCTGCAACTGCAATTGAAAGCCCTCCCCTGGGGATATAGGCACCAGTTTTGATTAAATTATTGTAACAAACCATTAAGTCGTTTGTCATTCAATTTCGACAGCCGACTGTCCATCAAAAAACAACAAAAAACGAAGAAAAGGAGATGAAAAATGAAACTCAAACTCGTCTCCCTCTGGGGTGATATCACTACGAAAGAAAATGAAAATAAAAATTATGGCCATATTAAGTTCAACGATATTATTGCACATATGCATACATATATAGTTAGTTAGTATATATGTATATATGTACATACCGGCATATCGCCATCGATCTAGTTAATCAAGCTTGACCAAATTGGTCGTCTAACGGAAGCCTTAGCTTCATCTTTTCTCCATCTCCTTGGCCTTGGATTGGTGGCTGACTGGTATAAAACAACTAGCCACTTTTCACCAGCCACGAAAGACGATAAAACGAAATCAAAATATGTCGTTAGATAATTTTTCTTTGCCATTTTACATCGATTTGGTATGCGTAATTCGTTCAATTTTGATATTAATTTAATTTGATTTTGATTCGTTTGTAATTCGATCTTTGTCAAGGCATTCGCTATGCTCCCACTCTCGCTTTCGATTCCCTTCTAGTTTGCTTTTGTGAGGTAATATTATACACGATTGTAAGTATCTATATCTTTGCCTTTCACAGAATGATACGCACTTTGGTTTTCTAAAAAAAAAAAAAACACAAAACACAAAACATTCGGAACTGGATTTTCAATCTCTAAGCCTTTAATCTTTGTTTGCTTCTGCGTGTTTCTCTGTCTTTGACAATTAAACAATCAGCGCATTGTTGCCAATTGAAAATGGCTTTTAGCCCCAACACAACCAACTTACAGTGGGTCAAAGTCAGAATGTATCTGTAGTCGAGAAAAAAGTGATTGAAATAGATCCCTACATACATAGATTGCATTATAGACCTTTTTGAACTACATTACTTTAAAGACCAATTAAGGATTGAAGTGAAGTTTTAATTCAATTGAAAGTAATGCATTAAAATCCAAGTATTTCTACAAATAAACTTTTCGAAACATACTAAAATTGAGCAGGTTGAATGGAAATTCATCATCATTCCACTATTTTGCCAAAACTAGTTGCGAATTACAAATAAAAAATGGTAAAAAACTAAAGAAATTAGCTAATAGGTATCACCCTCAAAGGTGTTGGGCGGATTCTTATTGGTATTTTTAACCAGTTTTTCGCCATATTGTTCTATAAAATGTGTGAGATAACTTTTTATGTATGTAAATCCAGGAGTCAAACGACAACAAACACTATGTTGTTTAGTGTAAATACAATGAAAATCGATAATTATCAGTCCGATAAAAAGAATCGAATTTGTTAAAATTTTTAAGATCTAGTAGTCCATGTGTATTTATCAGTCCCATAAAATAAATGGAAATTGTTAAAAATTTTTAAGATCTAGTAGTCCATGTCTATTTGCCAGCTGCCCAAAAAGTGATATACCTAGGTGTTTCAGGTCTAGTCCAGTCAGTTTACAACAATGATTGTAAAAGTTTTATAAATTTCTCTTTATCACGAAATTCGATCACTATTGTTTCTCTCCGTAATTCGCTTAAAAATTTGTATTTCTCTTTATATTTTGGACTGTAATCACCGTGTTTCGCTAGTGCGCGCGAGTCATTTTTTTTGGCCAATTCTCAGTGGCTCGTTAATTGACTTTGTTGTAAGTGGCTAAATCCAAACAATAATCTGGCTTGGTTTCATTTTTCGTATTTTTTTTTTTCGTCGGTTTTGGTTAACAAGTATCACGCTTTGGTCGAAATTGCTTTGGCAATTAGCAAGAAATTTGCTTGATTTCTAGACACACACACACACACACATGTGTGTGTAGAGTTAAAACCCGTAAACAAAGAACTAAAAAGAAGTTTTTTGTCTTTTCTATTTGCAGAACTATATGGAGAAGGATCTGGGCAAGGTTGTGCTCTATACAACCAGTATGGGCATTATACGCGATACTTATGCGAAATGCTCCAACGTCAAGAAGATATTGCGTACATTGCTGATCAAATTCGAGGAACGTGATGTCTTTATGAGTCTTGAGTATCAACAGGAGATCAGGGAACGCATGCAGGATGAGAAAATACGTGTGCCACAGCTTTTTGTTGAAGGACAACTCATTGGGGTAAGTTTGGTCTGGCGGGCGCGTTAAGTGCTTCTTCATATGAATCATATGAATTTCTCGATAGGATGCTGATGTAGTGGAACGAATGAACGAAAACGGAGAATTGCGTCAATTGCTGAAGCCCTACAAGGTACATATACATATAGAATGACTTTCTACCGTTTTTCTGATGTTGTTTCCTATTCTCAGTCAATTGCTACGGCTTTTACATGTCAGACGTGCGGCGGGTATCGCTTACTCCCCTGCCCATCCTGCAGTGGCTCCAAGAAGTCTGTGCATCGTAATCATTTCACTGCCGAATTTGTGGCTCTAAAATGCATGAACTGCGATGAAGTGGGCTTGGTGAAGTGCCCAAATTGCTAAACGAGAGCAATAACAATAGACAACGAATATAAAACAAAGTCAAATTTTTGTTGGTTTCCTAATTTATAATTCAAAAAAAAAAAAAAAAAAAAACAATTCTTTCCCCATTTATTCTATGCAAATATAAAACAAAAACAAAACCACAAAAACATAAGATATTGATATCCTTTGAAAGGGTTTGCCGTTTGGTGAAATGAAGGACATCTTTTTTTTTTTTTTAATTCTACATGTAATGCAGATATGATTATATATAATTTTTTTTTTTTTTTTGTGGTCCTTTCTGTTTAGTCGTTTATATTAATAACAGTTGTGATATTTAAGACAGTTTGTTTTAAAGTTTTCATTTAGCTGAGCAACAAACAAACAAACACAAAACAAATAATAAATATACAATATATACAACAATCTATCTTTATATGAAAAATAAAAACAAAAAATAATAAAAAAAATAACTTATTTGTTTTTAATACATTTTTTTGCTATTGGTGAACAGTTAATTTTTAATCTTATTTACATAAATTTATTTTTTAAATAGTTGGATGTTTTATATTTATTTAGTTATACAAATCAAACTTAGCATATCATTGTAAGATATTGCTTTCTCTTTAGCCTGTGGATGGTCCTTTGGCTCGCAAGGGGTCTAGCCAGATGGTTTGGGCACCCATGGGCACCCTGTCATCTGCCGCAGAGCTTTGTTTTGAAAAGTTTGTACTCTTTTTTCTATTGGAATCTGCAGCCATCGTCCGGATTTGAACTTCATATCTTTAAGTAGGAGGTATTATGGCACTTGCTCTTGCCATTTTTTAGCCAGTTTAGTTTCGACCATTTAATTCTGCACGTTTTAAGAGAGAATTCGATGTGATCTTTCAAAGTAAGGCGTTTGTCTAGGACTACTGCCAGGTATTTTGTCATAGCTTTGTTAAGAACATTTGTGAATCGATTCCTTGCTAAAATACAAAAAAACATGAACAAATACTCTATCTAGATGGTTCATGGAAGAGTGAAAAAGAGATTTTAAGTTTGCCTACTTTTAGGGTGCTGAGTTCAGTTGAAACGTCAAATGAATTTCATTTGTTCATCACATCAGTAGTTCATTGAGTTTTGTGTTGAAAACGCAAAAGCAAAAAAGTCTACCTAATGTAGAACATTCTCACATTGTTTAGTTTAGTTCGTCGCTTTCTGTTGAAGTGAGTTGTAATACTTTTCTTTTTGTCTATTTTTACAAGCAGAAACAATTCAATGGACGATTTGGGGGATCAGGACATTTCGATGGACAACATTGAACTGCCCTTGGTGGAAGGAGGTAAGCCGCAGCGTTCCTGCTGGATTTGCTATGGTTCGGAAGTGGAAAACGAAGCGGCCAATTGGGTGAATCCTTGCAAGTGCCACGGCAGTTCCAAATGGGTGCATCAGAATTGCCTTTACCGTTGGATCGATGAGAAGCAGCAGGGAAATCTGCATCATTCGGTTGAATGTCAGCAGTGCCAGACGACTTACATTATTGTCTTGCCCCAGATGAGTTGCTTGGCTGGGTTCTTGGAAAAATGCGATCATCTGGTGACCTGTGTGTATCCTTATGCGTTTGCGATACTACTTTTTGGCTCAGTTTACTGGTCAGCTGTTACATACGGGGCGGTTACGGTAATTCAGATTATCGGCTATGATGAGGGCGTGGAGCTATTGAAAGAAAGCAGTTCAATATCTTTGATACTTGTTCTGCCGGTCATACCGTTTAGCCTGTTGCTAGCTCGTCTCATACATTGGGAGAATTCTGTCTTGCGCTTCATAAGATCTCCCAATATTTGGAATAGATGTCCCCTTCTAAAATGGATGTTCAATTCGCAAATTATCATGGATGAGAACGCTGACGGTTTCCTTGATGTATCACCTGGGGTACTAACGGCAATCGTAGCGGAGCCAGTGTATGCCGCCCGTTTCTTTTGTGGCGCCATCTTTTTGCCCAGCTTTGCCACAATTGTGGGCAAATTGGTCTTCAATCAAGTTCCTCATCCAGTGGTTCAAACTCTGCTCGGTGGAGCCACCTACATTGTTATCAAGGGCATCCTAAAGATATATCTTCTTCAGAGTCAGTATCTTTGCAAGCGTGGTCGTCGCATTCTCAACTATTCGAACGAGGCTGATGGCGATGCCAGACCACCTGGCACCTAAGCCAGATGAAATCTTTTCGTATTGCCTACTTTGCGGCTGCAGAAACTAAATTATGCTTACATTTAATGAATATTGCAAATATACATACTTAAGTCGTTGTGTATGTAATTATGCTTTTTGATGTATTGACTCTCTTATTTTGTGGTTTTATAATTTAAATTCAACGAAAATTCAATTTCCAATGAATAATTGCAGGAACGTAATGGGAATAAGAGGAAATTATTATATTATTAAATAATTTAATATAATTGAAAAAATGCCTGGTTTGCATAATAAAATTATCTAAAATTTAAATGTAAATGAATTTTAGCTTATTCAATATCTTTGCTAGAGTCTAAAAGTCATTTTATGGGGTAAATTCAAAAAATTTAAGAGGGAACTTGGCTAAATTCTTATCAAATTAATGGAACATGGGGAAAAGTTATTTGTAAGCGATGAAAGAGAATAAGTAAAAGCAATAACCTGTTATTAAAACTTGATTATATGTCTAAAAAATTGAATTTCCGACAAAAGTGAGCATACTTTGAGGCTGTGTGAATAAACCAAGCAAGCCGACAAAGAGAAAGAAAGGAGAGAGTGAGAGAGAGAGAGAGAGAGAGAGAAGTTAAGGGGCAATCACTTTACCTGTGATTTTCAAGCATTTTGTTATTCATATATTGCTTCGTTTTACTCAATATATCTTTCAAAGTATTCCAAATTGTACAAAACAAATATTTGCTCTCCGTTTTTTTCATTTTACTCGATCGATTTTACCTAAAATCTCTGGTATCCATGGCCGATAGAGACACTGACGATTCGGGCAGATGGTATGAATGGGTTGGTGATACACCAGTGGACACTGAACGGGAGACGGGTATGCTTTGCTGGATATGCTTTGCCAACGAAGCGGAGAATCCTTCAGCCAGATGGGTGCATCCATGCCAATGTCGCGGAACGGGCAAATGGGTGCATCAGAGTTGTCTCTATCGTTGGATTGACGAGAAGCAGAAGGTCAATCCATATCGTGCGGTCGTTTGTCAGCAGTGCCAGAGCAAGTACTTAATCGTTTATCCAAAGATGAATCCATTGGCCGATAGACTGGACCAATTTGATCATTTGGTTCGTTATTACAGTCGTTATGTGGCAACGGGCTTCTTTCTTGGTTGCATTTATTGGATAGCCATTACGTATGGCGCACTTACGGTAGTTCAGGTGTTGGGCCAAGAACGCGGCGTTGAGCTGATGGAGAAAGGTAATCCTTTTTTCCTGCTGATTGGACTTCCAGTTATACCAGTTGGCCTCATTTTACTACGTCTTATCCGTTGGGAGAATGTGGTGCTGCGCTTTATACAAGGTCCTCATAAAATATTGCGAAAACTTCCGTTATCCAGTTGGTTTACTCATGAGGCTGAAACTGAGTTGAATGGAGCTGGCGATGGCGATGGCAATGGCGATGGCGATGGCGATGATTCCAACCAAATAGTTGTACTACCCACACCGAGTCCTGCTATAGTGGAGCCCTTCAATGTGTCGCGTGCATTGTGTGGCGCCATTGCCTTGCCCACTTTGGCCACATTTGTGGGAAAACTGGTTTACCAGAGTGTGGGCAATCCATTGCATCGAGCTCTGCTCGGCGGAGTCACCTACATTGCTGTCAAGGGCATCCTGAAAATCTATTTACGGCAGAAGCAACATATCCGTAGGCGTCATCGTCGCATTCTCAACTACACGGATGAGAACATTCGACTATATGGACATGGAGTTCAAAATGAGGCGGTCAATACCGAACGTCAGGACGCTGCCATCGAAGACTGGCATTAATACATCAACAAAAACCTCAACAGCAGCAACAATAACAACAATGTTGTTAGCAAAGAAGATAACGAAGAGACCGAAGATCCCAATGGGAATAGCCCTTACTCTCCATCCAGTTCTAATTCATAAGTAGTTCATTTCAAAAGGTTCAAATGCAGAAATTGTTTACACTTAACCGATGCAAATATACATATACCTAAGTTAATCTATTGCAAATCAAATAAACCTAACTCCTTTAAATGTTATAACATTTGCAGTCTACTTATTTAATTTACTTAAGAAACAAAGCCATTCAACAGACTAGAAGTGTCCCAACAACTTCTAAGGGATACTTTAAGGCAAATTGTATTAAAGTTCTGACCGCTCCGAACCTATAACTAAACTAAGAATCTCATCTATGGTCATTAGTGTGATTGAATTCCTTATACATTCTTCATATTAAGGATTCTGTGGGGTTTCTTAAGTGCAGTTCAAGAGATGAGGATAAATCTCTCACCAAACATTTCCAGCGACATATTTACATATCCTATAGCTAATCATTAAGAAAGAATCTTTAAGGAATCCTATAATGAATCTCTAATGAGTTTACAATAAAAAAGAATTCTTAATCATCATTAGGCATGATTCCTCAATGATTCATTATTTATTTAACCGCAATGATTCCTCAGGTATGTACATCCATATGAATTTATATCTGGGAAATTCATTTTCCTTCAAATTTATTTTGGATTTCGATTTTATGTCTAAGTAGCCTTGACAAGTTTGTTCATTCGATTTCCCATAGCTTTGGCATTGTCAGAAAATTTGTTCAACCTTTCAGTCGGCGTTAAGCATTTCAGAGTACAGATATATTAGTATAGTTTTCCTTAAACAAATCGAAATCCAAAAATCTGTAAATAAAATTTTTCGGTCAACATATTTATTTTTGTGTTCCTTTTTCTAGTCGAAATCTAAAAAGAAAAAAAAAAAGAAAAAAGTTTTTTTTTGTTTGTTTCCTTTACATTTGCTTTGAGTCCATCTAATCGGTTAAAATGTCGCAAAATAATAATGGAGCTGTATCCGGTCTGCTGAACGCAATACTTTGCGGTGCTAGTGGCTATGGATGCTTTATGATTAAGCCTGGAGAGCATCCGTATGCGTTTACGGGTTGCGTGGTTGGCCTATGTCATGGACTGCTGGGACTGGTGAATTGCTTCTCGGACGACAGTAATGTGAACAATGCCAAGGAAAAGAGCACGTGCTTCATGGAAATAGTGCCATTGCCACTGATCAATGTGGATCTCTATTTTGGCAGCGCGAGTAACAATCTGGCTTTGGGCCATGGACTCTTCATTGTGCCGATGGCTGTAAGTGCTCTTCTTGGACTCTTCAAGGACGAGGAGGGCCAAGGCGAGGCAGTTGAGACCCTCAAGACGCTAACCATATTGGGTAACATAACTGCTTTGCTCTATTTGGCCATCAATGATGGCAGCTGGAAGCTGGGTGGAATGGCCTTCTTGGCATTCATGGCGAAATTCGGTGCCCAATTTGGTGAGGAACAGAGTGAAGGTGCTGGCGAGCCAATAACATATCTCAGTTGGACCGGATTCTATATTCTGGCCGCTATGGCTGTATCGGGTGAGAAGTAGTTGGAATTACTCTTCCTTCCCCTAACCATTAATTTATTCTTCGAAAATGATAAAATGCCAAATGAGCTTTGGACCAGAGTCAGAGTATTCAGAATATTGGCTGTATTATAACCAAATTAAACGAAAGTGATACTTAAAACAGAAACCTTCCATGTTTCTTTCACTCCCTGACCCCAAATAGGTTTATGTGCTCAAGTTTTTACTACGTTTTTTTTTTTTTTTTTGTAATTTTTAATTGTAGGTATTACGTTTTAATTGTACCCCAATGAAGGGTTTAAAATTGTTGTTTTGGGCCAAAGTATAAAGCCCTTCCCCTTTTCATTGGATGCCAAACAATCCATATCAGTCTCGGCGCCCCCTTTATTTTGTTTTGTTTTGTTTTCTATGCTTTTTTGTGTCTTAACCACAATTGTCAATAAGAACTAATAAATTTTAAGACCTAATGTCAACGAGTTTTGTCATATTGAAGTATACCACGCGTCGCCCTTCCTCGTGTCCAATGAGCATGACGACCAACAGTAGACACAGAAATAAGCAGAGAGCAATGCAATACAAAATTTATAGAGAAATCAACCAAAAATTTTAGACAACTACTTATACGACTTTCAAGTTACCCTGTAGCTAATGGCAAAGTCGAACTTACTTCACAAATGCGAACAAGTGGCAATTGAAAAAAGAATTCTCACAACAATGGCAACTCTGCAGTTTTAAACTTATCGATAACTGTTGAGCCTCTGAACAGAATTTCTTTGATTGTTATCGGATCGTTAATGATGTTGCAGGGTATACAAATTGGTTTTCTTCGTTTTGAGGTCTATTTCTTGTAGGTTTTTGTTATTTTTATGACTTTGTGGATAGCTTTTCATTTTAAGTTGGGTAGGAATTACGTGCTAATTTCAAGTGACGAAATCGTAAATGAAACTGAAACTGAAATTCATCAAAAGAGACCAAAAAGCAAGACAGAGAGGAGGGTGAGAGATATCTAAAGAGAGGTGGAGTATGTGGGAGGTATGTATGTACATATGTATGTTGGGGTGGGGCGGTGAGTGAGGGCGATTTTCGGAATTTCAAACTGGTTGTGTTATCGTAAGTAATTGGCTGGCATTGTTACGAGATTTTATTTTGTAGGCCTATGCCTTGACATTGAAGGGGAATTATTTTGGGAGTTTGAAGCGAGCCACAGCTTAGATACATACTGACAGATACTCGTTTATGCCTCAAACTATGACTTTATGCAATTAACTGATTGTCAACCCAATAATTCTCTCTCTCTCTCTCTCTGTCTTGCTTTCCTTTATCTACTTGTCAGACTGATTTAGCTGGTAAGCGATAGGCCCCAATAGATAGACATCCGGCTTTGAATCTTATGCCTCCCCTCGGGGCTGACTTCGTTTATTGAACCCCTTTATTACATTTTGTTGCTGCCGTTGCTGCTGCTTCTGTGGTTGTTTAGGTTTCTTTACTTCTTTTTTTTTTTTTTGAAGTGCCATGTTCTCTCATTGTGGGAAATTAGATTTATTACTCGTGCCGCCAAAAAGATGATTAAGGGAATTTCATATAGAGCCACCAGCAAGAGCAACACCCACTGTATGGCTAGCTAAATTATCGAGTATTCGCGCATTTTGCCGCAAGTGCCTCTTCAGTGTTTCAATGCTTCGTTTTTTTGGTTTTGTGTGTGTGTTTTTTTTTTTTTGCCGCATGAAACTGCTTTGAATACACGTTAACTAGACAATACAATAGAGTCTCGTCCAGTGTATCCTCTCCAGCATCAACTCCAACTCCATACTCAGAGCATGAGTGAGTTCCAAGATGATTAATCGCTTTTGTTTTAGAAAATTAAGTAATCGTTGAGGTTATTGGCTGTTAGTTATTAATTTTTTGGCGACACACTGAAAACTCCTTTAACAAGAACACCATTTTCATGGACTTTGAGAGAGTTTTTCCTTTGAAATGTTCTCAGTTTAAAAATTTATCAGCTTGACTTAGTTTAAGTAGTTCCTTTGACTATACGAATCCTTAAAGCTAAATCTGGAGCTCTTGGTAGACAGAGGTCTAAATTAACTTTGTAGATTGTCAAATGGTTCATTCTGCCTTTCAGATAAATTGCGACTTTAACGATAAGATAAGTATCTAAGTTGGATGTCTAGCTGCCTGCCTATCTAGACCCTCTTTGTGTGTTGTGTGAGTATTTAATTTTGGGTTTACAATGAAATGAAATATTTCTGTTGCTTAATTTATAATCATATTGAAATCTGTCTGGCTGTGCCAGTTGCGTCTTTTCATTCATAATTTTGCCCCTTTCCCCTATCCTTACCTTACCGTCGTACCTCATTCATTGGTGCAATCTACTTGGAATTGTTGGAATATGGTATGTTTGATATCTGTATATAGTTTTCGACTTTTGTTCCGACTATAGAGTCTTATCATCATGGGGGCTGCTGTCAACGCACTTTTCAAACATCTTATCTATATCATATATATATCAACGCCAGAGCCCAAGTCAAACCACCTAGTTTCCAACTTTTATTTATTTGATCGTTCCTTTGCCACCTCATCATCATCATCATCATCATCATGATCATCATACTCGAAGGTCTTATCAATTATGCTCTAGTTTCAGTTTCAGTTTCAGTTTGAGATTCAGTAATTTTTTTTTCTTTTCTGATTGTTCTTCCCCTTTGGCGCGTGCATGTTGCTTTGGTATTTTTTTTTTTTTTTTATTTTTGATTTTCATTTCCATTTGGGTGATTAAAAAAGCGAAATAAATTCATTTATATGGGCCAGGCCGACCAAATTAATTGCAGCGGCACTTGAGGTTGGTCGAAACTACTATGTATTGGGCTGATGGTGAGGGGGGCCTGATAAAATAATTTTCTTGGTTCTTGTGTTAGTTGGGCTTGGGCCCAATTAAATATTTTATTTGTGCCATCGATCGATTGGCCGCCTTCTCCAATCGATAGTTTTTATTTAGTTGGGAATTTTATATCAAATTTTGTATATGTATATGTGTGTGTGTGTGTGTTTTTTTTATATATTTTATTTGTGGGTTTGCATATTTTATTTAGGCCCCTTGAGGCTCAAAGTGTATTAGCATTCACAGCACAAGGGGCAAGCACCAAGAGACAAGCCAAACGAAGCCAAGCCAAGATACAGCAAGAGCTGGGCCAAGACAAGACAAGACAAGGTAAGACAAGGTAAGGTAAGGTATGGCAAGGCATTCAGGTTTCTTTTAGCTGATGGTGTGGATGGTCGTGGTGGTGAAGTGGAGTGGTTTTAGGTGAGCGGGAGAACCCGGTTGGTTAACATCGAAAGAATGCGAATGCTGGAACTTTTGGAATTAGAATGTAAAGTGAAAGGAGTTCTACAGGTTAATGCCATGCCAAAAAAGACCCAAGACCCCTCTTTGAGACTTTGTCTCGGGTCTTGGTCTCTATCTCCGTCTCTTCTCTTCTCTCTCTCTCTCTCTCTCTGGTGTTTCGTTTCTTTCTTTGTTGACTTTAATGAATGAGGAATGAGACTGCATGAAAATTGCCTGGGCACGACCCAAAGAAACAGACACACACACACACGCTGAGAGAAAAGATAGAGATAGAGTTAGAGAGAGAAAGATACAAAGAGAGAGAGTGAGAGAGATAGAGGGAACTTGGTGTTGTCTGTTAAATATGCAGAAATACGGATCTATCCGTTTGCCTCAAACTCTTTTCTTCAAATCAGAAAAAAATTAACACCCTTCAATAGGCAACAAATAAACGTAAACCCAAACCACCCACCCACTCACCATACCACCCCACCCCACCCACATGTATTATGACCTTGGTAAAATACTAACAACGATTACCGAAGCAGCCGAAAATGAAAATCTCGAGCAGACAAAAAAAACATTTGTTGAAATTTTCATATTCATTTACCAACAGCCTTTTATTCAAAATCTATTAAGGATTGACATATATAGATGAATATCTGAAGAAAACGGGAGAACAGATCAAAGCTTTCCAATCAATATCAAGAAGGACATATACTATTTAAATATACTTTTGTGAATGGATTTTAATTTTATAAAAATACAAAAATTAACTAATTAATTTATCGTACTTTTAGTTTCTTGGGTAAATGAGCTTCGAGTCGAAATATTTTCGGTTGGGTAAGTGGGAATCCTTTTAATTTGTATAGCATACTTTGCGGAGCTATTAACTTATGATTGGAGAAAATTGAATCAAAATCTAATAACTATATCATGTAGCTATAGTAAAAGAGTTTTATGTGCCATTGTTTTGTCTTTAGCTAAATAGGTAGACATTGCAAGAGTATACAAAGTGCTGCTTGACCGAAGTTAGCCCCGGCTTACTGAGTATTAATCAAGATTTCGTTTGTTTGTGCTTAATGAATTTATTCAGTTAATTTAATAGTTACATATACATATTAAAATCAGTGTCCTCTTCTGAAATATTTAATGCATCTTAGTTTTAGTCTCTCAAATGGCCAAATTGAAGCCATTAGAGGTGAAGCACATTTAACAATATTAGATGCAAAAGAACAGAAACTCTTTTAGATTAAAAAGAAAAGACATTAAAGTTAATTTATGTAGATTGTAGCTTTCAACACTAAAAGTGCTTCGAATTAAGCATAAGAATAATAATATTATGCTTAAATTTGAATTTTATGAAGTGCTTGGATTTTGGCTGGTGAGAGAGTCCCTTCCTTTTTGTTTCCAAATCAAAATATAGATAATAGAAAGCTTCAAAAAAAAAAAAAAAAAAAAGTCATCAACACTTTATTCTTTGTCTTTGATATGTGAGGTGGGCAATATTTCGATATATGTATATACATTTTGGTATAGTGGGCGTGTCACTGTTTCGCTTCTATTTTGCTGTCAATCAAAGTTGCATTTTTCTTTTCAATTTTCTCTGGATTTTTGTTCATATTTTTTTTTTTTTTTTTTTTTTTTGCTACTCAAAATGGAAAGCGCCTGGCAAACCGGAAAAGCGTAAAGAAAAAAAAAAATGAAGACCAAAAGAAAAACTTCAAAAACCAAAAGCCGAGTGAAGTGGCAACAAGTCTAGAGCCGACGAGGAGTGAGCAAGTGGGAGGGCGGTGGTTTGGTTCGGTGATGAGTGGAGAGCAATGGCTGGTGGTGCTGTTGGTGGTGCGGGACTGTGGGGCAGTCACGTTGTCGCATTTGCAGTTGTTGTCACAGCAAGGCATTAATTATGCCATCAACAAACCGACGCAAGCACATATCCTGTTGACAGAGAAGCCCCCCCACCTCTCCCACCTACCTGCCTACCCTTGCCAACCCCGCTCCATGGCAAAGTGGCAATGCAGTGAGAAAAGTATTTCTTCTTTTATTTTACTTGACTCTGTATATATGTACATACATATATATATATATATGTATATACATTTCGCATGGCAACGGAAGTCACGTCTTGGCCTGGTCCGCTTAAGTTTTCCAGTGAAAATGTACAACACTCGCAATTATGAAATAATAAAATGGGGGGAAAATGGAAAAAGTTTGGAAAGGCCATAATTAATTTGCCAACCGATGAGAAGGCGTTGCTACAAAAACACTAAACTTCATGCCAACAGTAAGTAAAAACATTTAAAAGGTGAGACGATTCTTAAACATTGTCATTTGATTTCAGTTTACATTGAAAGTATTCAACTTTTCATCCCATTCATATATGTACATCAGTACATAAACAGTATAGATTCCATTCCTGTGGGGTACAACGTGTCACTCCAACAAAGGTTCCAAAAGAAAGCTGCCCCCCCTTCTATGTTCGGAACTCTGTTCTACATAGAGACTTACCAATTTGCCCTGAGTCCACAAGGAAGTCCTGAGACTTGGAGTTCTTTACCCAGGCAGACTCACCAATCATAGAATTGCTTTCCTCACAGGCTAAAAAGGTTGCACCCACTGGATTTGCCCTTCAGGCCTGATCTTAAGCTTCTCGGTCTCAGCAGATGACGATTGAAGACACCATTCGATAAGCGCTTCTGTGGCCTTGTCTTTTTTACTTTTCTAATAACTGATAAACAGAATAATCTTAGGCATAAATGAATGCAAGTTTTTTATTACTCAAATGTTAAACAACAAATGATCAGTATTCATGTTTTAATAATATATGTCCCTTAAGGCTCTAATTGAAGTACTTTTATATGAAAGTATTTCGTCGTGTATCTTTAATTTATAGATATTGAATGAAATATTTAATCAAGTATCTAATAAAGATTACCTAAGGAATGACTTTTGCCAAAGAGTCCACCTAATTCTTATTCTATCACAGTTAAAAATAGAAAAATTTGTTCTTGTTTACTAATTGCATCTTTGTTTGATAGTGTAAAGTATTTAAGAAATGTATTTGTACATTACAAGCATCCATCTACATACATATATATATATATATATATATATATATATATATATGTATTTGTAAGCTCTGAGATACGCATTTGTGTTGATTTGTTCACCTTTGTGAACATTTTGGTGAGCATCATCCCATCCCATCCCATCGCATCCCGTCGGATCGCATCCCATCTCATTGCTCACTCCACTGTTTAACACACTGTGACAAGGCAATGGAAAATTTAGCCCCGTTTTCGTACTAAATATTTGGTTGTATAAAAATAAAATAGAAACGTTTTGAAAGCATCTACAGTCAGCTAAGAGATGTTGTCTAATGGCCTATGGCAAATGTCTCTCTTGCTCTCTCTCTCTCTCTGTCTCTGTCTCAGTGTATCTCTCTGTTTCTCTATATTAGAGTGTCTGTCTGTCTATCTGTTGGTGTTGCTTGCTGACAAATAGAAAATTCCATGCATCTTTAAAAATAAAAATTTTCCTGTACCGAAAATTTTGGCTTTTTAGGAATTTTTCCCCGGCCGGCATAAGTTTTTGTGTTATTTGGTTTTTGGGGAAAAATTGTCCCCATAAAAGTCAATTAATTTATGTGCATCCTATGGTTAACATGACAACCAAATATTCTGATGATGGGCTGGGGGGTGGGGGGAGGCGAGTGGGTTGGTATGTTGGTCCACGGGGCAGGGTGGGGAATGTGTGTTGTATGAGGGGTGGTGCGTTTTTGGAATAAGAGATGCCAGTGCGTTGTCAGGCCACTGCGTTGGCGTTATTTTGGCGTTTGGCGACGGTTCTAGGCGATTAGTTGCTTAAAAATAGCCACTAGACAACAACGAACAAGAACGACAACGATGGCCATGTCTATGTCTATGTCTATGTCTCTGGCGTGTTGCTGAAGATGCGGAAGATGTGTCTGAGTCTGTTGCCGTGTGCTAACCGGTGCTGGGATAACATTTACGCCCACTCGGCTTGAGTATGTCTCCTTCCCCATCTATAGGCTCTCATGCCGACCCCACCTACCCCACCGTTCTCCCCACACCCATCAGATGAACAAATATTTTGTCACTAATCCTCCACAACAACAAAAAACAACAACTGAAACTATTTTGGTGTTAATAATCTGTTTCCGCAGTCCTCAAAGTCTCACAAATTCTGTCAAATTGTCGACCATAAGCCCTATTTAGAGATTGTATGGAATCCGGCATTTGTCTAGCTAAAGAAATGTGAGCTAATTACAACTATGCCGAAAATCTCTTATCACTTATAACGAAATAGCTAATTGTTAAATGGGAATTGAAAGATAGAAGATCAAGAAATCTCATATATATACTAAAATAAGAAGTCATTATTCACAGCTGATGGCCCTTTTCATTGAAAACCTTTAACTACATATCTAGCTTGCCAGAATTCTATTTAGCTTTATCCTTTTTTTAGCCATAAGTAGCCAAATTATTTATCACCAGCCATTTAAAGCTATAATTTTTGGCCATTTTGACTATAAAAAACCGCTAAAAATTTGTCTAACAGGTGTAACAGAGTTTTTATTGATCTATTCTAGCCAAGTGGAAAATGGGACTTAGATCTTGGTTCCATTTTCCAATAGATAATAATCGATGCTGTTTTTGTTTTTACTTTGAGTTGAATTAATGACATTTTCCCAAATAATATTGTCAGTGTTTCGTTTGGATTCAAAATGTGTGGGAAATGGTACAAAAAGTGGTCTATCACTGTCTTTTTTTTTTTTTTTTTAAATCGTTGTCTATTGTAGAAACTAACTAACATGTTGTCGGTAAGTGAATTTTCTGTACTTCATGTTAAAGACAAATTTGTTGCCAAGTTTCGCATTGTTGGCATTGTTAGGCAGCCTATCCCATTTTAGGATAGAAAACCCATCTAAGATCCCATGAATCCGATTCAACAAAATACAGGCAAGGCCCGGGCACCTCCAGGCGCCCACACAGATATCTAGATTATGTACATATATATATTTCTTCTTTTCTCTCTCTCTCTCTGGTCGAAAGTAAAAACGTTGCCAACCTAGAAAAGCCGGCTACAAAAATTGTGTATTATTTTGTTTGGTTTTGGTTTTTTGCTTTTGCGAGAAAAACCAGTTTAAGGCACGGGCAGCACTTCTGAGCCAAGTCAGGCCATACCAGGCCAGGCCAGGCCAATTCAATTCAATTCAATTCAACTCAATCCATGCTTGAATGAACCACAACCAACTGAGAGAGCAATGCGAACGACAGACAAAGCGACGGCTGCGGCTTGGCAACAATGCGGATACGAGCACGGCCTAGCCGATCATATTGTAGTAGTAGGATCGTAGACAAAAGCGCCATGAATTGTTGCAGTTTTTTTTTTTTCGCTTTTTGTTGTTGTTGCTTTGCATCAGATAAGTTAATTGGCCGTTTTGGCCCAAAGGGAAACAGCGCACACACACACACAGAGACACACACACACAGGAATTGTTGTGGCAAAACTTGTTGTTCGGACTGGGGGCTCGGGCCATTGGCCGCCAACTGTTTCTGTTGGTGTTGCTGCCACAGCAACTTGTAACCCAGTGACACAGTTTTGATTGAATTTAATTTTTCTCTTTCTTTCTTCTTTTTGTTTCTCGCTCCCATCCTCCTCCCCCCAACGCATGCAGCGCAAGTAACATAATGACAATTTTGATTCTCAGATAGAGATAGAGAAAGACTGCCAGCAAGTTGCAATTGATAAAAGTCAACGTTTCCATTCATTCATTGAAATAAATGCAAATGCATCTAATGGAATGGAATTTTTATAATCTATGCTAAGTAATAAATATTTAGCTTACTCAGTTTTACTTAAAAGTAGAAGGTGCAGGCCAAGTCTTAACTGCAGCTAAGTTTTACAACTATTTGGAAAAGTTTATTATTCGAATATATAGTTTTTATTGTCGTCAAATTCAATTTATTACAATATTTTGAATTTGTTTACTATCAATGAAGGACATTTTTAGCAAAACTCTTTCTTCTATACTCCATCTCTTTCTTTTCTACCTCTTCCGAATTGACCATATTGTTAGGCGACAAAAGCTATCTAATTCTTATCCGATTCTAATGAAAAATATGTCATTCGACGGGAAATTCAATTCACTTTCTTTCGCAGTTCAAGGAAAAAAGGACTTTGGTACAAATTTGTGTTGTAAATTAGCCTCGCCCAAAGGACCAAAAATTTTCATACAAAATTCAGATTTTCAATTCGAAAGTTGGGGCTAAATCAAAAATATAGTTTAGGTCGGATGTTTGGCATTGTTGGACATCATTGAGGACATGGGCAAGCTTGATGATGATTTCATCTTTGATGATTTTGGGTCCTGGGAATCTAAGAGCATCAGTAGAATTCATTTCATTTCAATTCATTTTTGAAGATTTTGCTTCCTTATTTTTCTACTATGGAAAATTTTCAAATTATATGATATAATGATGAATATATAATTCACTTAAACTTGTGTAAGTTTTTCAGTTATTGTAACAAAATTGAACTCATTGTAGCCGTTTGTTGTTTAAGCATTTAACAAAAATATTACAAAATGAAGCAAGTAAGTCGACTCGTCGACTTGGGTATACCATACACCTGGTGAAACAAATATTTCAAATTTCGAAGACCAAATGTATGTCTATTAAATTGTTTTTACATGTTTCATAGTATGTGCTATCTCGTTCACTCTACGAACACACGAGCACTCTAGCGCCGCTACTAGCCAACGGCCAATTCTGGCCTTGTGGACCGCGTAGTAAAATACGTTCATACGCATATTTTGCATGTTTCTAGTCCGATTTCAATAAAATTTGGTAGTTTTGTAGAAATAGATAAGATTAATTAGTTTGCCAAATTTAAATGCGATAGTCAAAAAACTAAAGGAGGAAATCGTTTTTTTCTAAATTATGGAGGCGGAAGTGGGCGTGGCAAAATGTGAAAATATCTACATTCTCTGCGCATACTATGCCAGTATACATACTAAATTTGGTGACTTTAGCTTTGTTAGTTTTTGATAAAATCAGTTTTATTTAATTTACGGGGGCGGAAGTGGGCGTGGCAAAATGTTTAAATAGCCAATATCTGCGCGTCTATTAAGCTAGTCTACATACTAAATTTGATGTCGGTAGCTGTCATAGTTTTTAAGGAAATCACTTTTATGTAAATTCCGGGGGGCGGAAGGGGGCGTGGCAAAAAGTTTAAACAATTAGTTTCTGCGCGCTAACTAACCGAGCATATAAACCAAATTTGATGTCTCTAGCTGTCATACTTTTTAAGAAAAACAGTTTTATGTGATTCCTGGGGGCGTAAGGGGGCGTGGCCGAAATTCTAATTAATGCTGAACATGTGCATACTACACGAGTATACATACCAAATTTGGTGGCTCTAGCTCTTATAGTCTCCGAGATCTGCGTGTTCATACAGACGGACGGACGGACGGACGGACGGACGGACGGACGGACGGACGGACGGACGGACGGACGGACGGACGGACAGACGGACATGGCTAGATCGACTCGGCTGTTGATCCTGATCAAGAATATATATACTTTATAGGGTCGGAGAAGCTTCCTTCTGCCTGTTACATACATTTTGGCGACTTTAATATACCATTTCACCCTATGGGTGTATGGTATAAATATAAAGCTAAATACAGTAGAATTCGGTTATAACGATGCTTAAGGGACCCTTTAGGCCTTAAGGCCCTTTAATATAGGTTTGTTTTGGGACCAACCAATCACGAATCGAAATTTAGTCGCTATAACCGGACGGACGTTATAAGCGGAGTCGTTATAACTGGATTCTACAGTAATTTGCATCATCGGAGTCCTGGCCAGGATCAAAAATATACCCAGTAAGCTAGTGGTAAGTATTACTAAATGAAACAAGAATGCAAATTTGAGTTCTCATACCAAGTAATTCAACTAATTTCAAAGAAATTTGAATTTTTAGTTAGATTTTGAATGTACTTATAACGATTCAGTAAACACACAAAAAAGAAGAACATTTTATTTGAAATATTAATTGAATACCAAGCACATTCCTTTTTCGAGAGTCCTTTGATTTCGGCTAAGACATTCCCTCGGAATTTAAATAATTATGAAATAAAACTTTATTGAAAAGTAACTAAAAATAACTTTTTATACCATACACCCATAGGGTGAAATGGTATATTAAAGTCGCCAAAATGTATGTAACAGGCAGAAGGAAGCTTCTCCGACCCTATAAAGTATATATATTCTTGATCAGGATCAACAGCCGAGTCGATCTAGCCATGTCCGTCTGTCCGTCCGTCCGTCCGTCCGTCCGTCCGTCCGTCCGTCTGTATGAACACGCAGATCTCGGAGACTATAAGAGCTAGAGCCACCAAATTTGGTATGTATACTCGTGTAGTATGCACATGTTCAGCATTAATTAGAATTTCGGCCACGCCCCCTTACGCCCCCAGGAATCACATAAAACTGTTTTTCTTAAAAAGTATGACAGCTAGAGACATCAAATTTGGTTTATATGCTCGGTTAGTTAGCGCGCAGAAACTAATTGTTTAAACTTTTTGCCACGCCCCCTTCCGCCCCCGGAATTTACATAAAAGTGATTTCCTTAAAAACTATGACAGCTACCGACATCAAATTTAGTATGTAGACTAGCTTAATAGACGCGCAGATATTGGCTATTTAAACATTTTGCCACGCCCACTTCCGCCCCCGTAAATTAAATAAAACTGATTTTATCAAAAACTAACAAAGCTAAAGTCACCAAATTTAGTATGTATACTGGCATAGTATGCGCAGAGAATGTAGATATTTTCACATTTTGCCACGCCCACTTCCGCCTCCATAATTTAGAAAAAAACGATTTCCTCCTTTAGTTTTTTGACTATCGCATTTAAATTTGGCAAACTAATTAATCTTATCTATTTCTACAAAACTACCAAATTTTATTGAAATCGGACTAGAAACATGCAAAATATGCGTATGAACGTATTTTACTACGCGGTCCACAAGGCCAGAATTGGCCGTTGGCTAGTAGCGGCGCTAGAGTGCTCGTGTGTTCGTAGAGTGAACGAGATAGCACATACTATGAAACATGTAAAAACAATTTAATAGACATACATTTGGTCTTCGAAATTTGAAATATTTGTTTCACCAGGTGTATGGTATACCCAAGTCGACGAGTCGACTTACTTGCTTCATTAATATTTATATAGGGTAATTGGGAATTTCAGTTAAAAAATTCTTGGAGACAATTTTAAATTTTGTAGAGAGAAATCTATTTGAAAATCTCATTAATTTATATTCTTTATTTAGTTCAATGCTAATTTTAAACCCTTTTTGTTGTTGTTATATTCATGTCAATGGAATGATAATTTAATTAAAATTACATGAACAATTTACAACAACAAGCAAATAAAAAGTTAATTACGCAAAATTGCTGAGAGAGAGCGAGAAAGAGAGAGGAAGAGCGAGAAAGAGACAGAGATTGAAATGACAAATGCAAGAAATTAATTTCCATAATTGCCCGAAATAAAAACAATTTATTGTCATTGTAGTTGTACTTGGTATGAAAACAATAAAAAAAAATGAGTTGAGATCATGCAACTTTTGCATTGATCATTGAAATCAGTGAGCGTATCCACTGTGCAGCGGCAGCAACAACAACAACAACTGCATTTCATTCATAAAACTTCGCAACGGAAGTGACGTAATATTTCTACTCGGCGTAGTAACTATGCAGTTTGAGTTGCAGTTGCAGTTGCAGTGGCAGTTGCAATTGCAATTGCTGTTGCTGTTGACGTTGATGTTGGCTGCAGGCGCACGCCGCAGATTATACGCATCGCTGCTGGCCACATTTGAGGTTTGTGGCCAAAGTCTTTCGTTTACCGAATTCGAATTCGAATTGAAATTGAAATTACCCAGCCTAGATCGACCTCGTGCCGCATTCAAGCAAATTATGTTGCAACAAAGTGGGACTTACTGCTGTTGCTGTTGCTGGGGTGCACTATAATTGCTGGGCATGTACAATTGCCATTCACAAAATCAGTGAGAACAAGATACTCAATAATAATAAGATAGATAAACCAACAACAATCATTGCCTTACCTTGCCACAACCTCAACGTTTGACTCAACGTTTGAGTCTTGTTTTCTCTCTCTCGCTGCGGCTCACTCTCTTTACATTTTGAGAGAAGTTAACACTGGCATCAATTTGACAATATTTTGGCCAATTGTTTTATTGGCTTTTTTTGCATTCTTTTAGCATACAATCGATCGTTATCGATCGATCCAAGCATCGACGCAACATAAATAACTCATGTGCCAGAAGTTTCGCACTGAACGCGTTCCATTGTGATTATTCATTCGTTTGGTTCTGTGGCTGGGCCACTTAGGAATGTTGTTGGCCATTTCATGTTAATCAGGTGTAATATTCAGTGCTCAATTCCATTTAAGACTAATGGAAATTCCTTTAAGCAATTTATTCTATAATTCAGTCTTAGAGGGTATGTATGTTAATTAATGTCTAGAGTATAGTACACTTGATAGTTACACTGCGCGTCATTAGATTATGGCCACCCTTTACATTTAATCCTTGATGCTTAGTGTTGAAATGATAATCCCTCAATGATCATTGACGTATAATGCTGAATTGGTGTAATATCCATCACTGTATTCTATTGTAAATGATTAATTGATCCTTGAAAGAATTTCTTTTGTTTCGTCCTAAAGGGATTTCTTTATATTCGATAAATAACTTTGAACTTAAAGCGTAATTTTGTCTGATACAGCCAATTACATCGGAAAGATCCAAACAGACTTCCCATTAAAGAGAGTCTTTACAGGATACTTATTTACATATTAACATGTCCTTGAAATTTGAGACCACGTTTATGTAGACAACTCCTGCTAGAACGTTGTTTCTTAGTTCTTTTTCTAGTACAAGTTTAAAGGTTTATTAGATTCAAAGAGAGAGAAAGTAAATTGCTGTATTAAGACAGAATGAAATGAAATATGACAGAAGTCGAAAATATGATATGTTGGTAGAAATATTTCTTGTATATTTACATTACTTTACTAATTTTACACCAAAATACTTAACTTAGGCAGTGTTCAAGTCACCCAATTGCAATTTGACATTCCAAATCGATGGAATCGACTATCCATAGTTAAATAATTGAGTATATAGTTAATGCGTAGAGAATGAAACCAGGATCAAGAAACCAAGGAACTCAAAGAACATTTTTCAGAAATCGAAACCTAAACTTGAAAAAAGCGAAACCGAAATTGGAACGTTATCTTGATTCGATTTCATTTCTTGATACCAATTAAAGAATTGATGACAGAAAGCTGTTAAAAATAAACTGAAAAGTATCTGTAACTTTAGTTAACAATATCGTACCGATTCGAATTCACATTTATTATGGCTTTTAGATAATGACCAAACTCTAAAGTTCTTTCAATGGGACAAAAGTGTTTTAAAATATGTCCCATTTAATATAAATAATCAGTTAATAGATCTGTTCAGTGGCAAAACTAAGCTTAAATTTCATAGATTAAATGGTATTTGCTCTTTTTGTTTTAAAACTATATCGAATTTGGATAATGATTATAATTTTTAACCTTTCAGAATCAGTATTGACCAATTTTTGTTGGTAGACTGAACTAGAATGAAATTTGTTTAAAAAACTTTTTTTTGGATTTTCCCCAACTTTAATTCCGTTTTGATAGATCTGCTGAAAATTAATTATTTATTTAGTTATTCAAAAAAATATAGCTTAATTATTTTCTAAATTAGTTTATTGCAGAGACACTTCAAATGTATCTGTAAACATGAAGATACATTTCTCAAATGGATTGAGAGAGAGAGAGAGAGAAGCTTTTTGGCAACAATGTTGCTGCAACATCTCTCAAAGCAACAAAAGCCAAAATTGATATTCCACTCAAGAGAGGGAGAGAGAGAGAGTGTAATATTTTGTTTTTCGTTTTTATTGTTTTTGTTTTTGCGTGGGCGACAGCGACGCCAACCGAAAGTGCTGCGACGCAAAAATAAAAGCTTTTGCGCTCTTTTTGGGGTGAAGCGGCTTTTGGGAGAGACGAAGCGAGCAAAGGAGAGAGTGAATTTCGCATCAACCGGCAATTCGAACTTCGTGAAGCTTCTAAATATGGTCTTGACGTAGGTCTGACGTATTGGCTCTAGCAGGTCCATTTGTAGTAGTAGGCGCCCACTCGTTGTCTTCTTCTTCTGCTTTCTGCTTTTCTTGCATTTGCTGATGCTTGTTCTTGTTGTTGTTGTTGTTGTATAGTAGTAATAGTAGTCGTAGTAGTAGTAGACACTCAGTTGTATTCATTGTTGTTGTTGTTGTTGTAGAATTATATTTGTCAATGTGACGAAACTTGTGTATTTTGTGCGCCAAAAATGCTTGCACTTGGCTCTCTCTCTCTCTCTCTCTATCTGTCTAGGTGCAGTTCTCTACATTGGTATGTTGGCGGTGGGGGTGGGGGTGTTAGTTTAGAGACGGGGCGTGTCACCCTCTGGCATGGGCGTGAACGTGGGCGTTGTCGTAAAAGTCTCGTTTTAAATCGGCATGAAAGGAAAAGTGGTCGCCAAAACCCCCAAAAACATTGCCCAAAAAGAGCAAATGCGAAAATGTATCTATATATACATACATATATACATATATATGTATATATCTGTATCTGTATCATTTGCTAGTATGCGCTCAGACATATTTAATTGCCGACCTACTTTAAGAGTGGGGTAGCGGGTGGGTAAAAACTTTACGACGTTTTCTATTGATTTTCTTATGATTGTTGTTGTTGTTGTTGTTGTTGTTGTTGTTGCCACGCCCATAATTCATACACATAAGATACATTTGTATCTTGGGTGATAAAAATCTTGCAGACAGACTTTGTCATTTACTATATACACACATTGAATATAATATATTTATTATATATGTACATATGTATACACAAACATTGTGATAGTTGTCTTCTAAATTTATAATTTGACATTTATGCACTTTTCATGATTATTTATTGTGTTAATTTTTGATTAAAACTGGCGACAACCCTCAAAAAGACATTCGCAGTCTGATTGCCGCTTAATTCATATGCGACATTTATGACTTGGCTTCTCCTTCTCTTTCTTTGTCTCTGTTTCTTGTTTTTTTTTTGTCTCAATTAGATAAAAGGATAAAGTTCATGATCTTGAAATTGAAAGTGTCGCTTTTAATTTACAATCAAGTTTGGTGGGTTGAGGGAGGAGAGTCTGTTTGAGGTTCGCCCAGTAACAATTTGAATATATAAGGGTATAAATATGACTCAATTATGCCCAATGGAGGGATTATTTCATCATCTTAATATAAACCTATATATACATATATTCACACATATCTTAATGACTTTGTAAGCTGGACTAATAGGAGAGAACTTATAGACAGAAGTGGCGAATCCTTGGCTAGTGATATCCCAAAATGATTACAGCAACTACAGGGTGTTAAGGTAGATCTTAAGGGATCCTAAGGGATACTTGTATGTGGGGAAAACTCAAGAGATTTCATTTCTGAGACTTTTCAAATTTCGAAATTTAAGAAAATATTCCTCAATAATCATTTCCTAGTGGTTGGTCCTGTAAGATCTTTCAAGATAAGTTTAATATCTAGAATGACATGATTGTGAACAAATCTTAATAATAATTAAAAGAAAAAATCCCTAAAAAAAGTTGACAAAAGTTTGAATGAGAAACAATCGATAAGCCATTTAATTTTGTGTGTGTTTTTTTTTAGGAGAATTTTTATTTTCCCTAGAAAAGATTTGTTTTGGCTTATCAAACGGAACTCGTTGCTTTAAGCTGGCTTACATGCGTCATTTAACGGTAGTTTCAAAGTTTTTCAGTCTACATCCTGTTTTGAAATGTTGTGAATGGTTTCCAGAATATGACCACATTGATAAGAAAGACGAAACAGAAACAGCAACAGAAACAGAAACAATTGTGGTATTTATCGCATGAAACTCAATGTCAGGGAAATAAGGTTTAAAAATCCATTTTATTACTTCATCATCTGTACATGATATGAATGTGGGCGTGTTATACTATATATGTATATGTATGTATATGTACTTTTATGTGTCTGTATGTCTGCTTGTTGGCAACTTTGAGACTAGAAGAGACCTGCAGAGGCTATACACAAAACCCAAAATGTTGCCAAGCCAAGCAGTAAGCGCATAATCAGCAGCGCATACATAAATTACACAGACAAATGCACACCAGACATTGGTATATATGTACATATACATTATATATATACAAATATGTATATATGTATGTGTTCATTCGGCATTCATTATCATGCATTTGAAATTTGAGCTTTTATTTCGCTGATGTATTTACTTTATTTTATTATTTTTATATTTTTTCAAGCAAATTTTTATTTTTCATCTACATATATATTTCTTTCCGTTGCTCGAGTTTGAACTTCCGTCCCCGAACTTTGGGCTTGTATACCCTGTAGAGCATTATTATGAATGGGTATACAAAATATGTTGCCCATTAGAGTCATATTTATCTTACTTTAGAATAATCTTCCTTAATTCATTTCATATTACATATACTTTTGGCTCGATTGTGATCCACTGACTATATACAATCTTGGCCATGAAATTAGAATCATAGGGCCACAAAACTTCGATTCTATGAGCTGCTACATTGTTATTTACGTTCAATACTAAAAAGAAACACAAATTTTCGGAAGTCTGAAGATTTTGGTAAGAAGTTTCTTCTAATTCAAGTATGTTGTCTTTGTCGAAAGATCTTTGTAGAAGCTAAGAAACACTTTTTTCAATATAAGAATCTTTAAAGTTATGGCCCTTACACAAATTAAGGTTTAATGTAAAGTAATAAGAGACTATTAAACGCTAGATGGCGCTAACAAGTCATTTAAGGGGTAACTCGAAAGTCGTTTCTCAATGAAACATACTTAAAATAAAATTTAGGTTTATGTGTGTACCAAGTGAATATATATACATATATATGTATTTTGTATATGTGTATGTGTACATACATATATTGAAATAAAAATAATTGCCAAGTGCAGTTTGATATTTATTTAGTTTAATGTCTTTACCAGGGACTTATGTACATTATATTATACATATTATGAACTCGTACATTCATGAATATTAAGTGATAAGTTTATGCTAGACAACATGCTAAATAAAAAAAATCAATGGGATGCTCTTTTCATGGTCATTACTAAAATAGTCATGCTTTGCAACTTAAATTTCTTTGTCTAAAACTTTAACTAATACCAGAAAATATAGATAGATTTGTTTAGATAGCAGAGAAACTGAAAAAGGGATGATAACAAAAACAAGTCGTAAAACTTAAATGGAACTTCACTTTCGCCAATCCGGGGGGTTGATGGGGGCGGGCGCAGTTCTCATCGTAAAAACTTCTATTTATATATGAAAAATACTTTTCAACTCATAAAATCTATTATCAGATAAGACAAGTGTAATATATATATAAAAGAAACAAAATATAAAAAACTAAACTTTTGGTTAATATAATGAGATGTGGGCAACAAAAAACTAAAGCAAAAAAAAAAAAACCCATACCAAAAGAAAAATAAGAAAAAAAACCAACGATAAGATTACTTCTATTTGGGATACACACATGTATGTATGTGTGTGTGTATGTAAGTCTGTCTTATGGTATGTGGTTTTGATAACTTACGCAAAATTGTCAAGATGATAACACTATAGTTTTTGATACTACCGAAACGAACGAACCTAAAGACAAAAGAAAACGCTCTATCCAAAGAAGAGCTTTCTTTTAGACACAATTGGCTTAAAATTATTGGTAACCATGTGGCTCAAAAGTAGAGAAAGCAAAGAATTGAAGGTATGAGTACCTGGCTCTGGCTTTACATGGGGATAAGGTTGCTAGGATTAATCGATCGATTGATTTTTTGATCTTTAAGTCGTTTAGATGTTATTAACTCAAGGAGGAGGGAGCGAGGATTGAAAATTCCAAATATAAACAATTCCACGATGGCTAACAACCATTTGAACTTTAAATTAACCGAAATGAACAAGTGTTCAAAGAGAGAAGTTAGCAAAAAAGAGATTCTCTTAAAAGAACTTCTTTGAAGTTCGATGTGAATGGTCTCAAAATATTGCAAGCTAGCTCAAAATTTTTCATTGAAGATTGGAGTTCATTTTGATTGCGTTTAAAGAAAATTTGTTGTTGTTGTTTATATAAAACTTAAAGAATTTGTTGTTGATTTAAATAAATATTTCTAATTCAATGGAATGTTTGGTTTCTATGATATTACCAAATCTAGCTTTAATATATAATTTCTTGGAATATTTATCGAAAATACATATAGTAAACAAGTTGCCCCAAAATTTCCCCCGAAATATGATAAAGACCTTAAGATTTCTATAAAGAAACCATTTTAAGCTAGAAAAGAAAGAAGAAACAAAAAAGTTGCTGATTTGAAATTCTCCAAGTCAAGTGGAAAGGAATAAATGCAATCTTAGGCGTGTGAATTTAAATTTCCGTTGAATTTTAAAGTGAATTAAGCGATAAAAATACTATATGTATTATATATATGTAAGTATAATGTTCTGTGATCACATTTCGATTGACAATCCGATCTGAACGACATTTGATAGTATTCTGTCTCTATTCGACTCTGTTGTATATACATATATACACGGATATCTTGTTAATTTTCTTGATTTCTTGTTTGTTTATTTGTTGCTATTGTTATTAGGTTTTATTCTTGGCAACTTGGTCGTTGTTTATATTATTGTTTGTGTTGTGTACATTTTTTTTTTTTGTTTAGCATTTTTACGTAATATTATTTTTTCTTCGCAGTTTTGTCGTCGTATCGTTGTCGCACTTTGTTCCACTCACTCTCTTTGCCCCTCTCTTTCTCATTCTCTCTTTCTATCTGTCCTAGCAATGTGTGCATTTTGCAAATTGACTTCGTTGCGCCTCTGGCGCCTCGTCTATATATACATAAGTAAGTATACATGTGTGTGTGTGTGTGTAGTACTACAGCTATTAGTATATGCGATGTGTTTTTGTATAATTTTTCAAAGTTTCCCATACCTATTTCGAAAACATATATATTTGGATCGGGTGTATTGAAACTAAGGAGATTATCTGCCTTAAATTAGATCAAAAGTTTTCTTTGACATTCTAAGTATGTAGTTTGTATTTGTATTTCATTAGTCATGATAGTTTCTAATACGATTTGACAATACTTATGAATATTATTGATAACATTTAATTGACTTTTAATACTTTAAATACCCGCTCACACCAAAAAAAAAAAAGGGTATAGACAAGGTCGATGATTCACTTACTTTTCCCTGGTGGGTTTTTTTCTTCTCTTTTTATTTTTTTTTTCACTGCTTTATCAGCATTTTCTGCATGTGGGAACCGTTTTTGCATGTATCCCTCGATTCATGTAGGGTATATTAGGCTTAAATACTAAATCCTGGGCTAGAGGGTAACATGAAGTCGATTCATTGGTAAACGTTTTTTGGTTTTTATTTTGTTCCAAGTATTTGGAGCGAGTGCAAAAAGAAGACGCAAAAAGAAAAAGGCGGGAAGCGTGCAATATTTAGCGTCTTTTTGCAGTGTTGCCACCTGAACATTGGAACGAGGGAAATTGACACAAAATACTAGGATCACTCGTCTCTCTCTCCGTCACTCTCTCTCTCTCTCTCTCTCTCTCTCTCTCTCTCACCCGCAATCAGTGTCAATCTCTCGCATTCTCTCGGCAAAATATCACTATCTCCATGTGTATTTTCAGGTTCCGCATGAATGGCATCTGTTTGACGTTTAATTAGCAATGCACGTGGCTTTTATTGTGCTTTTGGCATTTATGCGATACGGTAAATATTTCATTAATAAGTATCAACTAAAATAGATACAGAGAGTAGACAAAATACTTGGGATCGTAACGGCTTTACGGGTGTGCGTTATCTCCTGTAGTAAGTATACGACGTGTGGCCAAAGCTACATATTTAGGAATTATTTTTATTAGATTCCTTACAATCAATGGCGAATTGACTTTTATAATGACGCTTAATGTTTATATATTAGGTAACAGATACACATACATACCTTCATACGTCCATCTCATGCATGAGTTTTAGTTAGTAACACATTTTGAATTACATTTACAGTTATTGTTGACAGTTTTGGGCTTACATGACACTTAAGGTGATAAGCCTAACATTTAGGGTTTATCCCCCTTGGAATATCAGGTATGCATAGAACTACAACAACAACTGACAATTGCATTCACCTATATATATGTATCTACATTCCCCTTCTCATCGACACGCTTACAATTGGAATAGAGGACTAGAGAAGCCCGCAGCTGCTTTTGTTGTTGTTATTATTGCTGGGGGTTTTTTTTTTTTTTTTTGTTGTTACATAGCAAAACTGTTACTCTGACATATTGACCGATTACTAATGCCTGTCCGATAAGGTTGATATCATGAAACATTTATATTAGTCTTTATTATTATTACCATATTTGAATAACTTACCGTTTACCATCAACCAACCAATCAGCCACCCATCCAACCAGTCACACAGCCATCCATCCACACACAAATCTATTATTTCTCTTCATAAAACTAAAAATAACTAAAAAAAACAAACTTCACTTTAGATTTGTTTTTAGGGGGGTATTTATGCTTTTTAAAGTTTTCTCTCCTAATTGAAGAATTCATTTATTCCATATTTTTCCTAGTTCCTGGTATACTATGCAGCCCAAAATATTAGATACACCCTTTTTATTTTGGTAATGATAACTGAAACGTTTTAAATTGGTAATTAAGAAATGCTTTATGCGCCTTTTTAAATGTATTTTAATAACTTAAATGAACCCTAATAAAGTTAAAATGTTTCGAGTTGAAATTATTTCAAAAGAGTTTTTTTCTCTCTATTTTGGGACTGACAATTCAATCAACTTGTTGCAGTTTAATGATTCAAAAATTGGCCACTTACAAGAGTCTCGATGTTCTTGACTTAGGATCTCAGCTCATCATTTGAAATGAATGGATCCTCAATTACTTTTTAGTTGTGTTCACTTGGAGGAGAGCAATCCTAATGACTTACATCCTTAACTCTTAATTGTATGCCATTTTTGGATCCATATTTGCCATATTTTTCCCTATAAACAGATTTCGCAGTGTTAGATGGCTTTTTTTTTTAAATGAACGTACCTGAAAGTGAAAGTAAAGGACAAAAGGATGTAAATTTAATTCAATCTTGTAAATTTTAGAATCAGATAAAGTGAATCTAGTTTTCTGATTTGATTCTGCACCTTTGGGGTATTCTATGTATTATATAAAAATAATCTCTTGTAGATACAAGATTACTATAAAGCACTATAAAAAAAGTATCTCATAGGTACGTACATTATTCTATATGTACCTAAATAATGCAATTTGCAAATTTGCCTTTTTCACTAATTATAGACTTTTAAATAAGTGAGTTGTTATTGTTGTTGTTATTGCTGTTGCTGTTGCTGATGTTTGCTGTAACCCTCCATATCTCTAGGCCAACCGGCAATAACAACAACACCAACAACACCAACAACAACAACAACACCATCAACATCCCAAAGTCAAGTTCATAATTTCAATTTGAAGGTTTTCGGTAAACATTTTTCTAGCACACAAAAACAAAAAGTAAACAACAAAGCGTATAGCGTAGAAAATAATATAATAATAATAATAATAGTAGGTAATAAACAAACACACTCACACACACACACACACATACACCAGTGCACAAGAAAGCAGAAAAAAAGTGTGCAAAAAGTAAAAGACAAAAGAAGAAATGAGAGAGACACCAGCGAACATATGTATGTGTTGACGACAACAAATTGAATTGAATTGAATGTTTTCAGATACATTGATACATATATATCTACAAAATCATACACTAGCTAAAGGTATGTTAACTTCTTCAAGGCCCAGAGTCATTTCTTTGTGTTTGCGATAATAATTTACTTTATTTTATCTGATAGTTAAATTAAATATACATTTTATTGCAAAATATAAAAGAACTTTTCTTTTCTAAACTGAATTTTAAAGTAATCATTTGAATTATTAATAATTATATTTGGCCATTGAATTGTTTATCTTAAAGTTAATTAGTTTATTGGCTAAACTTTAAAAATTCTTATTCTGATTTTGTTTTGTAACTTTAATCTAGACAGAAACGACATTTCAGAGTATAGAATGTTTAACATTTAGAACTAAAATATTGCCAACTATATTTAATATTTAAAAGTTAATTGAAATAATACTTAAAATATCCCCTTTTAAATGTATTATGAAACTTAAAATATTCTAGGGTATTTAGACTTCGAACCAAAATTCTAGTCTCTTTTCTTTTATTTTTTGTTTACAACAAGGCAATAATTTAGTTTTATTTTTATTTTATTTTTTTATTTTCGCTTATCTATATCTGATAAATATTCGATAAGTTGGGAACAGAAACAAATGCACTTGAGAATTTAAAATGAATTATAAAGCAAAAGAAATCAAATTAAACTCAGGTAAAATTGATTCAATCCTAGTCATTAACAATTTCATAGAAATATGCAGTATATATATATATGTATATAGATATGAGAATGTGTGGAGATAGCGTCCGCTGGCGCCTAGTTTCTTAACTATTTGCCATAATCGTCAACCACTTAACAATATTCCAGGGAATATACACAGACAATCTATTCATTTATTAATAAATTAGACTGGATGTTTGAAAATAGAATTTTTTTATAATCAAAAAAGGAAAACCAAAAAACATTTTAGACTGGACAATCAGAGATAATTATTACGTAAGCTTTTAATAGATAAACATTATCAAAATCATATTAACAGCAAAGCCCTTTCAGCGGCGCCTGGATTACTTAGATAGTTTAACTATGTTAAGTTGCTTATACATTAATAATAAATACTTAAAGAATTTCACCATATTACATTAAATTGGGTTTTTATAGTTTATCAGATTCTAAGTGCTCCCTTTGCTCAAGTTTAACGATACCAACATGGCGTATGAGTGATTTTTTTTTTAAATTCATGCTCTGCCTATTAATTAATTTGTCTAAAGTTCACTTATTATCTATAAAGAAATAAAAGCCAGTCTAATGTACATGTACTTACATACATTTAAAAGCAAAAATGTAGAATTTAGTCACCATATATACTGCCGATACTATCACTTTTCCAGGAACAGTTCAAGTTGTTTTTTCTTTTTACATTTTCACATAGAGTCAGAGTCTTTCCCTTCGATGTTGAATCATTGCATTGTTGTCTACGATCGGATGGGGTTAACCTTATGAATGAATGTTGGTTTTTCATTTGAATATTTGCCAAGTAAATATTTAGGTTGAAAAAAAAAGAGAGAGAGAGACAATTTCAGAAACTACTGTTCTGCTTGAAAATAAAGGAAATTTCTGTTATGTTATAAAACATATTAAAACTTCAAGTGAATCAAACATTTTTAGACTAAGACTCATGCTAGTAGAAAGAATAAATATTTGAAATATTTCAAACTAAAAATTGAACTTTCATCTTTAGGACTTTCAACCTTTGTCGATAAATTCAAGCAGATTCAACTTTCAGGAAAAGTTTCCTAATTGGCATAGAGAGTTAGAATTACATGGATGTATGTTTATAAATGTGTCAACCATCTAAGTGATTGCCCTTTCAGCATAGAGCATAGAGATAAGGATAATTTTTGAGTTCAGACATTTGAAGGGGGCCTTTTTGTAATTCAATAGCCGTTTGCAATTCACGTAAAACAAAGTGTTGAATTAAATTACAATTTAGGTAGGTCCATTATCTGTTCATTTCGGTTGAAAGTATATTATCAATGGAGAGAATCTGTTTCGTTCACTTTGTTATCTGTTTGACTGGCCCTATATACATGCATACATATGTATGTATGTTCATATATAGTTTAGTTTAGTTATACAACAACATTTTGTGTTGCCTGCCGCACCTTATCAACATCTGGGCGATGTGTGTGCCATTCGGGGTCAAGAGGCAAGGCAAGGCAAGGCAAGACAAGACATGGCAGGATAGGGGACAGGGCAGGGCAAGGCATGCTGGGGCGGGGTGTTGCGGGGCAGGGTGGCAACACGTTAATGCAATTAATTTTAATTAGGTTAATCATTGGCGTCGCTCTTCGTTGCTTTCTCTCTATCTTTCTTTAATGTATAATGGTTTTTTTTTTTTTTTTTTTGGCCAATTTGCTAGTTTAATTTCTATTAATTTCCATTTCTTTTTTTTTTTTTTTCTTTGTTGATGTGGCTGATATTGGTGTGGTATTGGTGTTGGTGCGGTCGCTTTATTGCTATTTGCAAAGTCTTATTGCCTTATCAAAATTAGGTCAAACTTGATGTAGGCACTTTTCGTTGATTAGTTCTAAATTGTTGGCCATTGTGTGTAGTGACGACGTCGTCGCGTCTTCGTTATCAATAATGTTGCCGCTTTTGGTAACAAATCAGTTTGCCTTGTGCCATGAAATTAGCTCTGATGTGTTGCCGTGTGCCATTGTCCGTCCGTTTGTCCGTTTGCCCGTCTGTCCATTCGTCTCCCTACTTGTCCCCATCGCGTACACCTGCTGATGTTGCTCGTGTTGCTAATGTGTTGCTAGTGTTGCTGCTGCTGCTGTTGTGCCAAAAAGTCAACACGAATTCATGATAGTTTTACTGGTTGCAGATAAAATATTTTTGCAATGCGACTGCTAATTGAGATAACGCAACACATTGATATTATTTATAGAGCCCACCAAGTCACATGCGTGTGGCAAAATAGTGACTCTAGTATACATATACCAACCTGCCTGATTGCTAGTGGAATTCTGATTTCATGGCCATGATTAGTGCTCACTTTCCGGTGCATAAATCTATAACAACTATGCCAATTTACTTTTTTCGACTCGGCTCGGCTCGGCAGGTGGCAATACGATAAGTAATATGATTGCCAATACGATTGCATACCACCCATTGAATAGGGAAATACCAAACTTGCAATTGCTGTAAGTAAAGTAGCTCCAATACAAATGGTAATACCTAATTAAAACTACTGAAAATATCTTTTACTTATATCTAAATGATATCAGCTTGATGAGATACCCAAAAACGTATTTAAAAACCTTAATCTCAAAAGCTTTTCAACTATATTTGCATGACTAATCATGGAATTTATCAAATAAATAAATGAAAGGAAATCTGATTTGATCTTTTTAGCAATAATCAAACAAACAAGAAACGAAATTTTATAAACTTTTTAGAAATTAGAACAGAAGAACCATAAGATTTGCTTCAACTTGTTTAATTTTATGCCCCATTTAGACGCAATTTCATCTTTTCCCATTCAAAATTTCCTTTTCAAAAATTTCCGTGTCAAATTTTACCATATATATACCAAATTTGGTGAACAAGCATCCTATGGGGGTCTTTGTGGGGTTGGAAAAGCTTTTTACTGCCTGGCGACTTTAATATACCATTTCACCCTTATATATAATAAGAAATTTTCAAGGACTATAGCATAAGACACTAACTAATTCAAATATTACAATCGCCTGACTATCTCTAACTAATATAGGGTCATATATTAACTATTTTTATCTACAGGTCCAACATTAACAATATAAATTTACACCTATTAATAGAATACAGTGGGCCACAGAGGGATGGGGATCCTACGTGATGATGGGTGGGGGTTGAATTTGTCGTTCTTATCAAGGATTTACTTGTGTATGTACATATAGGCAACAATCTACATTTCCCAAGGGCAGTTCGAGTCTGGTGTTGGGTTAAATCAAGTCAAGTTAGTAATAAATTCTCACAGGTGACAATTTCAATGAAGCAAACTATTTGGCTTATCGAAATTAAGCTAAACTATTTGTCATTTTCTTTTGTTAGTAAGTGACATTTACCTGTTCTCTCGTCTCTGTGGGAAACCGCATCTAATGTCAAACTCTTTACAATAATTTAGCACCTCGCAGGTGACTTTGCACATTAGAAACTGGCAGTGTCATCCTTACTAGAGTGGGAAGGGGGCGCTGTGCGGAAAACTTTCTAGAATTTATACTACTTACGATGTGTATGTAAAATGTGGCTGAATTTGTCTTTAGAAATGGTGAAATTCTAAATGGTAATCAAAAAAACCGAAACAAAAGAATACGAAAACGTGCAAACCATTGACATTGACTATACTCTGTAGTCCAGTAAGGGTATAACATTCGATCTAATCAATGCGAATAACAAAAACTCAAAATGTGTGCGTGTAAAAATATCAAAATTTTACTTAAACTTAGTTTAATCAATTTTCGGCATTGATTATTATCTGATCATCATGAAGTTTCTTCTTTCTTTAATATAACGTTTCGAATTAGAACTTAAAACTTTCTTTAAGATCAAGTCAGACTAAGCCAGATAAACACATACTTTTAGTTAATTTGAAATATATCAAAGTTAGTCGAATATGTTTAATGAAAAAGTCAATGTACTCTGTGCTTACTATTGGTAGAGTAATAAGCAAAAAAAAGGGCAAGGGTATATAGCGAACATATGTATATACACATGTACAGGGTATATATGTATTTATTTCTATATCTAACATCAGCTGGTGTCTCGCTTGCTCGCTAATCGCCTGCTGTCACACTATCAGCTGTTTCGCATTAATTACACATGAGCAAGCGAGAGCGAAAGTCAATGTTACTCATACGCACCGTTGCTGTGCCAAGATTTTTTTTCGTTTCGTTTTGCGCTGTGCGTTTTGCGTTATATGGTTGGTTTTTTTTTTTTTGCGCACAAAAAAATCTACGCATAAGTGTTTGCACAAGTGGAAATTATAAACTAATCTAAACATGATAATTTCTTTCACACATAACTAAAAATGGTTAAAAGGAGAGAAAAATGAAACGTATATACAACAACAACAACAAAAAGATCGCTGCTTGCGTAAATATTTCAAGTGCCTCAGCGCACTATTGCTGCTGCTGATGTTGGTGGTTGGGTGGGTTGGTGGTTGGCTGCCGCTGATGAGGGAGAAGCTCATGATAGAGACGATGTTCGTGTGTGTGTGTGTATATATAGAAGAATCAACTATATTATAATTATGCTGTTGGCAACAAGCAACCAACTGTGTGAGAGAGAGAGAGAGGGAACAACGTCATCCGAGACCCATTATCATTTCATATTCAGAGTCTTATCAATATTGCTAGCCCTCTATTGGCATTGAATCAGGCTCTACCATATACACAGATACAGACACATCTAATGAATTCTGATTACAACAATTTTTTGACTTTTTGGTTTCTGGTGTTTTTTGTTGTTAATTTTTTTTTTTTTTTTGGGATGCTGCAGGCGTGAAACGTGTGTGAATGATGAGTGGAGACCTTGACTATATACAGAGAGAGACATATGTTCAAGTAATACAATTTTCGGCAAAGTATTTGGCTATCAATTTTTATACAATCTGAACAAATCTATTAACAGTTAGGGCTAATTGAATTGCCCAAGCAGAAATTAAACTATTAGTATGAATACTTGGCAATGAAGCGAATATTCTATACTCTTGCCAAGCTGTTACTTTAGATACTTACTTAATTTGAGAGTAGCGCTAGTCAAAAGTCAATTTGGTATTTCAACTCTCGTTTTCTCAATCTCACTTTAAAGCTCAATTAATGGAAAATTTGTTTGAAGCAAGCTTGATCAAATGTCTAGATACCCTCTGTTAGGGTATACAAGTACTCATCATCATCAGCATCATCATCATCATCATCAGAGTAATTATTATAATTTTTTTTTTTGTTTTAATGTTTCATTATAATGCGACATGTGTGCGTTATGTTTATTGTTTGTATATAGAAGTATTCAGACATGTTTCATTTATTTGGAAGCAATGGAATAACAACAACAAAATAGAATACCAAATCTGTGTGGCCTGTCCCATGGTTAATGGTGGCATAAATCAGTTTTCATTTGTAATTGAAATGGATTCATTTTTGCTGAAAATTCAATCGAAATTTGATGTCTGCATGTGTGTGTGTGTGTGTGTGTAGCGCCAGGGGAATAGAAATAGTATGGGCCTGAAAAGATAAGGGTACATAGAGCATCACAAGTGCCACTATCTCTATCTCTAAGCCCCTCTCGTTCTTTCATTTCTCTCTCTTACTCTTTCTAATACGAATTTCTACATATATACATATGTATATGTATATAGACGTGATAAGGGCGGCAGGGGTAATAGGTGATGGTGTGGGGCATGACCATATTTGAAATTGTATTCAAATACCATGAAATTCAATTTGATACCATAAATAATTATCGAAAGTGTTCCTATATATGTATATATACATATATAAGAATATATATGGCTAATTGAATGAAAATTGCATAATACAATAGATCTTTTAGTCCAAGACAAATCAATTGAATTTGAATCCTTTACGGTTTGTTCTTGGCCATTAATAGACTTGAAGAGAAAACGATGTCTAGACAAGAAAATGACAAGCAAATGCATTATGTTAATTAAATAGGCATTTGTTTATGTTTTTATGTTTAATTCTTGTTGAAATTTATGTGCTATCTAAACGTTTCTTCTTATTATTATTAGATGAAACCCGCCAGCATTGACACTCACATATACTTAAGTGACATTTACAAATGGGAAGGCGAATCGCCTAATGAATACATTAATTGCATATACATACATACATACATACATACATACATACATACATACATATATTTGCAATAAATCTCTAATCATATGTAAATTCATTGCTTTTAAGTGGAAGGAAACCAAAATGAAAAGAGCTTTCCTCTTATGATTTTGCGCCCACGTCTAATGTCGAATGTCGAATGTTGTCTTTTGACATATATAGGTGAATGGGAAAAGCATTTCCTCAAGCAGATCGATTACACATTTTCACCGCCTGACGCACTGTAGATACATACATATCTATGTACATACATATATGCTTTTGGCGAAAAACAAAATGCGTATCTTAATATGTAAGTATCTATCTATCTATAAGTATCCAAAGTATCCCTAGTCTATAAGAAAAGAAAAACAAAACGCGTGTGACCCACTTTTCGTTGGTAGTATATACTTTTCTTTGGTGTATTTCCTTATTCTTTTCTTTTCCGTTCATTTTTGTTGCTATTGTTGACTTTTGTTTTTGTTTTCTTCGGTTTTTTTTTTTTCTTGTTTAATCGTTCGCATAGTCACATAGAACTCATAAATAAGATTACTGATTACCGTCAGTCGCCATAGCTTTGTAGCTCGTAAAATATATGTCGCCGTCTACGTAATTTAATAGCTTCTCATGCAAAAGCATAGACTACCTATTATATACACTGTGTGTCCAAGTCAATATTCAATATACCAACATAGATTTGTATACATACAAATGTACATACGTACATACATACATACATACATATTTATGACAATTGGTTTAGCTTACCTTCAGAGGGGGTCTAGACTAGTAATAATTGTCTATTTAGTTCTTTGTTATGCTATATACATACACTTAGTTACAATATTGCATAGATAGATATACATATATATCGCAGAGTTTCAAGTTTAAGACGGATGGTAATGGAGATGGAAATGGAAATGGAGATGGAGAGTTATATAAGTTTTGAGACTGGAAAAATCACAATTTGTCATGCTAAAACGTTGAAGGTTTTTGAAATTAACTAACAAATGACGTTTTGTAGGCGTCACTTTATGGCATTTTCATGGTAAACTTTACATAGTATATTTAAAAAAAAAAAAAACAAAACAAAACAGAAGCAAAAAGTTTCAACGAAATGTATTTACTTAAAAAGTTTCTTTCATATACACACATACATGGATTTCATTTAAAGTGGCACTTGAAAAATTTGTTAAATTAATGAACCGTTTAAACTATATACTTAATAATATGGCAAGTTTGAAACTCTAAACTTTCAAAATAAGATTTAAGATGAGATTTATTCATTTTGGGACAGATTCTAAACAAAATGCATCTCGAAAACATAAATTGGCCACGAATTTATAAACAAATTTGTTTAGTAAATTGTTTTTTTATCCCTTCTAAATTCAAAATCTAAAACCATAAAAAGAGAATATCACAAATTACCAAACTAGCCACAGAATTTGTTTTTAAAGTCAATATTCTTAGTGTAATAGATTTTAAGTATTAATCGAGATGAAGATGTGTCTAGACTCTAGAAGAATCGTCTTGATGTTAGAGAAATACCTTCAACTTCATGAAGATGATCATATAGAGGATAACTTCACAAATAAACTAAAGTATATACTAAAACCATATACATATATAAATCCATCAGATATTTTACATTTCAATCGAGATGAAGATAAGTCTTTTTGGATATGAAAAAGAATCTTTTTGAAGTTAGAGAAATACCTTCAGCTTCACGATGATGATGATGATATAGAGGATATATTCCTTGTTGACTAAACAAATGAACTAAAGTATATACTTAAACAACATATGTACATAATCCATCATATCAATATATATAATCCATCAGATATTTTACATTTTGCTAATGTAGATAGATAAAACTGAATATTGCCATTATTTAAAAGATTTTCAAAAGTAATTTACAGTAAATATTTGATATGATTCGAATTGATTCAAAATTATAGCTAAGGCATCACTTGGAGTAGCATCGAGTATTTACAAATGCCTCCGACTATCACCTGATCCCCCCTCTCGTTATAGTTTAGCCTCAATTTGCATATTGCAAATGCTGCGTAAAAGCATTTCCCTCAGACCTCAACCATACCCAACCCGATCCAACCCGCCCACCTCCCTGATCTATACATAGAATACAGTTTGCTAAAATTAAAATAGAAAATCTCAAACCCAAACAGACTTTTGTCTGAGAGCATTACATAATTTATATGTATGTATGTATGTATGTAAGTAGTTTTTCGTATTTTCTGATATATTCTGTATTTAGTATTTTGTTATTGCTGTTGTTTTCTCTCATTAAATGCAAAATGCGCGCCAAATGCGTTGCAGTTGCACGCTGCAGTCGACGTCTCTGTTGACGCTGGCGCAGGCGTTTGTAATATGGTAAAAGGTCTCGCACGTGTAAATGTTACACACTTCCCAGCAGCACACACACACACACACACACACACGCAAACACACGGCCTTAACTGCCGGCTATTTGAAATACATTTTGCTTACAATGTTGCACAGAAACTGCGTAAAACAGTTTTTAATCGCACATGCCAATGGCATCATGAGAAATGTGTTACAGTGGGTGGGTGATTAGGTGGTTTCGGGTGGATTAAGCGGCAAAAGCGGTGCGGGTACGTGGCCAAATGTTGTCTACACTACAGTGTTTACATTATATACATACATACATACATACATACAATATGTGTGCATATATAGATTGAACACGCTTCTTGTGCAAATATGTTGGCACATTATACAAATTTATCGAAATTTATGCAGGAAAATTGAGACAGCAAAAAATAAAATAGTAATAATAATGAAAGAAGGGGGAAAACCCATTAAAATGTTAAATTAGGAGAGCATAGGGAATGGTCTTTAAACAAGACTTGGGGTTGACTAAATCTACACCCTAAAAAAAGAATGGGAGGCTCTTTATAGAACAATCATTGGTTAAGCCAACTCAACTGATGGCAATGTCTTCCATTAGTTCCATTCGGAAGTTATCGATAAACTAGATCGATAATTTGCCATCTCTATGGTGTTTCTTATAAATACAATTGCCTACTTTACAGGGTATGGCTAAATCGTCATCTCTCACTAAATATACCACACAGTTGGCATGAATATGCATACATATATATGTACTTATATGTTTTGTGGCAATTTCAGGCCATTTAGTCGACGTCCGATGGCAAAGTGGCCTGCCATGTGCCAAATATGATGTCTGGCAAAGGAAAATGTTTCCATTTAAAAAATAACATTGACTTAACGCATGCGAAAAATTGCCATAGAAAAGTATGATGAAATGATATGTCTAAAGAAAATGTAAAAATATGAATCATAACTAAATTCTAACTATTTATTTTTAAATTTCATACGAAAAATTTCGCTTTCCTGATCACTCAATATTTTATTTATAGCCTAACTGAATATTTATGTGATTTAATGAGCAGATCAATGTCAAAGATCGTATGCACTTTATCTCTGATTTTGATTCTGATTCTCATACACATTTATGTATGTACATATATGTTGTATTCATTCATGATCTTATCAATTGCTCCTCGCTAACCCTGTAGATCCTAAAACCATCAAGATTGCATGGTATGAAGAACACAAAAAAGGAACTAAAAGAAGAACACTCATCATTGTCCATTAATCTCCTAAGTGGTGTATGTTTTTTTTTAAGTTTCTGCGGATATAGCACCAGCATGAAGTTCATATATTTCATTTGCAGGCAGTTTGTTTTCGGGGGGTCAAAATGAAATACTCTCTTCCTCTCTCTTTCATTCGGCAAAGCCAACGACTTTTTGATTATGTTGCAAAACTCTTGAAGGTTTTCTTTGCCTTCCCCCACCATTTTTGGTTGGTTTTTTTTTTAGCCTTTCGCTGCCTGACAATCAGGCACATATCAGCGTCAGCTTCAGCGTCGGCGTCGTGGTCGTCGTCGTCATCATTTTTTATGTGCCAACTGTCATTAGCTTCCTTTTGCAGTGTTATTTATCTTGAACGGTCTCTGAAGTGACTGAAACTCAGACTTCAGACGAATACCCAGACTCAGACTCAAACTGAGGCTAAAAACGAAGTCACAGACGGAGAAACAACAGTGCAACGACGACGACGACGACGGCGGCGGCGGCTCGAAATTGAAGTCAGACGCATAATTGCGAATTATCAGCGTTTTACAATGACATTCTGAGCATTTTTAATGACTTCTTTGGCCCAGAACCGAACCGAACCCCCAACCCCAACCCCAACCCCGATACCGACTTTGACTCTGGCTTCATCTCATCCTCTATCCACGTTTCCCTCTTGTCTTCGCTCCAGCACCCAAAAAAAAAAAAAAAGGAAAGAAGACAACTTTTTCTTAAGCTTTAACTTACACTTGCATATCCTATACAAGAAACTCAACTGTCTGCATGGCAAAACACTGCCGGACTGTCTAATGCAGAATAAAATCATCAGAGTAAGAGAGCTCACTCATCATCACCGAATTGTCTATACTCTAGTCTAACACTAGCCGTAATTTGAAGTTGTCAATAGTTCGTCGTCGTTGAAATATTTATGTATGTTTCTAATTATCAAAACAAATCAAAGGTCAGCACGTTCTCTAGGCATCATTAATTGCCACAACGCTAAAACTAGTTGCGAATTACAAATAAAAAAAGAATAAATTGAAATTTCTTAATTAGTCTCTCTTGGATTTAGTCCTTGACCCTAGCATGTGTGAGTCTGTTGATGAAAACTGTCTTAAAAATATCAAATACTCAGATTTTGTAAGGGTAGACAGAAAAAATCATAAATATATGTACATCATTGACATTTGACAGGCAGACATTGTCTGCCCATGCCATCCTGCTGAAATTTTAGGTCCCCCCGGCCACCGCACCCTTTCCCTTTTTGGCCATACATTGGGATTGCTTTAATTTTATGCAGTGTCAAAAAATGTTGTTGTTGGTGTCTTTTTTTTCTTGCTTTTTTGGCAAATACCCATCTCAAAGAGCCATCAGACGGAGCTGATGTTAATGTTCCATTCGTCAGTCCGTTTAGTTATGACAAGATATTTTTGGGAGATACTTTTGTATGTTGGAGCTCGCTCGTCTTTTGTTCTCTAAGTGGGGGCTAAAAATTTGAGCCAACAGCGAAATTTTTAAGTAAAGAGAACTGAATCGGATTGAAATGTAAAATATATATTTGCAGTAATTCTTTGAAGTGATTTGGCATTGATTTTACTATTAATGGTGTTGGCAAATTGTATAGACTTCTTTAGTGTTGAAAAGTACATATTGAGTATTAAAGCTTTAAGCAAATTTTGAAATGTAAACAATAATGAATTTTAAAGTGGGGCATCAAACAATATTCTTAAAGACATTTTCAGAGAAGAATATAGAAATATAAATATATATATATATATATATATATATAGGCGAGTTGAGTATTTCATGGATTCCTTAATCGTTGATTCCATTATTTGCTTCAATTTTTGTCACTTGGTTTGTGCAGCGAGTCTCGACCTGTATTTAGGTTGAATTCCAGAAGGAAAAAGAGACTGAACAGCCTATACTGTCATCGCGCATATCTAGTGTTAAACAGTTCTACATCAGTCATGTTATTACTCATTACTCAACACTGATCAATTCGCCTTAAAAGTAGGCACACAATTCAAATTATTAGAAATGACTAATTCAATCTCCGACATACATATATGTATATAAATATTTATGTTTATGTATATCGAATATGATTCGTCTGTCTGTCTGTTAAATTTGATTCATTTGAAAACCGATCTAGCAAACAAAAGATCATTGTATGTATGTCATATAAATGCTCCATAAACAGAACTCAATGTTAATTCTTGGTACACATAAGAGTATTGAAATCAAAATCCCATTTAAATTTATCTAAATGATAAATCAACATATTTACTTCTGTTTATATCTACACACATACATATGCATGTTTATATGTATGTGTGTATATGCCCAATTATATTTGCGACGAAAGCTTCCTGAGTGTGTGGGTCGAGTATTTGATTCGTTGTGACGATTCTAACTTCCGGTAATGTTTCTGCATTTTTAACGAGGTCACAATTGACAAAAAAAAAAAAAAAATATTCTCGAGTATCTAATGAAAGCTTGAGAAACCTATTTGATAGGCGGGCATTAATTCTACATAGAACACTTTAAAAAAAAAAAAAAGAAAGAAAAAGTCGGCGAATAATTTGATTAGCATTTGCCTCAATTAATGTGCTTACTTAGTTCTGAGTTCCTGATTACACTAGACAACAAATTAGCTAGCACAAAAGGTAATATCATATGTTATTGATATATAACATATGTTGCATAGTGTTTTATGTTAGGAATGTGACACATTTCCACATAATATTATATGCTTATTATGGATATGGCATTCCATTCCCATGGATTGTTGCCCCTCTACTGCTTCTTCTTCTTCATCGTTTGCTTCTTCTTCTTCTTCTTCATCTTTTATGACCTGCCGCCCCACTGCCAATGTCAGTACCTAAAATTCAAATTCATTTCTGGGAACACTTCTGGCGGATCTTGACGGAAGTGGGATAGTGTGAAATTCTTGCGAAAAAGCAATGCCTTAAAAGCGCGTTTTGAGGGTCGTTTTGCTCTTTATACAAACAGAACACACTCACACACACAGACATAAATATATTAATTTCTGTCGATATTCATATATGCTATAGGCAAATATTGATTAGATTGCCAAAACCAATTCAAAACTATAGTGCAACAGAGAGAAGGAGAGAGAAAAGGCTACAACATGGTAGTTTTGGCCTTTGAATGGGGTGGCCTTTTGGGAGGGCTCTATAAAATATATATGTACATATGTATATTGAAAACTTGTCGCAGCATTTGTCATAAATCAGGCGAGGCGGCTTTCATGTACATTGAGACATGTTGTACTACATGCTTCGATTTCGATTTGCAGTTGTTAAAAATTCGCACATTCCTCTCTGCCTTTGCCTCTGTCCGTTGCCTCCATCATCTTTTGAGCCCCCTTTAAGCCTTCTTCACAATCTTCTGGGCCTTTCCCTTTCCGTATCCATCTGGTTTTTTTTTTTTTTTTGTTTGGTCTTCGTGTTTGGTTTAGTCGATTGGCATTGTCATGTAGCCGGCAATTAAAATTGGGTTCCCTTTCTGCCTGTCAATTGGTCAGGGCAGCTGTTAAATAATTTATGAAGTGCGTAAGGTCTCTTGCTACGCATTTCAAGCAGTTTACCAAAAAGCACACAAACGCACACACACACACACAGAGAAAAGACACAAATTATTTAAGCATCGCTCACGCATTTTTTTTCCAATTGTTTTTTGGTAGCCGGAAAAATATTTCTGTGTCCACGCAACAAGTTTTGCTCATTAAACTTTTTGGGCACATTTTGCGGACTGCATGCAAATGCCGCTGATTAAATAGAAGACAGAAGAAGCAGCTTTGGCGCCATTTCATTCAGTTGATCTCGGCCATCATAAATCAACAGGTTACCAAGTGCCAAAAAAGAGCTAAGAGCTAAAAGCCACACGCGCCAGTAACAAACCGAAACCGTAACCGAAACCGAAACCAAAACTGATCTCTCCCCTTCCCTTTTCTTACCCAAAACCATTGGTCAAGTGCTTAAAGTGCGATCGCTCAAGCACAACAATAGACAGGGCGCAGAGCGAAGAGCACAGAGGTTCATCTCCATGTCCATGTCCAGGTCCAGGTCCAGGTTCACATTCAGACAGGGGACCACAGTCTGATTAATTATGAATTGCACTTGCCTGCACTTTTGTGTCTGACTGACTGTTTCAATTTTTTTGTATTTGTTGCACTTGCATCGCTCGAGTGCGGCACTTTTCATATTTTTACGCTTGCAGACAACGATGTTGTTGTTGACGGTGACGGTGACGATGACGATGACGACACCAACCACCACCAACACCACCGGCTACGACCGAGCATGGGCATGGACATGGACAGAGGCATCAAAGTTGTCTGGAGGCGCATTCGAGCAACAACTTTTGTCACGCTATAGACTACGATAGCCCACACAAACAGGTGCGGATTCTCATATTAAAAGGGCAACGCTGCAGGTCCTTTGGTAAACCACAAAACTACTTCATACTCCAGTAGGCGAGTTGAAGTCCCAATCGATGTAAATTACACTCTGATGTTTCAAGTAGGTCAAAAAGAGCTTAACCCGCAAGGACGCTCCTGTCTTGGCAAGGAAATGAGGAAAGAGTTCTTTTCCATCAAGTTGGCGGCATGCACTAATGCTCAGAGCGGCACGTTGCAGTGTCTTTATCATATAAACGGTGCGATTTAAATTAATAATTAAGCTTCGCGTTGTGGTCAGGCCATCTGCTTGCTGGCTTTCAGACCAGCTAACTTGCAGGTGGCTGTTGGATGCGAAACGGATTAAAGTGGAGGCCCTTACCCCTCCCCGTGCCCCACCAAAAAAGAAACTTAACTAGCTAACCAGACAACGAACCAACTAACCAACAGTCAGTCAGCCAGCTAGCCCGAGGGCAATAAATCAACAGAGACATTGTCTTGGTTACAAATGTGCAGCCAAATGGCAAATAAGTGCAAGTACAAGTGCAAGTTGCAGAACTAACAAATACTACCACACATGTACATGCATACATACATATATGTGGAATCTCTTATTCATGAATAGAAAGTCATTAGTCAGAGCTAAAACTATGGTTTATCAATTTCAACCTCAAAAGGATTGAAAAGGAACGCGAGTAGCTTGGCTTATACAATATTCCTTATGCCAGTATATAGATAAATTTGAGAGATATTGACAAGTCTATTGACATTTGGGTCGATATTTAAAGACACACAAAACTAAAATACACACAAAATTTGTCGTTTTAACAAAAAAAGAGAGAAATAGTTGAACAATACTCATGAAACCCAAAATTCAATTGTGAAACCAAAAGCCAAATATTGCAGTACAGTCACGCTTGCTAAAAACTAAACAGAATGCGATAAACAGTGAGTCCATAAGGTAGGAACGCAGAATTGAAACACGGCAAGGGCTCTTAACTCTTAACCATTCGGCTATTGGCCAACTGGCGCGATATCAGAAACAGTATGCTATTTATGGATGCTCTATTCAATAGCCTGCTGGTGGTTAGTTCCGGCTATGCCATGTATACATTGAATCCATTGGAGACACCGTTTGGGTATACAGCCGCTGGTATTAGCATGATGCACGGACTGCACGGCGTAATGAGGGCCATTCGGAATGATGGAGGTGAATGCAATGGCCTGCGTTTGATCACATCTGGGATAATGGACATTGTACCATTGCCATTGACCAACATTGAGTTGTATCTAAGGTCATCGAGTCCACATTTGGCAATGGCTCATGGTTGTTTCGTTGTCCCGCTAGTCTATGATATAGCGGCCAAGGTGAGCGATACTGAGGATAACTCAACGGAAACCCTAAAGGAACTTACCATGCTGGGCAATGTGGTATCAATGCTATTTCTTGGAGTCAATCAATCGAGCAATATGTATGGCAGCATGGCAGCCATTGCATTCGGAGCACGCTACGGTCCCGTTTTGTTAGACTATTATGTTAAGGGTTTGGGTGCCAATTTCAATTTGTTGGCCAATTCCATGTTCATTGTGCTAATGGCTATGACTCTGTCGGTTAAGCAAATCTAGCTGAAGATTCGGAACGACAATGATGATGATAATCACAAAGAAAGCGATAACGACCACGACGACGACGACGACGACGACGGCGTCTTTTGTTTCGGCAGCTCAAGGCTAAGTGCTTGCGGTTCATTGGCTCAACAATGGCTCAACAACTCCAACGGCTCAATAAACTTGCAATTAATGTTGGCAAATTAAAATGCAAAATAAACATTAATTGTTTTTTGTCAAAAATTTAACCGAAAAGCGACACAACATCATTTAAAGCCAATTCGCACAGATGTTGATGATAATGATGATGATGAGGTGATGAGCCTGTTGAGCCAGGCTGTCTCACAAAAAGATGATGGGGGTAGTAGGGGAAACCTTAAAACGGGTTATACTCAACAGAGACCGCCTTATATTTATTTAACTGTGAGTCATTATTGATTAACATATACATACATACATACAGATAGGACATCAGAAACTCATTGAGAATCTGTGGTAAAAGGTTTTCAACCTTTTTTTTTTGCTAAAATTTATGCTTATGAATAAAGTCAATTAAAGTCAATTTTTGATCTAAATTATGATTTCAGCACTAATAAACGAAAACATTGTTGGAAAGTTAAAGTTAGTGTGATCATTATCCTTTAAGCTGTTAAGGCTAATGAATCCCGACCATTCTTAAATTCTGATTACATTTATATCACATTTCCGTAAGTGAATGAAAATAGTTTTCCATACAAAATCTTTCAAACTTATATTGATAAAATTTCACAAGCGACTAGGACATTTATTGTATAAAAAAACCAAAAAATACATTGCCTGCTTTTGTGCGCTTAATGAAACGAAACAAGAACGACGACGGCGCGGCGTCTGGGCTAATGAGACGGCGCCATAAAAACGCCAAACAAATGTGCGGAAAGAGCTGAGAAATTTTTTGTTGATATTTTATTTCGGTTTTGTTCCTTTTTTGTTTTTTGTTTTCTCTTTATTTTAAAGTCGGATCTTGCTGTAAGGTAATAATTTATGCATTTTAATTAATTGCCAGTTTGGTTCGGTTCTTTATGATTATAAGAGATCGGTTCCTCTCAATTTCAGATGAAATTTTTTTGCCGCCAATTGAAATCCGGATTCCTGGCACTAATCATGTCGTCATTTGCATTTTTAGTAGGTAGAAGTTGAATGCATTTAACAACAACAGCAACAAACAAACAAATAATTCAATTTGTTTGTTGTTAGGCACTGACACACACACACACACACACGCACACATAACTTTAGAGTGGACTTCGTTAAGATTTTGATAGATCTGCAAGTACCTTTGATGGGTATAGAAAACAACCAAGACATTTGAATTCGGAATAATTAGCCTCTTATGTAAAAAACAAGACTAAGATAGATAACAATATATAATAATATATTAGTTATAGAAATTTGATGATTGAAAACCTTTCCAATCACTGATATAAACAGACGAACTCAAAGCAGAATTCACTTTATTGCTTTAATGAAGAATTCAGCCACATATATAGATATATACATATACATTCAGACAATTTTGCATTATTTTCTTGCCGTTTGTCTATGTATAGAGATTGTGAAGCATTTAAAATTTGATTGTGGTCAATGGGTCGTATACGTAATATGATCAACTTAAAATGTTTGTATCTGTGTGTGTGTGTGAAATATACATACATATATAGTCCACCCTAATGCATAAAAATATGTGCATATCGGAAAGCGGAAAAGATAACACACACACACACACATACACACACACACGCACATGCAACGAGACGACGAGGAAAGAAGCAGAAAAAGTAACCGCAAAAACATTTCAAAAATGTATAAAATAAAGCAGAAAGACAACAACAACAACAAAAAGCAAAACAAAGAAAAGGAAAACGAGGTACAAAACAAAACCGAACAAAACAAATACACACACACACAAACACACAAAACGTAGATTATGCGAAAGAAATAATAAAAGGAAAACAAAAACAAAAAAACAAATAAGCAAAAGAAACGCGCGCAAAACTGCACGCCAAATGCGCCGGCGCAGACGCAGACGCTGTGCCTCTCTGTCTTTGTCTCGCTATCTCTGTCGCTGTCGCTGTCTCCTGCACCCGCTTCACGCCCGCCTCACTGGCCATTGGTACAAGTTCAAAAACCTGCACGCTGCCGAGTGAGTCAACCTCCAACAGTTGGTTAAAAATGCCGGCCGGCATTATTGGCGCAGTCTCCTTCACTTTTTTTGCTTTTATTTTTTTGTTTTTGGCTTTTTTTTTTTTCATATAGTATATAGAGGGTATACCCTGTTGTCATTTGCGCTGCAAAAGGGGTATATCAGCACCCATGGATACAACTTGTATAAGTCAATTTAAAGGTATCACACATTCGTTGTGAGTGAATTGTGTGTTTTGTTGTTGGTTTTGTTGTTTGTCTGTTGTTGCCTTTGCTCTTGCTCTTTTGCCTTCTTTGCGTGTTTATTGAAAAGGCAACAGCAACAGCAACAACCGAAGAAACGAAGCAAAGACCGAAACACGACGCGACGCAAACTGATGCGCATGCATGCAAAATGGATGCGGACATCAAAAGAGATGACGGGGGCGGACCGGCAGCCGGAGACTATACGTGCATACATATGTACATACAATGTATGTATGTTTGTATCTACATATACATATACATATACATATCGAACCGAGTGCGCGAATACGGCTAATGAATTCGAATGCGAAATGGAACAGAGACAAAAGACAAAGAAACAAACTGCATTGTTTTAATCAATTTCAACGAACATTGCATACTCTAACATTTACAATAATCCTTAGGGGGGAATTCAGTGACTAATCCAATGACTTATTACATTTTTTTTGTAAAACGATCTTAAAAGGACACAGAAACATGATACATATTCGAAATGTATTTCATTATTTAAATTATAAATTTAACCCTTGACCATAATCGGTCAAAATCGTCAAATCTACTTTTTCTTATCCTTCCTACCAATTGAACAAATAAGATGAAAAATTGAACAAATTTTGCTTTGAATTCGACAACATTTTTGGCCATAAAGAATTGAAGTCGCTTTTAACTGAATTTTGCCAGGGTTTTATATGCTTAAAGGACTTTTGGCTAGCTTTAAATGTTGCCAGGGTAAAGAATGGGGGGAATAGTCCTCTTATCCTCCTCACTTTATTGGAGTCTTTTCCTGAGTTGTTCGCTTTATTCTAATGAAATGAAATAGAGACTCACATCAAAATGGTATAGATAAGTGTGATAAGATCCATGACATAGCGGCAATACCCTAATATATACATACATACATAGTCTACACATTCTCATGTCATATCTTTAATGAGTGCCAAACAGTGTGTGCGAAATGAAACGGTCGAAAATTGAAGGAAAACTGTTGACGCAGTCGGCGGGTAAATGCCAACTGGGAACTGAGAACCGAGAATCGAGCACTGTGAAACCGGCGCGAAATTCAAAAATGCTGCATATCAGCAACGTATTCAACTTCAACTTGGACTTGGACTTTGGAGGCTTTTGTCGCCTTGTTGTTGTTGCTGTTGTTGTTGTACGTGATTTGTTTACAAATCTTAACAAAATATGTACACAAAATGTTTCAAGTTTTGCCACAAAAGGCATCGTCAGTTCAAATATTGTGTATACTCGAATATTGAACAGTACAAAAACAAAAATCACAACAAAAACAAGAAACAAGAAAAATCACAGCTTTTTGCAGTTGTTATCTGTCCGTACGGCCTGTTTGTCGCTCTGTCGCCCTGTCGATCTGTCCGTCTATTTGCATTGCAAGACTAAAAAAAATAAAATCAATAATTGCGAAATGTGCAACAAAAAACAAAAGTTAAAAAAAAAAAAAAAAAAAACTACAACAACGAACCGGAAGCTTATATCAATACATTGAAGTTGACATACCCTTACCCAAAAAAAAGAATAAAAAAAATAAAAATAATGGAAATCCTTTTTTGATACACTTTTGAAAGAATTGAAAAGTTTGTTAGGTCATCCTTTACTCATAACTCGAAATTGGATCGGTCTTAGAAGTAAATCCCTGGAGGTGGGACCCTCGAGGGCTGGTAAATTTTCCTCTTTTCCCTTTGAGCCTCAAGCAACGATAACTAGGATATCACTAGGACATTACGTAATAGTTTTGAGCAGGCACACTTTCAGTTTTTGAAGAGGTGTAAATATTCTTCTTAGTCTAAATGATTTGACTTTGCATGTTACAAACAATGTGACAGAATCGTATAGAGTTTGTACCAAGATAGTGTATTTATATGCCGGCTGACCCGTTATGGTTACTTGCAGTTGACATTTGTTATGACTGTGAGTCATTTACATCAACACTCACATTCACATTCACATATATCCATCCATTCACGCTCACAACTGAACGAGGCGTGGGAGTGAATACTAGATTCACAATCTATGTGTGTGTGTGTGTGTGTGTTACTTGTATGAATCATATACAACAAATTCGCAGAACTACTACAGAATGCAATAACATACAAATAAACATGAGTAAATTTTGATTGTCAGATCACGATGCCGGCGACTGGTAAAAAGAAAACAAAACGCAACTCAATGAGTTGGACTTTTTTTTTTTTTTTTGTTGAACAAATGTACCCATTTATACCCAGAGAATTTTGAGTTAATAGCATTTGGCTCTGATTAGGTTCTGATTATAGATTGCTCATTCAAAGCATTCATTCGGTATTCATTTTTGTCCACTTTTTACATACCATTCAAGTCAAGTCAAGTCTCTGCAATATGCTGATATAGTTTTTGCTACAACATTAGGCCATCTTGGTTGCACTTTCAATTAGCATAGAAAACACAACAACAACAACAACAACAACTAAAGTGCAAATATAATAAGGAACATGTTAATTGCTTTTGGTCTCTCTTGGACCTTTCGGCCAAACATTTCCGCCAATACGAGGGCGATTCCATAAAGTGGCAGATAAAAGGGCCTAGATAAGGAATACAAAGTTTCTCTATGCGAACTTCTGATCGAACTGCCCTCGTTAACTATAACATGGTGTTTCCATATGCAATCAAAGTATGTAGACAATTAGAAATAAATTTCAATAAAAAATCAAGTTTTTCTTATTGAACTAAGTTTCCTTAGTTCCTTAGACTTCTTGACTAATAATGAATATTTCTGTAAAAGAGTCGTCCCCGTTTTCGAAAGCCCAGTTCACATTTTTGAACAGAATTGTCCAAATACTATCATTGACTCTAACTCTCTTTATATTATATAAATACTTCACATTTTTTTTGGGGGTTTTTTTTTTGTATTATGAACCGAGACACCCTAATGCTATAGTAGGGGGCGGTGAGAGGTAGTTACCGTGTGCTTAGCACACTAATAAACTCAACCAAACACGAGCGAACAAACAAGGAAGTCGCAAACAAACAAGTTCAAGATACATTTTACCAACTCTTGTGCTAAATTAGTGCAAATCATTTGCATTGATTAAGTAAAGTTTCATATTTAAATTTTTCTTTTTTTCTTCTTTTTATTTGATTTGCCGAATAGTTTACGTTTTTTTCTCTCTCTCTTCTGTTTTTTTTTCTTCTTTAAGGCAAATTAGCATTTATCTGGCCTGAATACCATGACGTCACGATTGTCGTGATCATCGTGGAGGAGAAAAAAATGGGCAGAGGAAAGAGTGGGGGTGGGGGCAGAGGGGCAGTCTATATCTCTGCACCTGTTGCCAACACTAACAAATAATCGAAAATGTATGCATAAAAGTCGATGTGTCGACAGTTAGAAAACGGGTTTCAAAACCTTAAGCTTCACGATTAAATAAAAAAAAAAAAAAAAAAAAACAAAAAATTCCATAGTTATTTAAAAACTCAAAATATTGCAACGACTTTTAAATGCTCTCTAATCTATAGATTTACAGTTGAGGCAAGAACTTTGGACAGTCCAATAAGTCCTTTACTCAAAAGGAAAGGAAGAAACACAAACATAACTGGCCCGAAACAGGCCAACACCAACTCAAGCATAGTCCCATAAGGAAGATCATATCAATGGCCTTACATAAAGGTGATCAGGCCAGAAGCATCACCTTCCATCATCAGTAGACTTCCGAATCGCAAAAGCCATATTATAGCTTCAGTACTTAAGGTAGTTGGGAATTACAAGAAAATAATACGCAAATTTAGGACTCCAGGACCTCAATGAATCATCACTTTCTATAGTCACTTAGTTTTAGTTGTTTGCCATGAATTTTTGTCATCCTTTTTTTTACCATGAGTGGAGATTCTAATGCTTCAACTGTCTATTTTACTCTCAGAGTCTTTCTCTTTGCTTACTTACCTTTTTAGAGTCTAGTTCTCATCGTATCCCTAGAACCTTAAGAATTTGAAAGATCAACTCTTAGGACTTATTTGTATTTAAAGTTTTAATGACTAACTAACCAACTAACTTGGCTTGATTAGTTACCTTTGGTAATGGTAATTTCTTAACTTACTTCTTTTGACTAATGTAAAAATCATATTTATTCTGTTACATTTTACATATTGTAGTCGACTTTTTGTTAATTTTGTCATAGGGTATATAATTTTAATATTATCTTGTATATCTGCATATGTATATAATTATAAGCAATATAATCGTTATGGTTAAAAAAAAAAAAAACAACATAAATAAATAAATAAAGCGCATTAATTAAATTAGTTATATCGCCATGAGTGTCGAATTAAATAGTTTTCGTATCGAAAACTTGTTTCAAATTGGACTGACGAGCCCTCTGTATTGATTAAGAGATTTTGGAATAGGAAAGTTTTGTTTCACCATTACTATATCTAGTTTTCCCATGATATTCGCCAAATGTCGTCTGATATCTGTCAGAGTTCAGAACTCATGTCATTCTCTGGTGCTTTTTTTTTTTTTTTCGTACTTGAGTGCTTTGTGTGGCGGAACTTAAAGTGAATTTTGTTCAAAAGCATTTTCTGCGTCATTCTCATTCTCTTTTTAGATTCATTCAAAGCAACACAAAAAAAAAAAAAAAAAAAAAAAACCAAGAAAAGAAATGAATGGGAAATTCAAAACCAAAAATACAAAAACTTTAAGCTTCAAATAAAACAAAGGCCCCAAGAAAAAGATGCTTTCTATCTCTCTCTCTCTCTGTCCCCTTTCTCTATTTGTATTTGTGAGTATGTTCAAATTTAAAATCCCCGAAAACAAAAAAAAAAAAAAAGGACAAAGTTTTGTTGTGCTTCTTCTTCGTCTTATTATTCAATACAACAATAAATTATAATATAAATTTAATGAATGGGTAGGAAAAAAGGTGGTTGAACTCTATTAAAGGAGCTTTCTTGTGTGAACAAAAAAAATATATATATATGTTTCTTGATAAGAAGAAGACCCTTATTTAAGTACAGTCAATACCAAAGCAAACGATAAGGCTCAAGGCGACAAAACAAATATTAAATATATAAAAGAGAAGAGAGATCAACATTTTGCCCTTTTCCCTTTTCTTGTATAACAGATAACGAAAAGTATCTCGATCCAAGAAGAGGCAAATTCTGGCTAATTATGATTAGTTCATTTCGTACAGTCAATTCAAAACGGTAAAAAAGAAAAGTGGTTAAACACCGCTGAAGAGAAGGAGATTGGTTTTTTCCCCCACCTTTCAATTTTTTTTTTTTTTTTTTTTTTTTTTTTTTGAGTTGAGTTGGGTGGGGAAATGGTTCAAACACTTGAGACTATATGACACAGCAAATATTTATAGCTAGAGCCATTAATTTGTCTTGCGTTTATTTGGTAAATTGAAAGCTATCTATAGATTAAATCCTATCGCTGTACCCCTAAATCGAACTATGATTTTTGTGCAACGATTAATAAAAAAGGGGAAGAAATGAGAGTAGAGTAGGAGAATGAAAAAAAATTGAAGGCATTGGTTTCTTAATTTATCATAGGCAGGGCATGGACACCACCACCAGAGTCACTAGAGTCACTAGAGCCACCAGAACCACTTGAGTTGGTTTCGTTTATCGCTACGATCGTTTCGAAGAGCAAATAGCCAACAGAAGGAGATAGAATGAAATGGTGTAAGATACTGTGTGTGTGTGTCGGATGGTTGGAGATGAGGTGGGGGAGAAGCCAACAAAATGTTTATGGTAATGGTCATAAAATCAAGAAATAGTTATACTAAACTGTTGATACTCAGTAGATGTTTGTATGTATAGGAAATTGAACTCTCCAAATAGCTCATATTGCGTTATCAGGCAAAGTCATACATACATACATACATACATATGTATATGTATGTAGAGTACTCGAAAATTAAACAAATATGAGTATTTCGTTTTTATTTATAACTAGAATCGTCACATCAAATCAATAGACACACATTGACGACGTGACAACAGGTACATACATACATATGTAGATACTTAATACTTTAGTTTCCTAATACTCACAGAAGGACATCAAAAAGATGTACCGCATAAAAAATAAATATAGTATATAGCTAAACATATCATAGATAAGCACTATATATGTATGTATGTATGTACAGTTCTTGGGCTAGTCCATGGGTTATAGAAATATTTGCATTTCTTATCCCACTATTGCACTCTACTTGAAGTAGTCTGACGCAATCTACTTGAGAATGCTAATGTCAGTCTTTAGTATGAGGCAACACGCAACATTCTTAAGCATTTTTTATTACTAACGCCCAATTGGAAAGGAACGTGGTTGATTTTTTTTTGTTTTTTTTACTTTTGTGGATTACTTCTTGCGAATTGAAAACAATTTCAATTCCAAATCCATTTCCAATTCCAAATTTCAATACATTAAATGTATAGGAGAATCTATAGCAGACCCATAAAGCGTACCACTCCACCCAACTGTCTGGCTTGCTTATACATACATACTTCTATCAAACAGGTGGCCGACCAACCGACCGACCAAGTGCGTTTTGTGCGTCGATTTTTATGTTCTCAGAGTTACGTGTCTGAATTCAAGATACAATCGTAAGAAATTGTGATATGTGTAAAGTTCATCTTTACACTTGAACAAATAAAAATGTGATCCAAAATGATTGTGATAGGAAAAACATGTTATTTAAGTTAAGTTAAGTTTTAAGTATTTCATTATCCCTTTAAGTCCACTTTATTTGCAGTAGAATCTGATCTTAGTTGGTTCTTCTTTGGAAAAAGATCTTATTTGGATGAGTAAGTAAGGTAGAAGTACTTAGTAGTAAAGAATACATATAAGTTTTTCAATTTAATAACCATAACTTTTACAAAAATCTTTCAAAGTTACATACATATATCCCCTTGGGAATGTGAACAATCTCTTAATAAACTCTGCTTCACATTTAACCTATTACTTTATACTTCTTAATAGCATAGAAAGAACTCTTAGTTAACCACAAGGTAAAATTTAAACCTAAACTAGAAAAGGTTCATCTAAGACTTAGAGTAGCAAACTTCTATATATATGGAAAATATATCCTTTGATAATCTAATATTATAGTTCATATAGTTCTGTAATATCAGCAAGGTCCATAATGTCACTTGTAACCTAAACAAATTTTATAATTTGCCCATAAAACTAATGAACTTCTAGTTCTTCTTCTTCTTCTTATAGTTTCTCTCAGTGTATGCTTGTGTAGACGAGGATCGTATGATAATGATTGTAAAGTATATATTTTGTTGCCACCTATGTTGTTAGTAGGGTAGATTTGTTATATATTCAAGATGATCGTTTCGTTATTTATTTTGGGTTACCACTTCATTGCCCTGATGAGATTGAGATGAGTTTGAGTCGCATTTAAACCGAAAGTAGGTAGAGTAGAGGGGTTCACGTTATTTTTTCATCTATTTCGATTGTTCTTTGCCGCCGCCTGGAGCACTTTTTTTTTTCTTGTTTTTCTTTTTGTATTTTGAATCGAGCGGCTTATTACGCAGTCATTTGAAATTTTGGTCACATACTCGTACATATAATATCATCAATGTAATTCGTAAATTGTATGGTACCATTTTGCCAAATTCCCTCGTTTTCAAAAGAGACAGGAGGGGCACCCTTGTAAACACCCTTAAGTGTGGTGTGAGTGTGCATGTGTGTGTGTGTGTGTGTCCTCCTTGTTACTATTCTTTCAATTTTTGCTTACAAGACAGACATAATTGTTAATTTCTGTTTGAATACATTTTAATTGATGCGCATAATTTTTGTGTTCCTTTCTTCCTTCTTCTGGAAAAGGGACACACACAAACCCTTGTCAGAAGCAAGCCAAGACCAAAACATGATCCTGCCTGTTGAGCTCAGTAGACGTATGTATATAGGGAAACGGAAAACCGGAGCACACCAAACAAAAACCAAATACAAAAGAAAAGCGCAATACTTAAAGAGATTTTGTGTTTGGTTTGTTCAACAAAAAACCAGAAAAAAGACAAAAAAAGAAAAGACTATCAGTTTCATTTGCATGGAATACAAACCTAATTACGTATGGTTTGTTCACAATATATGTATCAATTATTTCATAAAATATTTATCTCTTTAGACCTTAGAGTGATAAGGAGAAACAATTTTCAATGATCAGTTCATTCGAATTAACTTAGTATAACGAGCAAGTTGTCTGTGACTAATACTTTGGCTACTTTTCACTACTAATTTAATGCCAATTTGAGGTGAATTATAGTAGCACAGTTAAATGCCGAGCTATATGGTTTGATAATAGCAAGGATAATGGGTAGTCCGAGTATCATTAAAAAGATGGTCAGAAGAATTCAATGATCCACACTCAGTCACTAGTCCCCTCGATCTTCCACTTGTTCGTTCATATGAAGCATCAAAATTGGACTTGAATTTCATTAAAAGTGTTTTTGCTAGTTGCTCTAGGTTATCTCTTTAGCTTTTAAGGACCAAAACGTAGTGAAATTGATTTAAAATGGCTTCTTTTCTCATCTCCAAGTTTTCTTTTGCTCAATCGTATTCATCTAGCGGGATAGTACCCCTGTAAATCAACTCATTTCAAATAACTCTAGTCAATAGAAACAGATTGGGTTGGTCATTCCAAGACAGCTTTACTTACTCTAATACTATGTCACATGTAACATTCTTTCACTTTAAGTAAGTATGTACTACCAAGTATCCATTGAATTAAGCTGCTCATTGAGATTAGCTATTTAAATAACATAGGTACTTAAGCCAAATCATTTTATTGTCCTCCAAAAAGGTTAGATCTATTTATAAGACTTGATCTCTTTATTAAAATTTATGGTTGATAGGACTTTGAAACGAGCAAGAAACCTGCATCTAATATTTGTGCATATTATTTTGTTTCTATTTATATAATTTTGGGTACAAATGCAAGTATTTATTTATTTATTATTTTTGACTCTCTTTTCACAGTATTCTTTTTTACTGCCTGTCCAGTTTGGCTTATCGCAATGGTTTTTGATTGACAGCTGCGTTTGTTTGCCCATCCAATAAAGTGGACTACGATGATGATGATGATGATGGTGATGACGATGATGACGACTATGAAGATGATGATCTAAATTTGGAAGACAAATCAAAACTCATATTGAATTGGTCACTACCCTCAACTCATTGCCCATTATCTTGCTAATCGAGCCAACAAAACTTGGGAGAAAAAAACTAGTCATCTATTTGCACAATCGCCCACAGACCACCCCGGAACCTCAAACTGATTGAAAATAATGGAAAAAAAAAAACACACACACACACACACACTTATTGAATAGACAAACTTGATTTGATTTTGAGTGCGGTGTGATTTTGATTTGTGTCACGTGATAAACTTCCGTCCATTGGCTTTTGGACTTCTCAGAGAACTCAAAAGGGTCAGCGAAAGGGACGGGGGGAAGTTTCAATGGCGATCTCATGTGAGTTTGCAAGGAATTTCAAGTCAATTTCCATCCATTTGAATTCAAAGAAATCCCATTTTTATGTGTACCCATTGATTGCCTAGAGCATCTTAAGTCTTCCTATAAGCGAAATTCAATTTTCCCTTTTCGTGTTTGCTTGTCAAATACAAATCTCTATCTATATCTGTATCTCTCCCTCTTAATTTTTGTCTTCTTAAGCTGTGTGTATGCGTGTGTGTGTGTGTGTGTTGAAATCTATGTTCGATAATCAAACATATTTCCATACCATTTCGAGAAATCAGCTAAAGGTATATTCATTTTCAGCAGAATCAGTTGGAAAATTTACCTGGAAAAAAATGAAAATATGATCAAATTAATATTTTATTTTAAAATTATTGCCTTTATCGACTAAGTTATTTAATTATTCATTACACAGAAGTGTAATAACTTTTTTCGTATTCAAAGTGGCAAGCGTATAGAAACTTCGATCTCTATTCATTTTACAGTTGACCACGCGCAAAAAAAAAAAAAAAAAATCAAATTTAGTTTGGGGCATTTTCTGTTGTTTTTTCTTGTTTTGTTGAATGGCGACCCTTTTAAATGGTTGCCAAACTCTAAAAACCTTAAACTGGCGCTTAGCAACACACACTCATAAAACTGAAAAATAAATAGAAGAAACACAAAGCACAACGCACCACTTCAGGGCCATTGAGGGCTTAAAAAAAAAAAAAAAAAAAAAAAAAAAAAAAAAAATAAAAAACATAAATAAAAAAAACGGTGAAAAAACCATACAATAGCAAAAAAAAAAAAAAAAAGAAATTAAAAAATAAAACAACAAAATTTCAGCAATAAGCAAAAGTAAAAGTTGTCTAATTCTACAAATGGACGAAATACACCGGAAATGTTAACACACTTACTAAATGAATGAACGAATGAACGAATGAATGAATGAACGAACAAATGAATGAATGAGCCTACATAAGTATGTGCGTATGTCGACGGGGACTTGTCGCGTTGCTCAATTAGCAAAATGCCTACGAGCTGCGTTTGGCAGTTAGCAAAGAGTCTCAATGGACATGGACATCGACATGGACACGGACATGGTCATCATTATAACGCCATGTACAAGTAAGGCAGTTAGCCATAGTAGATAACAATGAACCAAAAAAAAAAAAAAGGCACACAAACACACACTAAGGAATAACCCATAATAAGTAAGTACGAGGTGTGTTCAAATAGTAGGGTTTTTTTTTTCAACACTTACAACCCTTTTGAGACTTTGATAACAATAAAGAACAAAAAATACCTTAGGGACTATGAGCTTAAAGTGTCTTTGGTGTTTGTAATCCATTTGAAAAACATCTCGAACAAAAAGTTGCCAAAAGTTGGCAACAGTTTTGTATATTGTTATCGTTAAGGATCATTAACCGACATTTTCTTTCGCTCTTCAAATACCTCAAAGTTTAAAAGGTTAACTTGAATCAAATCAGTTGAAGACAAGTTTGAATTTTTGGATTCAGATCGACCTTCCTGTGGAAAGGTTCATACATACATATATTAGAATCAAAAGGGAAATCGTTGGACGACTAACTTATCAATAATGAATGTCATATAAAAATCTAATGAAATGATATGAGGAAATGAAATTTTTGCAAAAAGTTCTAACTTCCTTCTGACAGGAAAACCGATGAAAAACACATTTTTGACGTCTGAAGCACACCTCTGTAATACCTCTTAAAGTTACAATCAGTCAATTCGGATATAAGAGCCGATTGGGAAATATTTTCTTCGGTAAAATATTTGAGCTAATTGAACTCTTCTGAAACATATTTTTTAGGATGAGGAGTAAAACTTGTCGATAGACCCATTAAGTAGATTGAAATGAATCAATTGTTGTGCATACCCGAATAACATTCTCTTATTTTTTGAGTTGTTCATGTTTTAAGGGGTATACAGCAAAACTGGAAAAACTAACAAACAGCCTCACAAAACCACTTGTTGGCCCAGGCGGAGAAAATTGCCTACAACCGTTTTGGGTTATACCCTCCCTTCTTGCAGCACCACCGCCAGTCACATACTGATCTCCCCCCCCTCCTTGTATTAGACATCTTTACCCTGCCAAAGACAATTGTTGCGCGTGTCAGATGATCTCCCTATCCCCTCAATCTTCTACCTATGCCATCCTCTTTGCCCGTTACAATGTTCATTCATTTATAACGAATTTCAACATTGAAATGTTTAAACAAATGTGCTGTGTTGTTGTAGCATATCAGCCTTGTCCACAGCATCATCATGACCATCATCATCATCATCATCATCTACTTCTGTTTCTGTTTTTCGTGTTGTCCGTTGAGGAAATTCTTCCACAACAAATTTTCAGCCTAAAACCATTCCATCCATTCATATTCATGTCGTCTGGCTGTCTGTCAGGGACGTGTATTTGAATAGACACAACAGGGCGGTAGCGGGACGTAATGGGACGGGTATTGGGCAAACCAAAAGACATTAGTTCGTAGCTTAATTAATGTTTTTGTGTTAATTGCCAAAGCTTTAAGAAAAAAATAAATAAATAATTAAATAAGAATGTTCGACCAACAACAGAAAAAAACTTGAAAACAAAACTCAAATAAAATTTTAAAAAAATCAACAAAATCTCTCAAGTCCTGTTGAGAGATCTTAATCAACTCATTGAGAGTCCTGACTAACTTTTGGCCTTGAGAAGATCTGCTTCATTCCTCTGTATTGGCCAAGTCGTTTTTTACTCACAAACTTCTTCAGCCTGACGTCGATCAATCGTGAAATAGTCTTGTAACTAACTAACCCCATTAAATGGTTACTTTTGGCCAACTAAACTGTGTGAAAAATCTTGATTCAGCCATCTACTCCATTTCGGTAACATTTCAAAATGAAACTTATAATATTTTCCGTTTTTTTTTATTTTGTCTTTTAGATGGCGTCCAATCGGTCGTCAATTGTGGCAATTGGTCAATTGGTCAATTGAAGTCAAGGCAGTCAAGTTATTGACTGTAGATCAATAGACTGAGTATAGATGGCGCCACACAAACAAAGCCAAATGATTAAACTGAAATGAACTCCTTCAGACAATAAAGCACTTGACCAAAATTAACATAGATACATTTACAATTTTCTATTTCGCATTTGGCTTACAAAACAAAATCGAGGGCAAAATACACAAAAAATGGCCATTTCAACAAGGCAAGGCATGAATCACACATTCAATAGTCTACCAGACTGCCGGCTAATGCATTTTCCCCAAACACATAACAAACTTAAGGGGGCGGCGGGGCAAGGGGCGGCGGAGCCAAGAAAACCTGCGCCAGTGATGGCCAAATGCGTCTCTTTTTAGCCAGGCCCAGGCAAAGGCGGCGGCTGTGCAAAGAGGCAAACGGCAAATCCAAATCAGTGACAACATTTGCCCACCAGATGGCGTCATCGGCGGGCAGCTTACTCAGCGCCATGAATCGATTTTTGAGAAAAGAGAGAGAGAGAGAGAGAAACCAAATGTCCCTCTCCACCATCTTCTTTTGCTCCTTGAGTCTTTGTGTAGGCAGCTTGCATTTTGGTTGGTTTTTTTTCTTTTTCTTCGTTTTTGCTTCATATCTAAACTTATTGGTCGTTATTAAGCCGCACCATAGTACATAGACTAGTCGATAGTCAATGAAATTATGACACCAATGGCCATAACTGTTTTTCCACAAAAAAGAAAAATCACATTTTCAACATGACTATGACCATGATGCTGATGAATAATGCAACTTTGTGTGCCACCTTTGACATTTACAGTCAACCCAAAGTATCTACACACATATGTATATATAATTGAAATGTTCGACCGACCTTGAATACATAAGTGTCAAAAATGCCCAAAGATAATATCAAGAAAACTCAAATCATAACTCATCGCAGATTGGGTGAAAATTAATGATGTGCAGCATTATGCACTTTGAGGGGTGATGGGTGATGGGTAGGCGGGTATACCTTCAAGCACTTTGAACACCATTTGAGCAGATGGTTTTTAAATTTTGATGAAGAAGCCCACAAGGGGTTGACTAAAAATACACTCGAAAAAAAACCCCCATAATAAGTAAGTAAGTTAGTTTTCAATCGATCAGTTTCTTTTCAGCAATGATCTATGAAGCTCTTGGGTATCAATTTTGCAACTAAATGTGGCACAAGTGATCCAGGGTCCAGTCTAGGTGATAATATAGCACTCTATTCTTAGCATAAGCAGATTGCTTTCAAAGCTTGAACCAGTTGTGAATCGTAACAGTGTTCTTTAATTTCACAGTTTTTTCTTGCGCTTGAACCAGTTGTGAATTCATATTAACAAAATTTGGAAAAAAAAAACTAGCCAAAAGTATTCTACAATCACACATTTCTTTCTTGGCTAAGAACATCAACTATTTGAGGCATATGGAAATTGGTTGAATGATTACTCATTCTCGTTGCGTTTGAAGCTAACAGTAGACTTTGCTTTGGTGAATCACATTTTGAGCTTGGAGGTTTAATATCAAATGCCTCAACTAGAAGCCCTCTGCCTAGCCCTAATCCCATTAATTCATACACTTGATAAATTGCAAAGACATATGTCTTTAAAATAAAATTAAATATATTTTCCGGGTTTTTTTTCGCTACTTTCTTGGTTGTTGTTTATCAAATTTGTAACGACATAACGAGACAGAAATCTTTAGCCAACTTGTCGCTAAGCCTTTTTCGCAGTAAACCCCAACTCTTGTTAATTTTTTTTTTGTTGTATACGCGACCCACAAACATTGCACGTACCAAAAACAAGCTTAGGCCTATTCAAACACTGGCTCATACCCAAATCCAAGCCCATGCCCATGCCCATGCCCAGGCCATTTCATCTGTTGTCGTTGTCGACATCGTTCGTCCCGTGTTTCTGTAATTCACGAGCAATTAAACCACAGCGAAAAAAAAACAGAAACCTACGCTTAGCAACCAAACAGAAAAAAAATAAAAATAAAACTAAAAGAGAAACACTATATATAAAAAATTAGAAACTAAACGACAGACAGGAACTATATAGCCTAAACATAGAGCTCACGTCTTGGCCATACCAGATAGATAGCTAGACGACGATAAGGTAACGCCTATTGGATACCCTATAAGGCAAAAAGTGTAAACTACCTTGCCTTACGCTTTTGGGCCTACCAACTTTGGTGTTAGATTCATTTCCAACAAAAGAAAAAAGTTTGCAAGTGTAAGCCAACTATATATTAGTTTTATACCCTATGGCCCAGTCTCAGCATCAGTCTTTGGGCCATTTTTGGTCAGCCAAGTCCAGTTCATTAGATGGCGCATGCGCAGGTAGGCCTACATTTAATGTAATTATCAATGATTAATGAATTACTAAAGCAAACATTGTCGATTTCGAAATATCTATGTATATGTACATACACGGTAGATGTTAGAGCAAACTGTGAATAGCATCGCAATGGTGATGCTGGCTGCTGGCTGCTATCTAATGACTGCTCAAAAGAAAGAGGCAATAAGAGGTGAATGTCTTTGTCAGGTAGAATAGGGCCACCCTTATGTTGCGAGGATGTGCCTTTTACAGCCGCCGACATTGCCGCTAAAATTAACACAAATCCTAGACTTTGGCTCTAAATTTGTACCTCCTCTTTTCCTTCTCCTTCTCCTTTTGCCATTGTCCCTCCCTCTATGATATTTAATGGGCATGCAATTAGCGACCTGGCACTTTTGCCATTGACTTGATAGTTCCAAGTAGTTCAAGTTTTCTCTCTCTCTATTTTTTTTTTTTTGCCATTAGCTGGCTTCCAGTATGTACATACATTTTGGTCGGGATCGATTTTTTCTTTCTTGTGTATTTTTGGGGCGGTCCCCTTGAGCCAAGAAGAACCTGCGTTTTAGGTGTGTGTGTGTGTCGTTTTTTTACATTTCATATTATGTTCGTACTAATGATTTTGGAAAATGAAAACAATTAACCACCGTGTGAATAATACAGAGAGATCGCTTACCGTCCGCTTACGCCCAACTGACATCATTGTATAGGCCATACATACATAGATACATACATCGGATACATCTGCGGGTCAAAAGTGTGTGTGGCCAGGGGCTGAAAAATTTCATTTCAATAGTTTATTTTTTTTTTTGTTTTTGTTTTTTATCATTTGAATTTGAATTTCAAATTATTGCCATCGCTCTCGTCTCTAATGTAAAAGTTCGATTTGTCAAATCAATCGAACGATTATTCATCATTAGAGTTTATACACTTTTACATTTACAGGTAGGGCCAAAAAAATAGAAAACTGTTAAGACGAATTTGCAATATATAAGCTCGATCTATGTAAATAACCAAATATATAAAGAATTAAACTCATTCATTACTTCACCAGAACATTATTATGTACTTGAAAATAATTACAAGTACTTGAGCGAATTTTAACTGCTTTCGAAATAAATAAGTAGTGACTAGTAATGAAAAATTTCCTACAGAAATAATTACAAGTACTTGAGCGATTTTTAACTGCTTTCGAAATAAATAAATAGTGACTAGTAATGAAAAATTTCCAACATAAATAATTACAAGTACTTGAGCAAGTTTTAACTGATTTTGAAATAAATAGGTAGTGACTAGTAATGAAAAAAGTTAATTTAATTGAAGAATTTATTTAATAATAATATCAGGTATAGATAATTTAAAGTATTCAAACCAATTTGAACTGCTTTAGCAAATCCTAAGTAATTTAATTATTGGAAATTTCTATTGAATTCAATAATAATGTTAATTATCATAAATTTATGATACCAATATATAAATTTAAAATTTCAAAAGTTAAAAACATATATTTTAAAACTTAACCGTTTATTCATTTACCAGTACAAATTTTGAAATAATTTAATGACTATTTGTAGAAATTACAAAACAGGTTGGTAATTACTTTAATAAATGAAGTACCAATGTAATGTCCTTTGTTTTGAGTATATTTGAAAAACTTATTATCAGAATTTTAGATGCATTTAATAGAACAAATCCAAAATCAATTTACCAATAAGGAAACTTTCTTCATTTAGAGCCAAAATATTATAATTTATTTAAATATTAATTCTTTGAGTATTTCATAAATTTCCCAAAAAAATAAAATTACCTTTACCCTAAAAGAGTATTAAAGCGAAAGGGGGAAACAACAAAAAAAAAAATGTCTAAATTTAATTAAAATGTAGAAAATTTTTGACTAATGACTAGGAATTTAGTAAATAATTATTTGCAATATTTTCTTCATTAAATTGTATTCATTCGATGATTTTCTTGCGAAAAAAGTAACAAAAGATGACTAATGGGAAAATGGAGTAGCAAATATTTAATTGATAAGTAATTGATTATTCGTTTTTATTTTTAATCTCAAATGAGGTGCCGATTATAGTTTATTCAATCGAATATCCATATATACATACATATACATTTTTTTAACAATTAATTTCCATTTTACATTTGGCAACCTTCACGACATTGAAAAACCCCACAAAATCAAATGTTTGTGATATTTGTTTATGGCTTTTTCGGGCAATTACTTGATTTGTAAAACAAATGACAAAACAGTTGATAATAATGCAAAAAAAAAAAAAAAGGAAAACGCAAATCATATCAAAACTATAAATTTAAATGAAGTCGCACACGGTGTTAGGTAGCATAAATTATCGCCCCAAAGAGGCAACATATGTAATAAACGAAAACCCCCACAACAAACCAGAAAAAATACCAAAAAAAAAAAAAAAAAAAAAAAAAAAAAAAACTATAATAAAAATGCCACTTACAATTAACAAAAGAGACCCAGGGTACTGGAAGGTAAACGCACAAGAGCAAGACAAAAAGTATCTACGCAGTTACATAAATTTTCTTGTCTTTTATTTGATACCCTTACCAGCAATGGGTATATTCATTTATGCGTAAATGCAAGAATTTTTAAGATAGATTTCTAATTTATTGAAGTTTTGCATACGTCCGCAAGTGAATAGATCCCATTGCGACACTCACTCTCACTTTTCTTAATGTACATATATTAAAATTGTGTTGGCCAACGGATCGGTGAATGTATATCTATCAAGATATAGCTTATTTTAGGCTAAAATGTAATACAAAATCTTTGAAGGGTATACAAACTACGGCCACTGTCAATGCTAGTCCGGACCTCTAGTTTTTTTTTTCTTTGAGTTTTTGGGAACTAAGTAGATTGGCTGGCTCCAGCTCTAGCTCCAGCTTTGTCACTGTGAATGTCTTTTTTTGGTCGAGGGGGGTGCCCCCCTCAAGTTGCTCTTTTCCTCTCTCTCTCACGCTTTGTATAGTTTTTTAAAGCTACCTAAGACAAAACACAAACTCTCTGCTCTGCATGACAACGATCTGATAGATAGATTAACAAGGCGACAAAATTGTCCAAATACTTTTGAAAAAAATCTATTTTCAATGATGGATTTGCTTTCATTTTACCTTTAATTACCTTATGCTCACTTTAATTACTTTGCTGGTTAAGGGAACTATATAATGAAATTAAATATTTTTAATGTTTCATACAGAATGAAAAAGTTCAGCGAATGCTTCAGGTGACTATAACTACATATATCCGTTTTATCTATCAAAATTCTTTGCCAATATCGAAAGCTGATAAGATGATAAAACTAAAACGATTGGTATGAAAAACTTATGTCGGGTGACTTTATTACATAAGTATATTAAAAATCTTGGCCAAATGCTTTCACAGATTTAGCTGATCATCAAAAGATCCATGGCTTATTGTTAGTATTTGCCCTACAGCCAAAACTATTCTCAAATCAAATGAAATCATTTATTGAATTTTTGTCACCTGGGCAATAGAATGTTTAAACATTTAGAGGAATGTGCGTATACATACATATTTGGGGCTTGAGGTAGCTCCAAACGCAATTAAAATTATAAATATTTAAAACAAGCATTTACATACTCGACCCCACACACACACACACACTCAAACACACACACTGATTGAGGGAATATTCAGTTTTAGTTTCGGGAGTTATCAAGTCGAACATGTTGAAGAAAAAAAAAAAAAACGAAAGGGGAAGTCACCAGCCAAGATCAGCCAATCACCCAACAACGCAGACAAAGCGTGTTAAAGAATTTTTTATGACTTTTGAATTTAATTTTGTTTTATGTTCGGTGAGTTAAACTTGATTTTTTTTATTCCTCTTTTTTTCGTATACTCTTTCTCAAGTTGAGTATGTGGATTAAAGTGTTGGATTTTGCTCACCCTTCAAAAATGAACCACCTTGAGCCACCTTGGGCATCTACATACATAGATCTATCGCTCTGGGAGATCCATCAGAGATGCTTTAAGTTATCGATAAATGCAAAATGTTAAGAGACACTTGAGTCAGAGATGCATTTAGTTATCGATAAATGCAAAATGTTAAGAGACACTTGAGTCAGAGATGCTTTAAGTTATCGATAAATGCAAAATGTTAAGAGACACACATTTAGTTATCGACAAGTGCATAAAGTGTATAAATACTTCGTTCTCATTATCAAATATTTGTACTTTAGTCTCTCAATCGTATCGTATTTGTATTAAAAGGGCTCCACAACATACATTTATATTTATTTGTATGTATAAACAATTTTTGGCTTAATTATTTATGTATGTATGTATCTATCTATGTATCTATCGAAGTGATCAATGACAAAGACCCTAAACATGTAAGTTGTGTACAAAACGGCGTAAAGGAAATTGAAAGTTATTTGCTGTTTAGAATTTAATTAGATAGACAGATATGGATACAAGTATGTACATATGTATGTGTGTATGTATGTATGTGTATAATTGGACTTAAACTCGTTTTGTTGGCTAAGTGCTGTAATAAATATCTAAACAATTTTGCATTTTATGACCAAATTAAAAGTATTTAATAATATGCATTTGTTCATTTTTTTTGTTTTTTTTGTTATCCAAATTATTATGGGTTAGTTGACCTTATTCAGGAACGAACATCAAAAAAAAATATACGTTACGTATATATATATTTGTGTATATATTTTACTTTTTTTTAGGTCAAACCCTTTCCTCACATACAAATGTATGTAGGTATATCCTAACCTCATAATTTATGGCGCACAATTCCTGTTCATTTTATTATTATTATTTTTATTTTTTTCAATGCAAAGTGCTCTCCATTCACAGAATTGCTTCAACTTTAGCTCCAATTCCAGGCTTCAGCTCCAACTTCTTTAGATTCGAAGATCGCCCTTTTTTTTGCGCTGATCTCTTTCCTCATCTTTGCCTCGTCTTGTTCATTTTTTTGGCTGTTGTCGTCCACTTCTGTTGGTTGGCCTCTCTCGCACATCTTTCGTATTACTTAGCAAATTAATAACCATAAAAAAAAATACACACAAAAACCACACACACACACAAATAAGAAAACTTAATGCCAAGAAACGAAATCTTTAGCTTGCCTGTTGAATTTCTTATGAAAAACGTTCGTGAGACAACTAAGAGAGTAGGTTGAACGAAACATCAAAAAAAAAAAAAAAAAAAAATAAAAATAAAAAATAAAAGAAGCAAAAAAAACCAAGCAATTCGTTAATTTGGTTTTTGGGCCTTTTTTTTCTTTGATATTTCGGGAAGACAACTTTTAAGATACCCTAGACAATTTTTGGAATTACATAAATTATTCCTTATTATTCCTTTAAAAAGAAAGTTTAATTCAAATTGATTTCAAATTACTTTAAATGTTAAAAACTTAAAAATAATCTAGGTTAAGCTTTTAATACAAAAAAACAAATAGTTCGAACCATGAAAAATGGATTAAAGAAAAAGATAATGAAGACGGATCATGGGCTGATCTAAAGTTGGCGAAATTAGGGAAATTTGCTCCCATAAGTATGCAATAAAAAGTTCCGAGCAGTCGTTTAACATATTAATACATGTTAACATGTTCTGTGAATAAAAGAAAATTCACAAGGCAAATATTTTAAGTAAATAAACATATAAAAATTTTAGCTTTCTTTGCAAATAATTAATAATCCAATCTATTGCATAGCTTAAGGAGCAAAGTGCAACCATTTCACAGTCATGCTTTCGCCTAAGCTTAATATACCCTGAATAAACATAGAAACATATAAATTTATATATTTTCTTTATGTCTTTATTAATTTTCAATAATTATTGATATAAAAAAGTAATTAAAATGCTACATTGTAATTACTTTTGCTAGACTCGATAGTAGGCCTCTGAATATACCCTTTAGCCCTTTATATGTTTATTCCTCTTCTTTTTGTAAGGGGTATAAAACGCAGAAGAAGATGAAGAAGAACAAAAACGACCTTAAAAAAAATCAAAATAAATACAGCAAAAATAAAAAAAAATATATAAAAATAAAAAGATTAACAGAAGAAGTGCCGCCATTTAAATTTATTTACTTACGAGTGTGAACTTTATGCCTGGGGCGTTCGAAAAAGCAAACCATTCCCCCCTTTCCACCCCCCCATTACCTTCCTTCAAAACCCTGCTACCATCCTTACCCTTCCGTTTACCCTACCCCCCCTTAACCCATGATAAACAACCTGCGACGACGCCACACTGTTGTTGTCAATGCCAAAATGTGCGGCAACGGTCGACCAAAACTCGTAACCGAATCTGAATCTGAATCCGAATCCGAATCCGAATCTAAAAGCATGGTATATGACAGTATAGTATGCTTCCTGCCATCAGCAACCTTTTTTTGTTTTCTCACATAAAACAATGTGAATGTGGGGCTATGTATATGCCCATCGAGGGTGGGGGAGATGACTGATTCGGGTACCTGAGGTACTCCAAATTGGCAACTACGAATAGGTAGTCCAAATGCTAGAAACTCTCAACAACCAATTGTGTGTGCCTTTTTTTCGCTGGAATCATCTCAATGGAAACCGAGAGGCAGACATACAGATTAAAAGGAACAAATAGAAAGAACAGAAAACAAAGAATAGAGCCACAAAGCCCACAAAAGTTTCTCAGAAGGATTCAAAGCTTAAAATCACCGATCATAAATTAAATTAATTAGATGGAAATCGAATCGAATGGAATAAGCGAACAGAAGAAATCTTGAAATTTTCTAGATCAATGAATCTAAATCAGAAATCTATGAAAGGAACTACATAGTTAGGCCATCCAATTAGTTAGTAGTAACTTAACTTTACTTTCTACTACATACGATCATTTTGTTTATTGGCAAATTCTAATGGCAAATCGATTGAAATTCCATTCACGTCATCCTTAATGCCTTTTTCGATGAAAATATTTGAACCCTTTCTCTCTCTCTCTGTGTGTGTGTGTATGTGTGTCTGTTGCTAAGCTAATACCTATGCATTTTTCTCTATAGTTCTCAATTGGCTGTGATTCAATTTTCGACATACATTTAGTTTTTTTTTTTTTTTGTAGAAGAAAGCTTCAAACGCTGCGCCGCCAATAAAATAGTTGGAAGTGACTCTGCCTGTTCGTCGCTTGCTGCTCGCTCTCATCAGCGTCATCCTCATCGTCATCTGGGTTTCGTAATTTGATTCCAGTTAAAATGAAATGAAATCTTGTTGCCCTAAAAAGCAAAAATCCCCCAAAAAAAAAAAAAAAAAGCACACACAAATAGATGAAAACAACGGCATAAGGATACCCTGTAGGAAGACTTTCTAGCCAAAAATAGTGAATCTTCCAGTGGTCGGGGTATTTTCATAAATCTTCTTAATCTTATGACCTCCAGAAATATTTTCTCGATCCATTATTATCTGCATTGATTACTTATAACTACAAATCCTCATATATTTGCCCTAATCGTGTGATCTAACACCTTCTAGAGTCTAGAGTCTAGACAAATATTTGTAGTATCAAGTGAATAGTCACCGATCTATGCGAATAAACTAGTAACGTTTTTAGGGCGTTGGCAGAACAATTGAAATGCTTTAGAAACTGTTACAAAATTAGAACTTTCCCATGACTTATTTTAAGCTTATTCTATATCTATTAGATGTCGATGTGGAATCGAAAGTTGTGCCTTATATACCCCATGATCCTTTACTTTTTTCTTTCCTTTTTGCTCTTTTTTTTTGACTACAGGGTGCACATACATATCTTTTGGCGTTTCCTTTTGAACTACACGACGTCGTTGAGTCTTGGCGGCTTTTAAGCTTGCTTCTTTCCCCTCCAGCTCCAGCTCTTTTCTCTCTCTCTCTCTCTCTCACTTGATTCGCGTCTGCGTCTGAGCCTGTTAGCCCTTTATTTTTTATGTTTTATCTCATACTTGGTTTATTCCTTCTTCTGTTTTTTTTTATTTTGATGGTGGAAGGGTAGGAGGAAAGACAAAAATTCGCACATAAGTCTTGAAGATGTTTTTGGAGCCTACGCAAAAATACCAAACTAAGCATCCCTTGGCCTCCCTCCCAAAAGCCATGCCATTCCAAGAGCTCTCATACCACCAGAAATGGAGTCCAAGTTCCAGTCTAGGGAGTTCATTGCCGATTCACATTCGGCGAGTGTCAGTTCCAGTTTCCCCGGACCAGAGGCACACGCACGTGCTACTCAAAGTTATCATTGTTGTACTCATCTGCTCGTATTTAGTTGGCATTTTTATGCTCATAATTTATGCGACGCCTCAAACGCTTAATTTGCATACGAAATGTTTGAAATGGCATTGATTTGACAACAAACGCCGCGCGCGCCCATATCAAAAGAGATAAAATTCAGCCAGTCAGGTTGGTGTACCTACATAGGAGAGATCTAAGCCCAGTTTAGTTCTCCTCCCTCCCCTCCCCACACATACATACATTCGTATACGGTTAGACTAATTAATGAAATCTGAAATCTAATCAATACAATCATTCGATCATCAACAAGCAAGCAATCCATTCAAATTCTCATTATTAATACGAAAAATCCGCACACGAAATAAGACTTAATAGAGATGACAAAATGAATGCGATTTGCCATTAAGATAGAATGAATGGTTTTAGATATTAGGCTATAAACTAGTTTGCCTAACTATTTGAATTCTTCGTTCGAATCTCATAGATAAATCTGCATTTCTACTGGGCTTACGTTTAGCTTTAGAATTCACCCTTCTACTCTAAATTAATGACAATCCTATTATGTACTACCATATTAGTCTAGATCTAGGCGTGATTTTATTGATTATTAATGTTTTTAGCTAAATTATAGCTTATCTTTGCAATACGATAGGTAAACTCTTCTGTTTTCATTTGATTTGGTTGTAATTCCCAACTAGTTTTGGCATTAAAATAGTAGCTTAACATTACACTCTTACAGTGGTTAATGAAGTTGTTATAGCGCCATATAAACAACTTGCATAACGTTTAAATGACCTCGAGCTATGATAATGAAAAAAAGATATATCAGTTTCTAAACCAGTATGTTAATATTCAATCGAAACATATAAAACTATTCGTTAGCTTGGCTGTTTGTCACTTTTGAATCGTCGGAACTATGAGAAATATTAGTTTAAGTCTAAGTAAAAGATGGGAAACATTCTCAAATATTTTCTTTAGAAGTTGTTTATACATATAGCTAATCTATAAGATTATCAGCAGACTGAAGTTGAGACTGTAAAACTGCAACGCCAAAAGTAGTTGAGAATTATAACCAAATAGCAGACCAGGCGAAAGACATTAGAACTGCAATGCCAAAACTTGTTGAGAATTACAAATAAACAAGATGATAAAAGATGAGTTGCCAACTAATTAAGAACTACAACAAAGTAAAGTGAAAAGCTAATTATATATTTGAAAAGTTGTTAACTAAACTTTCATTTCAAACAAATTTGTGAGTTTGTAGACCTTCTGAAATGTTTCTATACTAACCATAAGAAAACATTGAGTTTTATACTGCTGATTCAAAATGTTTGGCCAAGAAGTTATCCAAAGCTTAGATGGATGGTTAATAGAAGGCTTAAATTCTTTAGATACAATATTTATGTAAATGTTGCCCATCTCTAAGATGTTCCGCATAGAGTCTTAAAGTCTGAGTTGTTTAGTTGCTATCGAGTTTTTGGTTTTTGCCTTTTTTTTTTAATGGTTTTAGATATTAGGCTATAAACTAGTTTGCCTAACTATTTGAATTCTTCGTTCGAATCTCGTAGATAAATCTGCATTTCTACTGGGCTTACGTTTAGCTTTAGAATTCACCCTTCTACTCTAAATTAATGACAATCCTATTGTGTACTACCATATTAGTCTAGAACTAGGCGTGATTTTATTGATTATTAATGTTTTTAGCTAACTTATCATATTGAACCAAACTCTTCTGTTTTCATTTTATTTTCTTGTAATTCCCAACTGGTTTTGGCATTAAAATAGTAGCTTAACATTACACTCTTACAGTGGTTAATGAAGTTGTTATAGCGCCATATAAACAACTTGCATAACGTTTAAATGACCTCGAGCTATGATAATGAAAAAAAGATATATCAGTTTCTAAACCAGTATGTTAATATTCAATCGAAACATATAAAACTATTCGTTAGCTTGGCTGTTTGTCACTTTTGAATCGTCGGAACTATGAGAAATATTAGTTTAAGTCTAAGTAACATTCTCAAAGATTTTCTTTAGAAGTTGTCTATATAGCTAATCTATAAGCTTATCAGCAGACTGAAGTTGAGACTGTAGAACTGCAACGCCAAAAGTAGTTGAGAATTATAACTAAATAGCAGACCAGGCGAAAGACAGACTGCAATGCCAAAACTTGTTGAGAATTACAAATAAACAAGATGAAAAAAGATGAGTTGTCAACTAATTAAGAATTACAACAAAGTAAAGTGAAAAGCTAATTATATATTTGAAAAGTTGCTAACTAAACTTTCATTTAAAACAAATATGTGAGTTTGTAGACCTTCTGAAATGTTTCTATACTAACCATAAGAAAACATTGAGTTTTATACTGCTGATTCAAAATGTTTGGCCAAGAAGTTATCCAAAGCTTAGATGGATGGTTAATAGAAGGCTTAAATTCTTTAGATACAATATTTATGTAAATGTTGCCCATCTCTAAGATGTTCCGCATAGAGTCTTAAAGTCTGAGTTGTTTAGTTGCTATCGAGTTTTTGGTTTTTGCCTTTTTTTTCCCCATCTTTAACTTGATCTCCAAGACGTTTGTTTTTTTTTTGGTTTCTTCTCTGATCTGGTCTCGCTCACTCTTTCTGTCCATTCAAGTTCAATGAAGTTTTAGTCAGTCAAAGACGACGACGACGGCGACGACAACCTGTTGCTTTAAAAATGCTAAACATATGCATTGACATTCCTTAATTTGCTTAATAATCGTCGGCCGTTAAATGGCCTGGCAACAAGAGATCAACCTCTCAGATGCGCCAAGATCAAGAGCAACACTTTAGTTGAGTATATACATATGTATATATACATCTGTATATCTGTTATTTGGGTTTTGGTTTTCGTCGTTGTATTGCGTTTTTGTGTTTCTTTCCAGCTCGTAAAAATGTTGCCACTTAAATTCGCAGCAACAACAACAACAACCACAACAATAACTAAAATAATCCATTAGAGTTGAGGTATTTCATGTAGTATTTAAAGAGTACGTGTGTATCCTATTCTTCACGCTTGGCAATCAAATGTAGAAAAGAAGTTCAAATTCTATTTAGGCTCTTTCTCTCTCCCTCTCTCTCTCTCTATCTCTGTCTCTATCTATTTTCTCTCTGCCCTATGGACAATTGCCAGTTAATTGTTGTGAAGGCATACCAAATCGCATCAGCAAATCACTTTTTTTTTTTTTTTTTTTTTGGATCTTGGTCAATATATGTCTCTTTCTCTTGGCCATGGGACATTAAATCAAGTGACAATTGTTTGTTGTAGAGATTCGTTTCCATTCAATTTGATTTGAACTCTTGTAGTAGTTTTTCATGTGTGTGTGTGTGTGTGTGTGTGTGTTTGAACGATGATTGATTAATTGCCAATTTGATTTTATGCCTTTGACGAGTGCCGAAAATGAGAACTCAAAAAGAATAGACAGATAGATAGATAGATATTCTACTATTGTTTATTAAAAGGTGATTCAAAGTGACACCAATTATTCAAAAAAAAATAAAAAACACTCACAATGATTTGGAGTTAAATTTCAAGTAAATTTCCTCCCCATATTCAAGTCCTTTGTAGTTCAATAAGCTTAAGTTAATTGTCCATTTCATTGATCAAAAATTCTCTAACATATATTTTCTTAATCTTATGCTAATTGAGAGTGACTCAATCTGTTCCTATTTCGAGAAAAGATTCTGTTTCTGCATTTTATCATCATTTTAAATCAACTTATCTTTAAAAACTTTTTTTGGCCACATTTTTATTTTTTCCCAGGAATAGTAGAACTTGAAAAAAGGGTTCAATAAATGTCACAATGAATAAGTTTTAAGTGAACGAATGAAGTGGTTAATGAGTAGTGAATCTGAAATACCCTTTACTTGGTCCAGTCTTTGGAGACTATCTCTATAAGTGGAGATGATCCTTTAGCTTTAAAGTACAGTACCGATGTACAGGATGGACGATATTCGTCGTTATATCAGCCCTTTCATATAAGTTTGTATTGGGGACCGTATTCTACTGTCTATCGATTAACGATAACAACGAATTGTAATTGACTTAATGCGGCGGACTACTCCTCTCTGGGTTATCGGTTATCGTCAATCTGTCATCTGGCTATCGAGAAACACAAAAAAATGGAATTTAGCTTCAAAAGACTTGAACCTGAATTCAGACTCCTTTTTCTTAGTAACCCCTTTGCCTCTCCCTTTCGCACGCATGCTACTCTAAGTGGATTTCTAATGAAACAAGAAAAGAAAAGGAGACAAAAGTGGTAACTCTACTTCCACGAACAGAACATAAAAGGAGCCAACACACTGTATCGTACCGTATCGTATCCGTGTCCCAAGCCAATGACTCCATTAAATGCGGTTTTCTGATTTTTCATTATGTTGCACCCAGATCTTATGGGCTTTAGTAGTATGTATGTATGTATGTATGTATGTAGTTGTTGCCTCTTGCGGCAACAGGTTGCCAACCACGCCCAATTCACCCAACGCTTACTTAATTTGCAGGCTTTCCAATGCGCCTGTGTGTCTGTCTATGTAGTGTGTGTGTGTGTGTGTCTGTGTGTGTATTAATTCGTTTATTATGCGTGGCAGGAAGAGTTCACTTTGTATTCACAAATTAGACACAAGTTTTAAGCATTTTTACGTTTGTGAAACGTAACCGCCGACCGTCAATGATGATGATGATGACAATGTACATACATACATACATACATACATACAGACATATGAATGTACATACATCCGCACATATTGTATGTATGTATCGTTGTTGCATCACTCAAAATTTTAGTTGCCATGTAAAGCATGACCGTGTGAAAAGATGCCGCCGATGTCGACAGCAATGATGACGACGTTGTCGTAGTTGTCTGACAATGATCCTGCGCGCGCCTTCTCCATCTCCATATCTCCCTCTCCGCCTCCCCAGCCTCGTCCAGCTGCGTACAACTTCTTATTTCATTACCACACATTGTACTTTTATGGTTATAAAAGCAGCAAATACAACCAACCAAGTCTGCCTCTTCTTCTTCCAATTTTTTCTCTTCTGAGGGACTCCTCCTCCATCCTCCCTCATGTCGACCAAGTCCATTTGCCTGTTCTACGCTTTTGGCGCTTTGCTTGTGCGTGAGTTGACCGCACAACTTGGTACAGAGGCACAGTGGTTCGAATAATGTAAAAATGCAATTAAAAGCATGGCATAACAAAAAAAGGCCTAGATGTTTCAATTACGGAATCAAGTGAAAGATTAGGCTAAGGACCTTTGTAGGGAAAATCGCTTTAAATTTTACTTTATGGCATCCCAGATGAAAAATTTTAGAAATTAGGAAAAAAAACTTTCTTTGTCACTGTTATAGAACGCAGAATATTAGAAATGTATTAGAATATATCAGAATATATTAGAAATTTGTGAGATTTTAAGCTATTTTCAAAAACGTTTCGTCAAATTTGCCTTAAAATTGTCCTTCCTTCTACCTTATGGTCCAAAAACACGTTCTCATCCTAAAACAAATCTATAGCTAATCGAAATCTTTGTGTCAAATCACTTACAATCTTCAATATTTTTAAGAAAATCGTAAAGGATATACTCTATAATACACACACTTTCCTTTTTCTATAAGGATAATGAGATTGTGAAAAACTCTGAGGATATTGTTAATTGATTGATATCACTTTATTTCAGATGTCTGTAGGACTTTTCAGGATCTCATAACTAACACTTTTCTTGTAACATATAACTTTCCGGGGGAGGGGAAATCGTCTAAAACCGAGACTTTACTTGAAAACATTCGAAATTTCGATATTGAAAAACGACTTTCGTTCGAAAATAATAATTATATAAACCATAAATTATATAATGTTCACGGAAAAAACCTTTTTCTTTCGTTCATTTCAATTGTATTGAATAAATACATTCGTTTAAAGTTTAAACATTCGAAAGCTTAGTCAAACATTTGTTAACACAAAACAAAAAGAAAACGAAACGAACAAACACAACAAGAGAAATAAATAAATATGTAAAATAAAAATTTATAATAAAGAAACGAAAACCGTTAACTGAAAAGCGACAAAATAAAAATTGGAAACTCAAAAATTTTGCCATGCAGAATTCGCTAAGTCAACAATTATTTGGCGACACTGTTTGCTCAGCAAGAAACGGCAGGTAAAGTAGGCGGTGGGAGGGAAGGAGCAGGAGGTGAAGGCGGTGAAGGATTTGTATTGGAACTGTGACCGAGACCGTGTGTGGTATTGTGCATGGAGGGAGGTGGAGGTAAAGGTGGTTGTTTTTGAGTGGGGTGGGATGTGGGGCAGAGAGGTGCTTAACTGCGCCGGCCGGCAAAATGCTGCTGCTGCGACATATCCATGTAAGTGTGTGTGTGTGTGTGTGTGTATCTTTGTCTACTTGAAAGTCTGCACGCAACGCTGTGGGGCGAAAAGGGAAGCTGGTGGGCATGAGCATGGTAAGGTTAGGCGCACACACACACACATACATACATAGACGCTGCTTGGAGTGGCTTGCAAGTCATGACATGGACGTGGAGCCCGCTGTCGTCATCAGCGTCGATGTCGAAGTCGACGTTGACGTCGACGTTAACGACAACAACGAAGTCTCCGCTTCTCCGTAACCACCGTCTCTGGCTCTCGATCGTGTGTCTGTTTCATTTGTATGTATGCCTGGGTCTGTCCACCCTTTCCCACTCCCACTCTGCCTGCCACCGTCCGCCTGCCCTCCCCCTCTCGTGTCTCTACCTCTCCTCAATCCATTCTACAACCCTCTCTCATTCACTCACTATCACGCTGTCTGTCTTTGACTGTGTGTGTGTGTGTGTGTGTGTGTGTGTACTCTGTTGTTGTTGGTTCATTGCCCGCCAAAAATTTTGAAGGCCAAAATAATATGAGATTTTTTTTTTTTTTTTTTTTTGCGCTTTCTGTTTAGCTTCTGCTTCTTGCTTTTGGCTTTTGTATTACTTTTGTTGGTGTTGTAGACAATTCAGGTTTTCCCTTTCTGGCAAAAAGTTCCTCAGTATATGTGTGTGTGTGTGTGAATAAGTATACGCACTTTTTTTTCTTTTCTTTTTTTCTCGTTGCCACCACCAAAAAAATTGTTGGGACCATAAAAATAGCATCTCTAGTATCCGGATCCCTGCAAAGCCTTTTCTCCTTTTCAACGCAAAAATTTTAAACATTTCTTTAACATTCTTAACTTTAAAACTTGTTAAATTTCAAAGTAGCTTAGAATTATCAAATCGAAATTACTTATGATTACTTAACTACTTGTTTTAACTAATCACAGATACGTATGAAAAGTGATAATTTGATCTACTTTTCGCTTGATTATTAAAATTCATTCATTAAAGCACAATTGCCTGTTATTAGTTGCCTAATACGATGGCCTAAATATAGTCTATAAACTATTTTCTCACCAAAGGGAAAAGTCTTAGAATCTCATTATCCAAAATTTTAAATGAATCTTTTCTCATTTTAATTTAATTCAAGCCTCTCTTTAAGGATTCCTTCAAGTTTGGTTTCATTAAAATGTGAACAACAAAGAAAAGGACCTTAGAATCTTGGTTTTTTTTTTCGGTTAGGTCTTTAATTTCTTTAACTAGGGACCGTCAAGATTAAAAGTTTTAAATGAAAGAAAAAAAAATTAAATAAAATATGTACAAAAAATAAAATAAAAACAAAAAATCACACATAAAAATTAGAAAAAAGGCTTCTATGTCATGCATATCCTTGAAAAGGAATTCAAAGTTTGAACACTATTGGCCAAAAGGAACTCAGGCGCCATTCACCGACGTATGTATGTGTTACATGATGTAATTTTAGAAGAGTTTTTATGTTTTGAATGGATATCGTATTAGGTAAAGGACCTATCAGGATCTATCCATCTCCCCTAAATTGTACCTCAACGCACTCTTAGCAGAGTCATTGAGTTGGGCTTGGCTCCTCCTTTAATTTACTTATTAGTCACTGAGCTTGGACTCAGTTTTTGAGAGTTTGAAATTGTGAAATTGAGGGAAAATTGGTGCCCTTTCAACCGTCAACCCTCACTGACCTTAGATCACTTTCTCGGTGACGCAAGGAATTTCATGGCAATGGCTTTACTTAATGCTTTTATGGAGAGAAACTTTAGAAATCATCGATGGATTGTTGCCACTTGAAAGATCAGTTAATAGAGCTGATAAATGATAGATACAATTTCGTACACACAAATGGATGTCCCCCCTGGGGGCCCACCGCCAACACCTCCTTCCACCACGACCTTCCATCATTCACTACGCACTCAATTTGCTATATTTGCGCGGTGTCAAGAAACTCTCGAGTATCTAATTATATGGTAATACAAACATACAAATGTACATATAAATTACTCTTATTATGGCAAAACGCTTACGCAACCCAAAACGACCGACTGGCCGACCATTCGTCTGTCCGTCCGTCCGTCTGTCCGACCACAGTCCTCCCACCACCTCCCTTCCAAAACAAAAAACCAAAAAAAAAAAAAAACGATCAGCTTGTAGTACCCGACAAACTGAATCAAAATCAAAATCCAACAAAAAAAAAAAAAAAAAAATTGTTCAAGCAGTAGAAGTACAAGTCAAGTCGAAGTCAAAAATAGAAGAAGAAGAGAACGTAGAAGAAGAAGAAGCAGAAGAACCACCCGTTGTTCTATTACGCCATCATGTTTCGCCAATCGGTTCTTGCCTTTTTTTTTTTTTTTTTTTTTTTTTTTGTTTTTGTTCTTCTCTTTTTCTTTTCGGTTTATAGTATACATTGATAGATAGACAGATTGAATATTGGGTATAGGTTTTTGGGTATTGGCTTGTGGGGTTGGGTCGTCGTCATGTTAATGAGTTAGTCAATGATTGGGAAAGTTTTTACAAATCTTGTCTATCGAATTCTTTGTATACGCTACAAACTCATGATCAATCATATGGTATAGGCTGGGAGTATATAAATACAATCTATATGATATCATCGCAAATGGCTTAAAATATACATACATACACATATATTTATGTTAATAAATAAATGTCTCTTTCTTGGCATATATTTAATGGGTCACACACACACACACACACACAGTGTTGCCAAAAATGATTTTCATTAAATGAATCATCATTTCACTTGTTTTCATTCAATAAGGGAAATTTTTAAGACCATTTACTAACCAAAACTTAATCCTTTTAGGATCAGTGTTGCCTATAGACAACCTTTTGTGAACCCATTTCAGATCGGTCTAAAGGCCTCACTAACTACCGAAAGCCTAAACCTTAAATCAAGAGATCATATGATATATCAAACCAAACGCTTTATAAGAACAAAGTCTTCATCTTAGTTGTATTAAACCCTTGAGATCATTTCCTTTAAATTCTAGGCCTGTATTACTCATCTCTGCAAATATAATTTTTGAACCTAGATTGACCTCTAGATAGACTCACACATACATAAAAATATATGCATATTATATGTATCCTAAAAGCATTTTTAATCAACAAGAAAATTATCATAACTTTCTTGTCCATCAAGAAGTTTTTGTGATTTATCGAAATCTCTCCATTTATGTTAATGAACTGGTTATAAGGGTGAAATATGTAAAAACAATATAAAATTTACTTAATGAGATGACAATTAAATATATTTATTTCAAAAAGAAACGACAAAATATGATATTTGTATATACGCTCTTTAGATGAGGCTGGACTTAGCCTCAGACACCGACATCTGGAAATTAAATTACGTATACGCAACGTCGGTTCATTCATAAAAGGCACATGGAAGGGAACAATGTCGGTTTGAACCCATAGATCATCTTGGGTATCACCATAATCATCATCATCATCATCATCATCATCGTCATTCATTATCATGACTGACTACCGCACATATTTACGCTTGAATTAACGGGGTCTTGGAACGATCGACCTAAGCCTAAACGGAGCATTCAAATTACGTAAATTGATCTGTCGTTTGTGATACATTATCAAGTGAATTCAGTGTGGAAGATAGTGGAGGCGGTCATGTATATACATACATATATGTGAGACTCTCTGAATCTGAGACAACGCCGACCTGACGGTCCGTCAATCCGACATTCTACCGACTGGCTGTGCGTGCGGCCTCATAAATCGCTCGAATTTGGCCAGTGCCCATCCACATATCTTCCAGCCTACCGCCCGACTTCATCACCATCATCCATGGCACTGCGGTTACCTTCCTGGTTCGTTTATTTTGATTTCCATTTCGGTTTGGTTTGACTTTGGTTTGGGCTCTTGGTAACGAGGCAAATGCCAAACGGCGGCAACTTGTTTCTTTTCCATTATTATTAAATATTTTTTTCTTTTTTTTTTTTATAATTTATATGCTTCTTATTTTGATTTGTGCGTTTCTTTTGACTTTTGTATTTGGATTTCTTTTCAAAAGAAATTCACACACACACACACACTCCAATTTGGGTAAGCCCTGAGTCTTTATGCCCTATCTCGAGTGGCCATTGAGGCGAAAAAGGTATATTCAACTAGAGTCAAATGATTATAAACATTTATGTGACATTATTCAGTTGTTTTTTTTTTTCTATGATGGAATTTATACCCTAATATAAGTTTTACTTATAAATATAATTATTTTATTAGGTTTACTATAGGTAAAGTCTTATTTGTCTTTCCCTTGCTTACTTTTACCTTTCCATCACTCATCCGTCCTAAATCTTTCTTTTTGTATAGTTTTCTTCTTTTTGTCTTCATTTTGACCTTTCCGAATTTTGTCAAAACTGGACCTTAGTCAGTTAGATATCAATAGATCTCAGGAATAACAATTTAAAATTTGTTTCTGCATATATTTCGCACAATTTTTCTGTATCGCTCATCTTCTTTTGATAGTCTTTCGTTTAGTAATCGCAATTTTTCTAGTTTCTTTCATCAGAGTTTTCTTCTTTTGTCTATAGTCCTCTTGTCTTTGTTCTAGTTTCCGTTTCTTGCTTTTTATTTGACTTTCTTCTCTTTTCGTATGTCTTGTTGCTTTCATCTTTTCTTTTTTATCCTTTTACTATCATTTACATTGCCTATTTTACCTTAGGCCTGATTATATTTTTGGTCTTTTTCTCCTTTCATCTTTCATACTTCTAAGTTTCTTAAATTCCTTTTTCATTCAGTTCTCATTTTGTCCTGTTTTTCCTCTTCATCTTCTATTTTTAATGTTCTTCTTGAATTTTGTATGAATCTCTTGCAATATTCCCATATTCTTATGACAATTTTATAGGGTAAGTCTGTAGTCGACTCCTTAAATATGATATTCCTTTTGTTTTGGGCCAATTTTAGTGCCGTCTTTATTTTGATTATGATATTTTTATATCGGCCTCGGATTGAAACTCTTTTGCCTGGTTTGTTTTGAGACGCTTTTCCACACACGCACACACACACTCACACACACACACACATACACACACTAAACACACACGTTTTGTTTTCTTGCTTTCCTCACTTGTTTATTTTGATTTTGATGTTCTTATTTTGTGGTCTTCTCTTAGTTTTTTTTCGTTGCTTTTTGTTTTTTACTTGGGTGTTAGGTCAATGGGACAATAAAAATGGGCATAATTATACAATGGAATAATGTGAAGCCAGGAAAAAAAAAAAAAGAAGAAGGAAAGACCATGTGGAGCTCGGCTCACAGACTCACAATTAAACGGCGCTTGACTCTGGCCGGCCGCTTTGGAGCGCGACTCTCGTTTCGGATTGCATACACACACACACACACACACAGATACATACATCAGAGCTTATCTAAAGCGTTTCGGGCACGAGGCATCCGACGAATGCACGTGGTGCGGAGCCGGCATCGTCGAGGACGCAAGGCACATAGTATTTCACTGCCCTCGATATGAAGCACGGAGACTCGAGTTGGAGTCCAGAATCGGCACGCGCATCACAATTGAGAACCTGGTGCCTCTGATGTTAGAAAACGATCGCGCATGGGAGGCAGTGTGCGAGTTTGCGGCAGCCGTCATGGTCGAACAACGGCGACTAGAGAGGCTGAGAAGGGAGGTTTAGTTTAAAGGGTTTAGTTTAAGCCGGCCGCTGCGAAGCAATACCTCGCGGTAGTCCCGCAGTAGCTTGCTTGAGCCACACCGCAAATAGCTAAATATATAAATATATGAAGTAAATGAAAAAAATAATGGTTGGAAATAAAATGAATATAAAAAAAAAAAAATACATACATATATGTATCAACATGTTTCATTCATTCATTCATTCATTTAAAAGTGAATTCATTCATATGTTTTCGGTAGTGGCTCCACCTCCTCTTCATCCTCATCCTCATCTTCATCCTCAACCCCATGCTACTCAACCACGCTCCAACAAGTTTCGTGCCACATGCACGACTTCAACTAGTTGCCGCTCTCTGATTGTGGGTGATTTCTCGTTTAATTAAAAAAATATATATCTACCTATGTATATACATATTTACATATATGTATACCGACGAGAAAAAGATATAAGCAGACATTCACACACACACAAAAGATAGACCAAATTGAATACCAACTGTGACACCTACGCGATACTGACAAAACTCTCCCAGCGGGAAGTTACCTTATAAGTTATTGAAATCCCACTACCACATCAGCCCCAGGGAGAAGGAAACATAACGAATAAAAAATATGTAATCAGATAACTTGGATGATTGAAAGATCATCTATATATACATATATATAGCAGCATCTGTTTTATACAAAAAAATAAGTGCAATTTCAATCGTAACAATGATTTTACAAAATTTATATATGTAAAAAAATTTAAAAAATAGAACTTAAAAAAATTATTGTTGAAAACATTCTATTACATCCCCCGATCTTTGGAGGTAGGACAGTCTTAGTCTGCACTCGAAACCAAGTGATTAATAAACGAATTTGAACGGTGACTCGAAAATTCCGTGTAATCAGTTTCGTAGTAAACTTGTGCTTAAAAGAAGAGTCCTGTGTGTCGTCTTTCCAGATGGACTATCAAAAACCACAATGTGAAACCACCTATATGGTGAAATGGTATATTAAAGTCGCCAAAATGTATGTAACAGGTAGAAGAAAGCTTTTCCGACTCCATAAAGTATATAAATTCTTGATCAGCAGTCAATCTAGCCATGTCCGTCTGTCTGTCCGTTTTAACACCTAGATCTCGGAGACTATAAAAGCTAGAGCCACCAAATTTGGTACGTAGGCTTGTGTAGTAAATAAAATAATCAAGTTTATTTTAAATTTATGCCACGCCTACTTCCGCCCCCGTTATACAAACAAAAGTGTTTTTCTCAAAGAGTATTCTTTGGTATGTACATATATGAGCTTAGTAAGTTAGTATTTTGCCACGCCCCTTTTTCGCCCTTACTAGTGCATGGCATACCAAAGTCTCCGAAACATTTCAAGAATTCACCTGATTCACATTTTCAGAGCATTCAAATTTCCACTTGATGACTTAGGGCTAATCTATTTATTATGCCCCATTTATGTGTGTATGTATGTATGTGTTGTGTTTCATTTTTTTTTTTTTCGTTTTTGTTTGGTTAGCTCACCAATTTGTCAATTTAATTTGATTTAACGCTATTCTTCTTTCAATAAAGTTTTTATTTTATTTTTATTTTTTTAAATCAAGCGAGTATTAGTATTTTTTTGTTGTTGTTGTTGTTTGTATGTGTTAGCTTTGTCTTTCTTTTATTATTTTTGTTTTATTTGTTTTTTATTCACACTCTACGAAGAGGAGGAGAAGAAGAAGAAAAACCTCTTCATTCATAAATCAAAGTGCGACTTTGCTGTGAGACTGCGTTTATTTTTTAATAACAATTCAATATTGAAATGCCTTGCACGTGACGTAGTCCGTAGTCCGGACAATGCTTTTATTTCTCTTATTATTAATTCTAATAATAATAATATTATTATTATTATAATGGATGTTGTTGTTGCCATTATTTGCGTACATTGGCCCCCGCGAGTCTTTGATTGAGGATTGGCTTTTGATTGTTCTGTGTCTCTCTCTCTCTGTGTGTGTGTGTGTGTGTGTTTGCATAGATCAATATGTGCCTACCACAAATGGCCAACAACTTGAGGCCTCATTTGGTTTTTTGGCTTTTTGGCCTTTCCGTTTCACGTTTATTGTCTGTGGTGTGTCGGTGCCAAATTGCTTGCCCCCACAAATGTTACAAAAAACAAAACAAAATATGTCTATGTGGATGACAGCACCCACCACCAGCCGGCACCTGGGCCTAAGCCCACTAGTCTGGGTAATTGTTGCCCCAGCTAAAGGTGTCTTGTCTTTGCTAGGGTATTCTACAATTCGAGCCGAACAATCGACAGAAATCTTTCCCATTGACTGAAAGCCAACGCCTACTGGCCATGTTGGTAGTAAAGTACCTGGGAGTATGTACTACCTTACCATATGGAAGCGATTTGCATAATTCAATTGACGGCTGACACACACACACACACACACTGCCATCTCTCACTCTGTCTATCTCTTTCTCTTTGAACTTTTTAAAATACGAAAAAAGTTGTTGATTTTTATTTTTAACACGTTTTGCTTACGCTCAGAACTTGTAGGCGGGTTTTTATTTAATTTTTTTTGTTTTCCTTAACCGCAGAATTTCTCGTAAACTATAAAACAAGCTTCTAAACTTGACTTGAGAGTGTATATATGAAATTCCAAAAGATTGCATAAGTTGTTGTTGTTGTTGTTGTTGTTGCTGTTGTACCTGTTGATTGATCGGAAATACCATGCCATATTTGTATGTATTTAGAGTCCATGTCTACAGAGAGAGAGAGAGAGACTATTGGCTTCTACGAAAGACCACACAGTTCTATGAATGGGCCACAATCAATAGAAACTGCAACTGGCGCTAAATATTTATTATTTATCATTTGTTGTTTACATGCATGAGAATGAGAAAACGCAAAAGCAAAACACACTACAAGAGAAATACACGAGAAGTGTAAGAAGTGATTCTGACGAACATTTAAGTGTGTCAGATCAAAATCAAGCTGGAATTTAGACACTTCAACTTTCAACTAGTTTAGTTACGGCTCAGTCGATCTTAATATACCCTTCGATTGAGAGAGGGGCGTTCAATGGGTATTTGAAATGAGTAGTATATTTTGAAAATAACCAGTTGCCTGGCAACAACAATTATTATTGCTTTTTCTTATGAATTCAAGTGGGGATTATTAAAGCTCTCTGGGGCAGATGTGACGCATTTGGGAATTGGCGATTTGCATTGCCCAGAGAAAGGTCTGTATACAGATGATGATGCATCTTGACATATCAATCAGATATACATACATACAAATACAATGTGCATAACAACAATACCGAGAATTTGCTCAATTTGTTTTTGTGTCTGTTCAAACGCAAAACGTTAGACAAAACTATGATCTAATAACCAAAAACGAATCATTTACAAATGCAAATTTAGCAAACACAAAATATATTTCAAAATGAATATTTTTAGACAATGAAATCTCACATTGAACTGATGCAATTAAGACAAGGGTGGATCCATGTGTTGGGGGGGGGGGAGTCTATCAATAATTTAAATAATTGCTTACTCTTTTCTTCTTTCCCAAATTGTGAGTGTTCGAAATTGGAAATTATTAAAAACCAAAATCTGGATTCTTTAATGAGATTCTCCCCGAAAATGTCTTCTAGATCAGACTATGAATTGGGATAGGAATAAAGGTTTATACTTAGCAACTCCCAAATAAATACATTAGAAATTGTATATTTAATACTAGATCGTGGGATACAAAAGATCAAAATGTTCATCGCAGACTTGTCTGTGTGGCTCAAATGCAGATCAGACCAGATATCCTTAAACACAGATATGTCTCTGCATAAGACTTTCGCCAAACGAAAACTCCACTGCCACCCAGTCAGCCCAGTCATGGCACCTACCTTCGGGACAGGATGGACGGGAGGATTGTCAAAGTTGCAGTTCGGCTATTCGGCAGGATCTCTGAGCTCAGCTCAAGGCCAAGGACTTATGGCATTCAGACTCCTTATGTGACAGTCTTTCATTGAATCTTTAAAGTTGCGAGATCTGGAAGTCTGGCATTTGATGCTGTTATAGGCTGGAAACCTTTAACATGCTGGACAACATCCTGAAGCCCCATGGACTCTCTATTCACACCAGAGGAGAGACGCCTAAACAAGGACTGCTTAATTATCCTGGAATGCCCGACCTACTCGTTAATTGTGTATCCCATGATGTAGTAATATAAGGTCACCAAGTGTGAGTGAAATAGTCAAAGCAGAGAGAATGTAAGGGAAAAGGTACTTTTAAATATTTTTCTTGGCAAGAATCCTTAACTTGCTGCTTCTAACTGTTTTATGTTTAACTTTTACCAACAAATGTAAAGATTTACTGTATCTAGTCAAACAAAGTTTAAGGATTTATTACAAATGTCCAAATACATCGAAGATTTAATAACTTAAGCGAAAAAAAGGTGTCCAGACTCCTAAGCATCCTTTCCTGGATCCGTCTATGCCTCAACATGTTATATACACTCCTCCTAAACATCCTTTCCTGGATCCGTCTATGCCTTGTCATGTTATATACACGTTTTATTAGGATAAATTGCAAGTGATATATCTTGGATTATTTTGTTGAGGGCTGTAAATTGGTCAAGATCGCTGATCATCCAGATTTTGACCAAGAATCCACTTTTCGACGTACTAAACTATTTCAGTGATGCGCTGGCTTAAAGCTATTATTAACCTGGCTTTTTATCCTTACCTGTTTTAAGCTTTTTCAATATAAATAGGATTAGTTAAAGTGTCGAATCATGTTATATGTAGATTGAATGTCGAGTAATCTAATGCATCTGGGTGATCCATATGCATTGGATAAGATGGCCTTAAGTTGTTGCCTTTAAAATTTAGCCCTTGTGCAACTGCCAAGTGGATTTTGAGGTCGCTTCTCTTATGGCCACATTAATACCTGGTTCAAGTAAATAAAGTAAACTCTATTTAAAATCAATTTTTGGGTGGTCTACTTAAAATTTAACTAGTTTTAAATCAATGCCTAATCAAATATCGCTTTCAAAAATGCTAATCAAAAATGTTAACTTCTTTTTCAATCTTAATTTTTGCACTACTTGTTGGGCCACTTTCGAACATCAAAAAAAGAAAACAATAGAAAAACAAAAACAAACTAAAAATGTTGCTATTTTTTGTTTGCTAAAAGTTTATACATATGTAGGTACATATATACCTACTCATATGTTGTTCAAACTGCGCCATTTGATTGCGTATCAAACATGGCAAATGCCTCGGCCCTCTCTCAACTTATCGCCACCTAAAACTCAAGGCTATTTGGCTATAGTTATTAGTAGTATTTATTTATTTATTTTTATTGATGAAACCCGCCCCGAAAGTGCGTCGCATTTTTTTTTTTCTTTCTTATATATATTGTATATTTTGTTTAACAAACAACAGCAGGTGAATTCTAGACCAAACTTTTGGGTGGTCTAACATTGTTTCTATAGTCACTTTGTCAATTATTGATCAAATGATTATCTAAATCATAATAATTTGTAATTTGTAAATCAAATTAAAAAATCAATAAACAAAATAATTGAATAATTTAGCTTGATCGCCTTAAATATAGATAACTAAACTATTTGATTATGTTAAACATATAATTTACAATTTGAATGATGACAAACTTGTGCATTATTCGTTTATACCCATTTTTAAGGTAGTAGAGTGTGTGTGTGTGTGTGTGTGTGTGTGTGTTAGACAAACACCTAATGCAAAAATTAGTTAACAACGCAAATTGCAGATTGAATGATATAGTTTTGTTATTCGCTTTTATTGTTGTTTTTGATGTTCTGGTTTTGCGTTCTAGATTTGTTTTAATTTTTTGTTAGCTTAACTAAACTAAAGCGCATAACTTTTACTTAAATGCTTTAATCAATTATTTCAAATTTCAATGGGCATTTCAGTGAAAAAGGGCACAAACTGGCGGCACCTTGTCCATCATTATGTGTCCACCCATCCCCCCACCCCTCTCAGTGTATTCAGTTAAAGAGTTTTTAATCTTTCTTTCTCTATTTGTGTTCTGCGTTTTTGGTGGTGGTCAATTTCATGCGTTAATACCTCTATGACATGGACACGCGCCGTTGACCGGACCGGACCAGGCCGGACCATGGGGCACGGGCCACGCATATTGAACAACAACTTCCGCCTCTAACTTTGGCAATGGAAATGATTAAAAAAAAAAAAAAACAGGGAATAAGTGTTGTTGGAGAGAAGGGAAGTTGGTTTGCTCGTCCGGCTGTTTTGACTGTCTAATTGCCAAGTTAACCCAATGCACATGACACTGCGACTAATTGCCAATAACCAACTGGTTACACAGGTGCCTTTTGGGCTCCAAATCAAGTGAATGAGTTAATGATCATGATGACCCATCCATCCAGATGTTGCAGAGTGCGATAGAAATGTTAGTCTATATTTTAAAATTAACTCAAATCTATTATCTATGAATCTCATTGTGTTTGAAGCGAATCTAAATTGTTTAAAAAAAAAAAAATAAATTCAAGTTAATCTAAATATAATAAATATTTAATAATAAACGATATCAAATATTAAAATTTACTTTGTTTTTTTTTATTCAACAATGTAATTAAGTATATTTATTTAATGGTTTAATTAATTTTTGTAAATTTTATTCACAATAAATTATTAAAATTGAAATTTATTATTAAAAACCAAAAAAAAAATTTATAAAATTGAAGATGTACTCAAAAAAGTGAATAGAACATGCTTATAAAGGGCGGTAGGCTATGAAATGGGGAAAAGTTGCCCTTAAAAGTATGCAATAAGCAGTTAAATTGTCAAAAGGAACGACTTATAACGAATTTCCCACGAAAAAAAGCTAATCAGAACTTATATGTATGTGCCCACTGCCCAATAGATATACAAAAATTTGGCTAATCTCTTCAGTTTCGTTATATCGAGATTTCACTGTAACCAAATTCATAACTTTTTGTATGCTTTAAAGCTTTTAAACTGTCTATAAACAATAGTTACTTGAATGATTATTGCTTTTATCCAGAGGATGTTCAAATTTTAATTTTGGCTTCTTGCCTACTTTAGGGGGCAAAGTTTTCGCCCATTTCACAGCCCTAGATATGCCACTGATCTCATACGATATCCACATTTGAATTGAGTGATTCTAATTTTGAATCATCTGCTGTTCAGTTGTTTAATAAATCATTTATTTATAAAATTTTTATCAAAAATTGATGTTGGTTTTTATAATTTTCAATCTTATGAACTTTTTAGTTGATATTGTCTAATGACAATTCCCACAATTTGGGGATTTTAAAAACCAACAAGAACAACAATATGTATTAAACAAATACATATGTATATATATATAGAGTATAGACTGTTATATATGTACATATGTTTGTAGGTATTTGGTAACAACTTTCACATGTCATGAATTTGATTACTGCTACCAAATTAGTGATCAAAAACTAGATTAACAAAATTTAATTATATACTCGCGTTCACCCAGCTGTCTCTCTGTGTTTCCATTATTATTAATTTTTTTAAATTTTTATACCAATTTTGTTACATACAAAATCGAACCATATGTAATACACATATTAATTGTCTATGTGAACGATGAGTGATCATTTATTAAATCATTACCATCGTTTCCACTTCTAATTGGATATCATGCCATGATTTCATTTGATTTGCTTTGTCTTTTACACAAATTTTGGACATTTTATTTGGAATTGTAATTTAAACCATGTCATGGCAGTTAATTGTTTGGATCTCTTTTTCTTTTCTAAAAAGTTGACCTCTGTGAGCCAAGAAATACATACATATGTACATTTCAAAAATCTATGTATGTATGTTTATTTCTTAAGAGGTATTTTTGTCTTGTATGTATGTATATACTTTCCCTGTCATATTAGTCTTATCTCTGACGCCAAGAGATTATCATTGGGCGTGAGCATATTGCGCTAGATCTGGCCATGAAATGGAAATTAAACATATATTAAAACCGTTTTAAACAAAACTAAATAAAACAAAAACAAAACAAAAAACGAGCAGCCGACAGCAAATTTTTCTGTGTATTTGTGTTTGTATAATAAAAGAAATCCCCTAAATAACAAAAAAAAAAGAACTCTAACATCGACATTTAGATACCCTATTAACACATAGAGTAGATAGCAGCTGAATACTCTTTACTTACATATTAAATTTGATTTAGTTTTAGTTCAAATGAACTGATTGATCAACTGTGGGCATATGCCGCATAATCTATAGGGTATCTAATGAAATCAATTAAATTAAATTTAAGCAAGCAGAAGACAAGCAGCATAGCTAATAACGGCTACTTTTTTTTTTGGCGTCACTGAGCTATCATTTTTTTTTTTTTTTTTTTTTTTTTGGTTTCTTCTGATTTTTGTGAAATTTACGCCCAGTCAAAAGCTATTAAATACTGTACGATACAGTATATATTGCCTAAAACCATTGATCAATTGATAAGGCATTCGGCAAATTAAAATAGCCAATTAGTTTCTCCATTGAAATATAGTCTTATATTTTACTTTCGTTTTGTAATTCGCAACTAAATTTTTGCCAATATTTTTAAAAATACTTTACTCTTTCGCTTTTCATTGGGTCTTGTGATTCGCAACTAGTTTTGGCAATCTCAGAGACTTGACTTTAATCAAAAGTTTCAATCGAAAAGAGAATGTTTTATTGATTTGGTTTCATTTCATGCATTTAATATTAGAAACCTTTAACCAACCATTGAATAATTTTGGCCATTTAGCTGGGGGCTCACTGTAAAATGAATCGCTATCACTGACCTTGCCGAAAGTTTTATGCGCAGAGACGCGCAGAGCCAACCAAAATCAAATTAGAAAAGCAAATACTAAATTTCCAAATTATACAAAACTGGCAAGGCGGACGGACAAGGGAAAGGTTACTTGGGACCTAGTCGACAGTCGTCATCAGCTGTCAGACGAGAGTCAGTCGAGTCAGTCTATCAGTCAGATCGCCCGAGCGTACATATATTTGGTAGGGAAATAGATGTGTGGAGGTGTTTTTTTTTTTTTTTTTTTTTTTCTCTTTTTGCATTAGTATATGGGTGTTGGATCGGCGACGGTTGCGCTGGTTGTCAAGCCAAAGTCTGACTACGACGACGACGACGACGACGCGTTTTGTTGCTTATCAAATGCGGAAGCTTTACCGCAACAAACTAGCGTATGTATGGGTCGTATCCATATGTACAATGTATGTGCATTTGTACATATACCCGATATCAATACTCTATACCATGAAAAGGGGGAACAAAAGGTTCATTGGGAACCCACAATAATCTTTTTAGATTCGCGCTAAACTCTTAATCTTTTTGTCTCTTCAATTAACTTGCTTAAAGTTAATTTGCATATCTTAAATACAATTTGTTGTTAGTTAAAGCTTATAGAGTATAGAAACTTCGTCGAGTTGGCAATTGTAGTCTGATTTCATTTCATTGTTTGCTTAGGTGGGGGGGACAAGAGGAGGAGACTTTTTTTTTTTTTTTTTGGTTTTTTGGTTTTTCTCTTTGTATACATATGCAAATTTGTGACTTGCATTTAAAAGTTGGTCAGTCAGTTTTTGTGTGTTTGTAAAGTAGAACAAATTGTAGAATTGATTTAAAAATTGAATTTCTGAAATGGTGACCCCGACGAGCGTATTTAATTTCGCATCGTTCTAACCCTGATGTTGTCTGATTTCTTGTTGCCAAGCCGTATCAGATCAGTTTCGTATTGTATCTAAAAAAAAAAAAAAAAAAAAAAAAGAGATTAGCATTCACCCTCACCCTAACACACACACACACAAACACTCACTAACAATAGTGTTCAGGCAAGCAGAGTGTTAGAGACACTGCCAGTATGAGCATCTGTAATAGGATACGTTACGCTTAAGCACTACCTTATTATGTTCACTGACCCGATTAGACATCACTCCAAACGGAAGTCTTTGGATAACTAGCCAAGGATATTGATAGGGTTTTTTTTTTTTTTTGTTTTATTCAAAATTGGTCGATTTAAATTTCATTTCATGGAAAAATGGCGCAGATTTTGATTTACAAGCCAAACCCAAAATGAATGGTGGGAACAAAAATAGTTACGCAAAAGAAATGAGCATCATAATCTTGGTCTCTAAGCTGGCAAAAGAAAGTTTTTTTCACCATGTGGAGCAAATTAGGTTGAAAGCTACGAATTGTAGGCACTTCGGACAGCCAAGCTCCTATAAAGGCTTGGTTAGTTGTCCGATTCAAGATTGATTGCGTACGCTATCTAAAAAGTCGGATAAACTGGCCAGGTTGGAATCCAACTCATACCACAGACAAAAGCTTAGAACTTTTTAAGGGATCTAACATCATTAAGTCAAACGGATAGGACTCCTCGTTATTAGGATCTGACAGATGGAGGACAATCGGTAAATGCCCCAGCCTCTAAGGACGGATTACTAAAATACCTTAATGAATGAATCTAAAAAGGAAGAATTTGGGCAGCTTAAATAGATCAAAACAAAGAACAGCTCTAACTGTCATCATGATTTCAGCAATTCCATATAATATCAATCTATATGATATCAGATTGAAATCGACAATATTACATTATTAATGACCTAATGTTCCCATTTGCATGCAACATCGAACAAATGTATGTACATAGAAAAACGTTTACATTCGTTTCCCTTTAATTTGTTAAACCTAAGCTCATTTCTCTATTAGATACATCCATATGGGTTCATATATATGTATGTTTGAAATTTTTTGCAAATGGGAAAGAACGAATTGGCCTTTCGGCTAGTATCGAACTGACTGACAATCATTAATCATCAATTGATACCCCAGCTATGCATGAAACAGATGTTAAAGCAAAACTTTGTTCATTGTTCGAGTTTGTGGCCTTTAACTCTCAGCTGGGTCCTTAATTACGGCCAAGTCTCAACCTCATCATACAGCATCATATAGCCCGAGCATAGCATTAGCATTATTATTATTATTCCCCTTGCCTAGCAACAAACGGTGTGTGTGTGTGTGCGACTCATGAGATCAGCGCGCGCGAAAATTTTCCACCAACAAAATTTAAAAAAAAAAAAAAAAAAAAACTACGCCAAAATAATACAAAGGTGTTGGCTCAGGAGCCAAAGACGAAAAAAAAAAAAAGTAAAACAAAAACGGAATAATAATAGTGGAAAGAAGAGAGGAAGAGAGAATGAAAGAGGAAAAACAGAAACCGTTTGGCTGCTTTTCATTATTTTTATCGTTTTTTATTTCAGACTGCTAGAAATAGATTTGACCTATTTTCTGCAAAAAAGAGAGAAGAAGAAAAAAAAAACCTACGCACGTTCCTTTTTGTTTTAGTTTTTTTTTTTTTTTCTTCTTTTTCTCCTGGTTTGCCTTCTTTTCTTACACACTTTCTTGTTTTATTAATTTAGTTTATTTTTTTTCTTTTTTTTTTTTTTTTTTGCACACCGATTTTGATAGGGGCATAAAAAATAAATTCAAATGAAACGATTATTTTGATTCTTCATACATAAATTTAAGGCATATAAATTTTGACCCCAACAGGAAGAAAGAAAGACCTTTTTGAATAGTAATTAGAGACGAAAAAAATTAAAAAAAAATTTCTTTTAGACATTTGACTAGATTTTAAGCCTTTTTAATGTATAATTTGTATAATTCTTTGGAGATTCATCAAGTTTATCATCAGAATCAGTAGAAGTCTTTGACGATTGCAATAGGTGTAAACTAGTTGAGAATTACAAAAGAATGGCAAAGCTTTCAAAAGTATTGGTGATATTTTATTGGGCAAGTGGGTTAATGTATTTTCATTATAGTCTGAAGTTAATATATCGTTTAATATGCACGACCAACTTTTAAAGTTTACATTTCTGTCTACCGTTTAGTTCAAGGTACTACTACACACATATTTTAAGTCATTCAGAAAACTGTATTTAAGTCTTGCTTTAATTTGGTGGCAACTCCAAAAGAGCAGCAGCTGGTTACACTGAAACAGATTACAAAGTACGTACAGGTTTTCCACCTCTTTTCTGTCTTCTCTGCTCTTGTTGCCTTTTTGTTTCATTGCAAGTCCTTGTCTATTAGCTTTAACATGTTATACGGTAATCAATGGTCGATTCATTATAAAATATCCAACTAAATTCTAATACAATGCCTTGTTTAATTTTGAAATACTAATTCGTGTGCGCCTCTGCTGTATGCGTGTGTTTCTATTTAGTATGTGAAGATATGTACAGAAATAGCTGAATGTAGTTTTTTTTTTCCTTTTTTTTTTTTTTATTGCTAAAATGCGAAATTAAATAGATATAGAAACGCGGATAGATAGATATGTATACATACATATGTTTGTATCTATGTACACATATATCTTTTTATTTGCTTAAATATATGCGTATTGCTATATGTATGTACAATAAAATAAATAGAAGCCTAAAAGTCTTGTCTAAACATATAGAGACGATCATAGAAATAGCACAAGAATTGATATTTTTAGCAAAAAACCCAAAAAAAAAAAAAAAAAAAAAAACTCAAACGGTGCGTGCATCTTAAAGATACACAAAAGGCAAACGCTAGAGCAACTAAATACAATGAGATACATACATATATATAGATTATATAGAGCCATTAGCATTACAGACACCATGTAGATGCAGTCTGACCATATGTGTGCATAATTGCCACTGCCCTAAAACTTCTCCTTATCCTTGCATATCCCTTGTAATAATAATAGCCTCCTATACTGCTTTTGCTACTGCTTTCTGTGTCACGAAATGGCAAATTGCCTTTGAACTGTCTTTGTTGTTATTGTTACCATTCCCATTCCCATTCCTCCCTTCCCTGACACACACACACACACACACTCACACTCTTATATTACCTCTCGTTAGCCCACACGCAAAAAAGGAACCAAATAATAAGTTTCCCCTAGTAAACATCGACTTTGTGTTACCTGTTAATCTGTTTTGAAGAAAAAAAATACTAATGCAATAAAATATAAATACTTTTTCTTATCTTTCATGGTTTCGAATTGCTGGACGGATAATATTATTTTAAAAATTTAATTAAAACTTATGGCAATAGGCTACAAATTTCAAAATTTCAGAACCAAAATAAAAAAAATTTTAAAATTTTTTAATGCATTTACAATTAAATATAGACATATAATATTTAAATGATTAGGAAAACTTTACTTTACTAACAAAAAATATGAAAAACTATGAAAATTTTGTAATAAGTATGCCATATCCTTTTAGCCTGTTTGCAGGGTATGAAAACAGAAACTCATTGCCATTGTTTTGTAATTTGTGGCCTGTGCAACAATCTGTTGCAACAATATAAAAACCGCCTTATACATACATACATACACACATATATGTATGTATATTTTATGACAACAAATTTTTGCGACAGTTGGACTGATGAGGGAGATGAAACAGGGCAAGATGAGGAGAGGGAGGATAACGAATGCAAACTCTATATATCAATCAATCAATCAAACACCCCAAAAACAAAACATCATAAAAAAAAAAATAAAAACTAAAAAGAAAATAAAGAAAAGACATTTATCACTTTGATGCGGCGGCGCCAGTTGAAACATGACAAAAAATTATACTAAAAACGAATAATTATAAACTTAACTGAAAATACAAAAAGATTTCCCAGGGTCTAACAAAAACAAAAAAATATGTTCAAATTTCCATCTTTTGATTTGGGACTTTTGGACGTTTAAGTTTAACAATAAAAATTTACAATAATTTCTTTGCGAATCACAATTATTAATAGCCTTATTCAAAGTATTGGCCATCTAAATTTATGTACCAATTGGTCGAGTAAGACCATTAAGACCATTTTTGAATACCCTTCTCTGATGTGGCATAAATACTAGACCAAAAAGTTAGATGAGCTAAAACTTCTCTGAGATGTTTTTCAAATAGTTTTCAACTCAATTTTCAACTTAAACTTGCAACATGAGGCCAGACGTTGTCCTTCTAGAGTCCATTCTGATCCGTGTCTTCTCTTTAAAATGGCTGTCTGAGTGACTGCCCTGGGACTTGTGTGAGTTCATTACTTTTTTTCGTCTTCAATGATAAAGCCATCAACTATGGGCATCTTCCTAGACTAGTTATAAAAGGTTTTCTTTTAAAATATATGATTTAAGGTAAAAAAAAATTTTGCATACTAAAATTTCTTGTTATAATGCATTTGCATGCGGAATTTTATGAAAATTGAAAAATTGAACTCAAAGTTTTTGAACATTTGAAAACAAAGGTTAAACTAGTTTTGACACATTTTCACACAATCTGATCATGATAAAGAAGCTACTCTAGATAGATAAAAACACTTGTTTCTTAAGAAAAACTACAGATATGTATATGTACCTATGTATGTAGCCTCTTTTGGGGATTTCTTTTTGTGAAATTTGACAAGTTAAAGATACGTGACGACATTATTTTGCTAGATGGTCGAAACGGTGTGGGAAAATGTCGCAGAAATTACATTGTTTGTTTTCTATTCTTTAAGGCAAATGATTCATGTTTTGTAAAAGATCAAAAGCGATTGGATGGCGGTAGCTAAATAGTAGAAGAATATACTCAATATTCATCTGATTGTTCGTTTAGAAAAGAGAAAAGATTCGAATATATATATGTATATGATTTTAAGGTTCATTCACACATTTCTCAACATATTATATTTACACATTTTTATATAGAATTCCATGTGATTAATATCTACTCATTATGGGTGAATGGAACCACCTATTCATATAGGACTTTTATTAATGCCTTTTGCCTTCGAAACAAACAATTGCAAATAAAAAGTAAAGAAGAAAAACTGAACTTGCATTTTCTATTTGTTTCCATATATTTTTGGTGCTGTTTTTTCTTTCATTTTGTGGACAGGAAACGCTTTCAACAAAAATTCCACTTGTCATGGCTGTCTGTCCCCTGTCTGACGGCATTTGTAAAACAAATTGTTTGACCTGAATTGAAATACAATTTGACAGACCTATGTATGTAGAAATGTATACAGGTATGTACATATGTATGTTGTTGTCCTGTCACCAGGACGAATGGGAGCATGAACACAAGAAAGCCAAGTCCTGTGACAAATCGCTCTAAGAAATTGGTTAAACATCATTGGGAAATTTAACTGGAAAAACTGAAACGAAGGACATGGGTAACTTAAACTATACCAACCGATGTTTCTACCTTCCTGATGACGAATTAGAAAATTTACTTTATGTGTAATAATAGAGAGTAAGTCTTTTGTTTAAGCCAAACATCTGCCATTGAAATTAGCATTGATTTAGAGGTCAATAACTACTCCCTTAGGTAGGTTCATTAGTATTCGGAAATGACTTCTCTTAGTATGGAACCATCAAAAGCATCTAAGTCTATTATAAAGTTTCTGATCATATAAAAATCGTATTCAAATCCATTTTGCTGGCCTTAATTACATCTTCTAATGATATGATCCCTTCTTTTAATCAATTTCGATTCATTTTACAGTCATATTCTTACTTTTTTATATGAATAAGATGTTGACAATATGAAAAAATGATTTTCACGTATTCTTTCAATCAAGTTTTCTCCAAATTCTTTGGGGTAATCAATGCTAATTATTAACTAAAACCAACGAAACCTTTTTAACTTTGATTAGAATTCTCTTAACTTATTTGAAGCCAAACTTCTTTGGAATCGTTTTGATCAAAAACTACATGAATCGAGAATAAGGTAGGTTGGAAAATGGTCAACGAGAAACCTAGTAAGTAATATTCAACTTCCTCAAGGCACAGCTGACTATCATTACATGTAAATGAATAAAGAACTTGCACTCAAAATTATCACAAATATAAACAATCATGCAATCTTCAAATGAGTAATAAAAATTTCCATATCTTTTTTTTGGAATTTTTATCAATGAAATTTAAATTAGAAATAGAGATCTTTTCAATTTTTGTTTTTGTTCCCGCATAAATCGACTTTACATACAAACATATCCTCATCATTTAATGGGATTGTCATTAAAAAAATGTAAGTGAACATGCAAATAGAAAATATTTATAAATACAAATAAATAGGGGTGAGTCGACTGCTGTAAAGTATAGAGCGGGGGAGGAGTTCTGGGGGGAGTGAGCCTTCAATTAGTCGGAACCCTAGTAATTTCCCTCGAGTCGCGTAATTAACTTTACGTAGCAGTCAGCAGTATATGTAGTATTGCTACTGCTACTGCTGCTGATTCACCCATTAAAATGGTTTAATAAGAAAACGGGGAGGGAAAAAAACTAAAAAAAAAAAATTACAAGAGAAACAAAAAACACCTGCAATTGTGAACGACAACAGGTAGGCGCCATCTAGGATAAAGTTGTAATAGTTTGTGTAATCATAAAAACAATTTTTATGATCCATGCGCCTTATCCCATTCGGTTGTCAATGTCACTGGGACAGGAAAAAGTCATTTTATGCCTTATGCCAAGCACTCCTTTCCCAAATACCCTGTACCTGGCCGGCTTTGATGGGGTATATCGTATTATCTAAAGCAATTGTAATCATGAAATATATTATAAGCCACTAAAGGGTATCGAAAGTTCCTCACTCAAACTTAGTTTGTAGTTGTGTATTTTATGGCTGCACTTTCACTTCATGGTGCATTAAAACAGCGGCGGGTGTTATGGGTTCTAAGGAAAAACCAAGGAATATATCACTACGATCAGGTAGGGAAAGGCATCTTCAAATATAATTCAAAGTGGTAAAATGAAATGGTAACAGGAAATTGACACTTGTTTCATGCACATCGATGCATTTCCATTTTTTGTTTTTTTTCTCTCCTTTGGTTTCTGCTCACGTTTTGAAAGACTTGAAAGAAAAACTTAAAAAAAATACTTTTTAGACTTCCATTCGGCATATCAATGGGTTAATAAAGTTCAAAAAGGTCTTGAAAATATAAGATTGATTTACTTTCTATTTCAAGAACATTTTGCTGTTAATATAAAACATTGAATGGAGTGTAGGTTGAGGTATCCTATTTAAGTGGCAAGCGCTGTATCTATTACTAAACAAGTAGACTGCGTGGAATGATGGATACAATGAATTCCAAATTTTTCTTTGTTCAAATTATCTATAGGTTTTCTGACAACATCTGATTACGTTTCATTCCAGTTTGTTTTTAACGTTTCAGATTCCCAGTTTTGACCAGTTCCTCGCAGTGAATATCATACATATATCATAATATATGGGCATATCCCTAGCGTATTATAGAAACAATGGCGAAATTTCGAAACGGCTAATACATATATCTTAGGAGGGTATCCTATTCAAGTGGAAGCCACTGTATTTGCATCTGTTTCGAAACTTTTCGGGGATAATATTGAAAAAGAAAGATCCAAGTTGGCTGTTCTTGATACATATTTTTGTCAATTGCCTTAACTTCAATTCTTAACTTCATTTTCCTTCGTTAAACAAAAATCTACATTTTGGAAAACTTTTTCGACTTTTTTTTCATTTTAATAATTTTACAAATTTTATGTGAAAAATAAGAACCTTCTAAGAAGCATCTTTTCTATCGATAGTGGCACAATGTTTTCATTGACTATGTTCAATACGCATTTTTGTCGATTCATGCGCAAAAATAATGTACTCGATAGTGAAAACTGTGATATATATTCCATTTGGGATATCTGTCCATTATCCCGTTGGGCGAAACTAAACCAAATGATACACACCTGTCGACTCTGTCGTCCTGAATGGTTTCCGTTTATCTTTTGGCTGGTACTTCTATTGGGTGGACTTGGTGTGATAACTAGTTTATTGGAATTTTTGCGCATCTGTTTATGTTCAGATTACCAAATAAGCATGTGGCGGGATCGCAGTTACTATATCTTTGGCTATAGCTCTTTGAGACGAGCTCGCCTCATTGGCTCCTATATAATGCTAAACGCCTGGCTATTGCTTTTCTATGGCATTATGATGGTAAAACAAAAGTCAACACCATAAATATATATATATACATATTGTGATTAATTGTTCCAACTGCAGGTATCACCGTCCTATATGCGACCCTGGCTAATGTTACATGGCATGATGATTGCCTTTGAGATGATCACATGGTTGGCAAAAACTATATTGGGCCGATTAACACTGGAATTGAATATGATTGTGTCGTTAATTATGCCAATACTTACCCACATGATGGTCAGGTGCGTGACTAACGTCTTTGAAGAAGCCATCCGCAATCATGTTACCGATTCCCTGCATGTCTTTTGATCAAAATTTTTGGTTTCTCTCCTTCCATCTTTTTATTCAATTTCTCTCTTGTAATTTTTTTTTGTTCATTCTTTCTTTCTTTCTTTTCTTTGCGTTCGTTGTCTTCTTTTAATCATTAACTATCGAATGTCATCATTAAAAAGGTGGAGCATCGCCTAATTGTATCGAAGCGAAGTGACTAACTATCTGAGGTCTGAGACCTGCATTAAGCTCAATTAAAGAGGCACACGCACATGCTGGTGGTGCTTTTGCTAGTGGTAGTGGTAGGGGAAACCTGACCCTCATCCACATTCACATTCACATCATCCTCGTGCCTGTTGCCTGCTGCCTGCCTGGTGGCTGGTGCGAGCCCCTAATCAGTACTTACCATTTTCAAGTCCTTAAGGGTGAACCTGAGATCTTCCAAAAAAAAAAAAAAATAAATAAACCCGTGTGCCTAGCAACACCTTGCACTTAGGGTATTAAGGCTTTTGTTGAGTTAGTTTGGACCATAGAATACTTTTAAAAATTTCAATGGAATTTCTAGAAAAATTTATGGTGACTTTCCAATTATAATCAATGGTTTTCTATATTTACGCTATAATTCCCAACAAGTTTAAGCAAACTTTTGCAAAGTGTTGGTAAAATAAGTAAAAAAAAACTCATTCGCTAAATTCTCCATACAAAGTTTAGGGTATCTTGAAGTTCGTACCACAATTTAAGAAGAAGTTGTCTTTTTTTTTTTTTGAGGCAACATTTTGCACCTGTCAACATGGGCAACAAAATTGGCAAGCTGCAAAAATCAGCCCAAATCTATATGTAATTAAAATAATAATAATAAAAAAAACAAACCAAACCAACCACATCAAGCACGTCCAGAGTATAAATATAGTTAAGGTATAAAGTATCTCCAAGTTGTTTTACCAAAAGGAAAGAGAAAAAGCCAGAAATATTGATGAGCGAATGAAACAGAAAAGTCGTTGGTCCAGTTATGTGACAATCGCCTTAGTAGATACTACTAAACGAAAGAAATGAAAATGAATTTAAACAAATTAAACGCATTTTGTATACCCTTCTCACTAGTTGATCCAATATTCCTGGAGTGGTGCAGTGAATATTTATTAAAGACTACTCTACTTATCCAATCTTTTAAAAGATTAAATGGTTTTGAGGATATTTAAAAAATTAACAGCTCTATCATCATCATCCCTTGCTATGCACTCTCTAGAATTGTCACGTCATTTCATTACTTCAGCACTAGAACCAGTTGGGAATTGCAACTAAATGAAGCGAAATAGGGAAAGCATAGTTCGAAAGGCTTTAGCAGATCAGTGAAACAAACATTGTTACATATATTATCAAAAGACTGATTCCACTAAATAAAAGTTATTAAAGTTAGATCACCAAGAATTTCCCCAAAAAGTTTTCTTTTCCTTGAGAAGTTATGAAGAATTGAAGAGAAGTTTCTGAAAATAAACAACCCAAAACCTGTTAAAGGCTCTGAATTGGATTTCCCAATCTGATAGAAAGTAAATATACCCGAATCCAGCCAGTGTATAAAAAAAAAGGACAGCTGGCAACTTGATTATCTGGGACTAAGTAAAACTACACGGTTTTTGTTTTTGGGTCTGTGGTTGCTTCTGCGCACTTCTTGGACTTTTATTATTATTAACTTGTCATTGTTTTGTCGTTGATTTTTGTAGGTTCTTTTTTGGTTTTTTTTTTTTTTTTTTTTGTTTTTTTGGATTGTTTTACAAATTTCTTTAAGCTCAACTAAGTCAACTTTCTTTACCGTTACGTTACGTACATAGTGATTTTTAATTCCTGTCATTGGATCAGCAACAGTTCCTAGTTCGTATATGATACAAATTTGTTAAAGTTTCTATTACATTTTGAATTGGATTTCTTTTTGTTCTTCTTTTTGGTTTTTAGTTTAGCATAAATTGTAATACATAGTATATGGTTTATATATATATATATTTATTTGTATATATGCATGGATATTAAATTTCATTTCTATATTTCATTGTATATTTCATTTTTTTGTTTTTTTTTTCCATATTTATGTATGTATATATGTATATAACATTTATTTGTGAGTATTTTTGTATATAGTATATATGTATATGTATGTATATATACATATTTATATATATATATATAAAATTTATATATTCATAATTAATAATGTAGAAAAATATGCACAAATATACAAACTACCTTTTCATATATATATAAGTATATATGTATATTATTTTTTTTATCTTTTTTTAGTTTAGTTTTACTATTTGAAGCCTGTGTAATAAATGTATTTTCGTTTTCATTTGTTTTGTTTTTTTTTTTTTGTTTAAAGCTGTAAAAATATATTTTTAACAAGTTATTTTGCAATATTTTATACAGTGTGTGTCTATGTGAGTGTGTGTGTGTGCAAGAATGATGTAAAACAGAGTCAGTTGTTAAACAATCACTTAGTTTATTTATGTACATACATATGTATTTAGGTATGAGAATGTGTGAGAATGAGTAAGCAAATCTCAATAAAATGTAAACAAAAAAAAAATCAATAAAATGAAAGAATATAAATAATTAACATAAACACAGGTAAAGCAATTATATACAATGCAATTGCTACATTCATCATCTTGAAATGCCAATTTGATTGATTTTATTGAATTATCTGCCGGAAATAATGTTACATCAGTTAATAGAACCAAAAGTCCATTACCTGGAGGCTCGTCTGGGTGATTTGAAAGGATTAAGGTAAGGTAAAGGACAAGGCAAGACAGAAGAAAGAGATTTTCTTGACTCTGTGAGGTAGTTAGTTAGGTTGATCAAAGGCTAGTGACAAATTGGCCCAGGACTATCAAAGTACATTCGTTGGTGGTGAATCCACATGACAAAAGACAATTGTAATGGCAACAAAAGAATCTTTGGCCTGCCATTAGCCAGAAGTATATCGATTACAATTCCTGAGCGGAACGAAAGATTAAACAACCCGCCTAGATTCTATTAAGAAAGTTTTCATAACACTTTTAAATAAATTGAAACTTTTTAAGATGAAATCCTTTCCTTAAACAATTTGCATTTAACTTGAAATTTTTGGGTATATGCACATGGATCTATTTTTGTACTCTATGATTTGTATTTTTCCAAAAACTCAATTCAAAACTTATTAGTTTGTATTCTAAGAGAAGATGACGCGTCGGTAAATCCAAAAATCAAAATCAAGGTCGAAGTGTCTAGTGCCAACGTCGACGGCGACGACGACGACGACGAATGACCAGTTTTTTGTTCCCGTCTAACTCAAATCAAATTTAAGCAATAAATTAACAAAAAACACATTTATACATGTACAATCCACAAAATACACAGAAAAAAATAAAAGAGAAAGATATATATGCATGTGGATACAAGCAACAAGAGATTCGAAATCAAATCAAATGCGCTTTATATGGAACAAAATGTGAATAAAAATAAAATCAATGGGAATATTGAATAAATTGGCTAGCACAAAAAATAAAATATATATATATAATATATCTAAATCGAATAAGAGTTAGATATAGAGAAAGATTCCTATATCTTATGCAATTTGTGGAAAATTCTATATAAAAGAGGGGAAATCGGACTATTTGGGAGGAATCAGAAGACAGTGCCGGATTAAAAGACATCCCGGATCTGCAGCAATCCAAATTTGCTTTCTCGTTCATAAGGCCAATTAAAGGATTATTTTAGAAAGATCATTTTTATTGTTTTAAAAGCATAAATCGTTTCTGTCTTTCCTTAGACTGTTTTTTCGTCCATTTAGACCATTTTAGGCAATTTCAATCAAATTGAAACTTAGAATACTTAAAAAAAATTTTTTTTTTTTTTTGCAAAAATTATTTTAATATTTTAACTTGAAAATAGAGACATAAATTAGAGCCAAATGAAAATAATTTTTATTTGATTACACGATTCGAAAAGTTGATATTTTAAAGCATTAGAATGAGATATCACTTTTGAATATCGCAAAGTTAAGAACTTTTTTAAGAATTTGCAAAATTTTTTTAAATTACATTTTTTATGAAACTTTAACGAAAGTTTTTAGTGTTTATACATCCTTTTATATGGCTAATCCGGCATCTAATTATAATGATACTTTATGTAAACTAAGATCTGCAAACTGAGAATTCCCAAAAATAGGAAAAAAAACTTTCCTGAAGCTCTCCTGATTTTGGATAACTTAGTCATGAAGTAGTTAAAGGACTTTATGCGCTTTATACAGAAAAGCACAAAAAGTTGCAATGAATTAGTTCACAATTTTATTGCATACTTTAGAGGTGTTGCCGCCATTGTATGTGTGTGTGTGTGAGTGTGTAGGATCTATAGGTAAACGATGATGATAAGTGTAGAAAAATTACCAACAGTTTCGATCACTAGCACTCTACCCCCACCCACCCACACCACGCCCCACCATCCTCCCACACAACAGCAGCAGCAGCAAAAAAAAAAAAAAAAACGAAAACAAAAGCAAAAGATAAACACAAAGATAACAAAACAAAAAACGCCAAACGCAGTCGCAGCGCAGTTGGCGTGACCTTCACCCAATAAAGCGACAGACCAACGCGGTCAAAGCGTACAAATTTCGCAGTTAAACAATTACGCCGGCCGGCACATTGTTTCCATCTCTCTCTCTCTCTCTCCCTCTGCTTTTCACTCCCTCATTCTCTGATTGCATGTGTGGTTGATACCCTTGCATTGGAGTTGTATTGAGTTGGATACCAAATCCAAATTGGATGTCTGCCATATAAAATCAATAATAAGATCTGATTTTTTTATCAATTGATCCTTAACTTTTGATTTCAACTGATTAGAATTCTCTAGATTTGATAGGAACTAATGAAATGTCGCTTAGAATTTAGATTTGGAGAAAACAAAAGTTATAAGTGATTTCTGAAGAATACCCATCAATATAATGACTCATTGATTGTTGACTCAAAAATCCCCCATTACTCAGAATCTATGACTTTTTTTGAACCGTTTATATAAGAGTATTTTTATTTGGTGTCGGAAGACATATTCCTATATAGATAAAGTCCTAATTAGAGTTAAGCATCAAATCAAATCGCAAATCGCTGATCAAACCTAATATACCCCACCATGCATATGAGATTGATAGGTAAACACATAATTCAACTTAATAACAAATAACTCAATGATGATGCTTTAATATATTTTGTTTGTTTGTTGTTTTCTGCTGCAGTCAATTTTTTGTTTTTGCTTTGTCTCTGTGTCTACTAATGGGCTAAATGTGATGGGGGGGGAAGGTGAGGTAAATGGGGAATTGGCACCGACTTTTTTATTCAATTTTGCCGGTAAAACAATTTTCTCTTTTTGTGTGTGTGTTTTGTTTTGTTTTGTGTCTGAGTGTTGAACACAAAATTTTGATTGAATTAAGGTAATTTCTGTGCGGTCATAAGATGGGTGTGTGTGTGTGTGTGTGTGTAGAAGGAGGGCGACTGCCTGTCTGGCATTGGGCGTGGCAAATACAATTGATTAGGAACGGCGACATATCATCCAATTACATCCCCCAGACTTATAAGCGGATGGGATGAATGAATCACGGCTAACATAACCACAGAAAGAGCAACGAACTGTTGGGAAATTTCTCATTAACTTTAACTAAACAACTCAAAATAGGCAATAATACTTGGCAAATTTGTAAGAAGAAAGAAAAATCAGATATAATAACCAAACCAAGAAAAAGAAACACAAATTCTGAAAGAAAAAAAAGTGAACAAACTCAAAGTAAATAAAAATAAAAACACAAATTGTTAAATAATTTTCTGTTGGTATGTTGAAATATTTATTGTATAATTTTCCATAAACATAAAATTTTGAAAAAAAAAAAATTAGATATATATATATATACATATATATATATATATGTATTAGAAACTTTAGTGTTGTTTTTTTTTTTTGTCTCTCTATTTGCGCAATAGATTGTAGATCGTGTGTATAGATCTACATATATTTATATGCAAGAGGTACATCATATATACATATATATATATACATGTATAGGGGGGGGTTTATGGTACCATTTGTTGGTTTCCCGTTTTATTCATCATTAATAGGTAACTACATAACGAGTTAAAATTATTAGATATATATATATATATATATATAAGTAGATATAGAAGGATTTTTGTATGTATATATAGCATAATTAGGTGTGTTTTTTTAGGATGTGTATATATATACATATATATATAAATTGGTAAATATAGAAGAGAGTTTAACAAAAAAATATATAACCGAGCAAAAAATGCAAGTTAAAAAAAAAGTAAACAAAAAAGAAAAACACAAAAGGGTTTTTACAAAATATTTCAATATTTTTTTTTTCATGCGTTTTATAAATTGTTTTCTCTTTTCTTCTTCTCAATCTTTTCCATTCCCCTTCCTTTTTTTTTTTTTTTTTTTTTTTTTTTTTTGTTTTCAGTTTCCTAATTTTTCGTTTTCTTCTTAAACAACTAGATAAAGTTAAGTAATAATAGTAGTTTCTCTCATATATATTTCTAAATATATATATATATGTATGTATGTATGTATGTATATAACTAGTTGTATGTATGTATGTATATAAAAAAAATTAATAGTAAAAAAAAGTATGTAAAATTAAATGTTTTCCTTTTCGTTTTTCTTTTTAGTTCTTGTTGTTGTTGTTGTTGTTTTGTGTTATGTTTTTTGTATTGGTATTTAATATACATTTTTTTCTTTTTGCGAGGATTTAAGAGGTTTTGGTTTTTGTGGGGAAAAGGAAACAAAAAAAAAACAAACAAACAAAGACAAAGATGACAAACAACAACAACGTTGAAAATGTTGTTTTTTTTTAGTCTCTGTAACATTTGTTGTTGTTATTTGTTTTAACAATCAAACAATTAATTTATAAATCAAATTGGTTTTCAGTTTTTTTTTAGAGGTTTTTTTTCTTGTTGCTGTTGTTTTGTCTTCTTTCCTAGTTTTTCATTCTCTTTTTTTTTTTTTTTGTTTGCTTTCCTTTTTACATGTATGTATATATTTTTGTTTTTTTTTTTTTTGTTTTTGTATTGTTGTTTTGCATTTTTTTTATTTTGTTTTTTTATTGTTGTTGATAAATTTGTACGTTGTGAAAATTTGTTTAAACTATTTGTATTTTTTTTTTTGTTTGTTAGGAAAATTAGGTGCATTCGCTTGTGTGTGTGTGTGTGTGTCTTGTGAGTTGCATATTTATAAGTGTGTGTGTGTGTGTGTGTTGGTTTGGTGTGTTGGCTTAAGTCTATTGCTTGGTTTTAACTGTGTTTTTGTTGCTATAGTTGTGGTTTTGCTTTTCATTTTCATTTCGTTTGTTTTTGTTTTTTTTTTTTTTAATTTTAGTTTATGATTTAACGAGATTGCTATTTACAATGTATACACAAGGATTAAAAAAATATACATATATATGTATATATATTTTCTGGCGATCGAAAAAATTATGAAAAATCGTTTAATATATATATATATATATATATATATATATAAATATATATAAATGTCACATAACAATTCAGAATGGTAATAATAATATTAAAAAAAAAGGTTAGAGTTTTTGTTTTTTTTTTTTTAGGTATATTCTCTTTTTTTTTTTTTTTTTCTTGTTTTGTTTTTGTTTTTATGTTTTTTTCATTATATATGTATACATATATAGTTTTTCTTTCTTAGCCCTTTTTGTGAAATTTCTATATAATTCATAAGAAATTTCCAAGGCGGCGCCTATTTAAATCGCTTTTATATTTCTTTTTGCTTGTCCCTTCTCTCTTTTTTTTTTTTTTTTTTTAATTTCATCTCATTCGTCATCATTAGCATAAATTGTATTTTGTCGGTAATATATACAACAAATAGAATAATATATATATATATATATATTTTTAAACTGGTTTGTCATCCTTTTTCATATTGTTAAACCTAAATAACAGTGTATCGTTCCATTAGTTACTCTCGCAAATTTTCTTTCGTTTCTTTCAAATTTGCAAGGCTACATTTATCGTATGTAGATCTGTATTATCTGTATATATAGTATAGTATATCCGTTTCTTTCGTACTCTTACTTATTAGCAAAAAATCGACAGTTAAACAGCTGCGCTATACAAAGTCTACTTTGGGCAGCCAATTTCTATAACTCCTTCCTTACCAAACATCCTTTTGGTTTCTTCTCCTGTCAAAAAAAAAAAAAACTATTCAATAGTTTTTCCCCATTTCTTTTTCCTTTTTCTTTCTTTCATCGGGCATTTCATATGCTTAGCTAATTTGAAATGTATGTTATATTTAGGTAAGTATATATATATATATATAATTTTTTTTATTTTTTTGTATTTTTGTATGTAGGCAGTAGGTAAATTGTTTTTGTATTTTCTTTTTTAAAGCGTTGTTTCTTCTACTTTTCTTTGTTTTGCATTCGTCTCTATGTATATAATAAGCTTTCAAATCAGTATTAATGTAAATATATACATATATAAAGAAATCATAGTTGTAATAGTAAAAAGTATGACAAAATATATATATATAAATATAAAAAAAAGGAAGAAAAAAAAAGCGTCGTATGCTTTCATAGCATATGTAGGTAGGTAAATATATATATATATATAGTAGACAATATTTGTTTTATACATTTTTGTTTGTATATAGTTAGGATAGTTGAATATATATATATATATTTGTTAATCTATAATAGTTTAGCAATAGTCTGTAGAAATAGCTTCAGATGACTAATGAAAAATGAAGAGAATTGAAAATAATTGGAGAAAAAAAAAGTATAGAATAATAATAATAATAAACACAAAAAAAAAAAAAAAAAAAGAAACTCTTTTATATAAAATATAGAGCTCTTATTTTCTCAATTCAGTTGAGCTTTTTAGTTTTTATCTTCTTCTTCTTACTTCACAATTTCTGTTTTCTTTTTCGTCTTTAAACATTTAAACATTCCTAGTATAAACTCCAAAAATTTAACTCCTCCTATAGCCTTTACCATCACCTTGCATCACTTTGCTTAAAGGTTGATTGATCTTTAGGTTTACCTGCACCCAGATATTAGTCAACTTGTAAAAACTTGTGTCTACACATAGTACATATGCATATATATATATATATATTTGTATATATATATACATATATAGAAAGTACATGGATTAGCTTAGTTATATAAACTCTTCGTGTGTGATATTTAGCACACACAACGTTCTATCTAGAAAAAAATAAATGTTTGTTGTCCCTTCATCTTCAACTACAACATTTCTTTTTTTTTTTTTTTTTTTGTTTTTTGTGTTTTTGTTTTCTATTGTGGCTCTTTCGTTGCATTTTTGTCTGTTTTCCGTTTCCAAGTTTTTCGTTTCTCGGTTTTTTTTGTTGTTTTTTTGTTTGTTTTTCCTTTTTTTCATTTTTTTTTTTGTTTTTGTTTTTTCTGTTTTCTAAGCGCTATAGAAAAACTTAAAACTTCAAAATTAAAACTTTTAAACCTTAAAAAAAAAATTTTCAATCATCACCCAAAAAAAAAAATATATATATCACATGAAAGAAATCAAATAATAAAAAAAAATTAATTTTATAATATTAATAATATGTTTTCCCGCATGCTTATGTTTTTCTATTCTTTTTGCTCTTACTAACTGATATTGAAGTTAATGGGGTAAGGTTAGGTCAATAATGTAATAATATATATATATAACTTTTCTATATATATATATATATATACACATATATAAAACTATCAAAAATTTGCGATTTAGGCGCCGCCTTTTTTCTACCTCTTTTTAAAGGATTTATCATTTGTTTTTGTTTGTGTGTGTTTACCTTATATGCTTTCTACTCGCTACACACTACTCGTTACTTGTTACTTGTTACTCGCTATCATCATTCCGTCTTCAACGAACGCAATCGATGGAGCAACTCTTGATGCGCCCTTTGCTTTTCCCTCAACTTTTGCAGCTGTTTGTCCAAAGTTTGCTCATCTTCGGTCAATTGCTGACACAACTTTGCCGCCTCACGCAATATGTTCACCTTCGGCGCTCGCTCCTTATCACGAATGGTTGGTATTTGCTTTTTGAGTGCCTCGAACAGATTCTTAAGTCCGATGCGACGTTGACGCTCCATATCATTATGCTGATTACGCTTCTCGATGGTATCGGCCTCATCCAAACTATATTGGCGCTTCAGCATGGCAGGTGTGGGTGTTGTAGAGCCGCTATTGCTACTACTACTGCTACCACCAGCGACACCACCCAAAGTTGGAAAGACCATATCCATATTACTCGGGCTAACATTGTTATTTCTGTTGGTGGCATTGGTGGCAGCAAACTTTTTGCTACGACAACGTTTATTAATCATTGGCGTTGATGTTGTTGACGATGCTGACGATGATGATGATGAGGTTGGCTTCAATTTTGGACGAACTTCGTCCGAATTGGCTTCAGTTAGATTCACAAAGTAACGTTTACGTCCCTTGCCCATTGTTGCTGATGCCACAGACGCCGCTGTTGGCATCTTTAATGCAGATGTTAATGATGACTGCCCAAAGTCATAATCATCGTTTGAAAAATTATATGCATTCTTGGGTGAATACGACGATGTGGAAGAGGAGGAAGATGATGATGATGATGATGCTGAGGATAGATTTGCCACCGATTTAACTGGACTAATGCTGGCTGGTGTTGAGAATTCATAGCATGGATGTGAGAATTTCTTTGAGCCATTCCAAATCATTTTGTGAGCAACTTGATATTGTAGGGCACCCAGATCGCGATCTGATGGATTTGTGGGTAACTTCTTATCAGTCAAAGTGACCACATCGATTTCTTCATCTGAAAGAAGAGAAAGAAACGAAAAGTTCCTTTAGTTTATTTGCTATGTATGTTGTATGTTTTGTGTGTGTGTGTGTGTGTGTTTAGTAATAGTAAAGCCTTAAAAATGTTTGTTCACTTAAGTTCTCTCTCTTTCTCTCTGTGTATGTGCCTTTGACTTGAACCTAAAGCGGATTAGTATCAGAATTCAGGAAGCAAAATAGATTTGCACGGATTTCAACGTCACCGCTTTTCTTCTCTATATTGTATTCCCTGTACAATGTCATTCCCCTCCTGACTAACAATATTTCTTTTTCATTTCTCTTTCGTTTGCACTTTTCATCGATGGGTTTTCTCTCTTCGTTGGGTAGGCACGGCCCCACGTTGGGCGCCAATTACATTAATTTTGGCAATACATCGTTTCTTTCTCTCTCTCGCTGTAGCCCTTCTCCTTTTGATTTCTCCCATCTCCTGCTTCTTTTCGGAAGAAATGATAACATAAACTTCCGTTGCAAACTTACTGCTTCCGTTACGATTTCAATTAAATTGAAATATATGTATGTACATATGGATATATATTTGCATGTGGATATATGTATGTATGTATGTTTGTACGTATGTATGTGTATAAATTTATTATCAAATTCACTTGTTTAAACAAGAAATTCAACCAACTGTTTAAATATTTAATAGCACCAGAGGAAACACTGAGAAAGAGAAAGTAATGGTCGGAGAGGGAGGGTGGTGGCGATGTGCAGTGGGTGGACACAAGTGTGCAAATTGAGACCTTTAATACGTGTGTGTGTGTGTGTGTGTTTGTGTGTGTAGGAGAAGGATAGAATAATATGAGATACATGTGTATGTATGTATATCTTTAACAATCTCAGAGTAATCAAAGAAGAAGAAAGCTCAAAGCCATGAGTCACAAGAAGAGTAACTAGTTATTCGCGTCATCAGCATCATCGATCCGATCCTTCTGTAAGAGACGGACACAAACATGTTTGCACATGCATTCATACGTTTGCGAGAATCAGCAACTGCAACTAGACAATCCATAGACCCATCACCCTTTGCCGCTTCCTCCTCCTTCTCTGTTCCCCGTCTGCTTTTAACTAAAAACATGAAAAAGGAATGGAATGTGGAATTTATGCTTGGCGGCCATTTTTCATTAACAGCCGGGTGAAGAAGGGTTATTAGTGGTGGAGGTGGGGGATTAGAAGGAGATGCAAGAAGAAGAGCAAGAACCTGTTTCAAGAAAAATGAGGCACACATATTGGCGGGGATTTCCACAATGCACAACAATAAAATTGTAATGAATTGAATGAGTGAGTGAGTGAGTGAAGCAGTCAGTGGGTGGTTGGGTGGGTTGGTTAGTTGTTGTATAGGTTCATTGAAAGGGGGATGGAGGACAAAAGTGCAATATGCATTCAGAGTAAGACAGACAGACAGACAGGGTTAAAAGCAAAAACAATAAAGCTTCTCTCTTATTTATTAATCCCACTCGTTATCCCTCCTCTTCTCGCTGTAGTTACCACTGCCGCGGCTGCTAACGGTGAAACCAGACAAACGAGTTTGAAAAGATAAAAGCAAAACTTTTGTTGCTAAGCAGCAGCAGCAACAGTGAGACGACGACGTCGACGCTTGCCGCTTGTTCAATCCAAAAGCCAAGATCAAGCAGCTTCAAGAGAGGAGGAAGCTGGTGGTGTTGTTGATGTTGTTGTTGTTGCCGTCAACTTACAATTACAATTGCAAATACAACAACACACAAAGCGACACACCGATCCCCTCTCCTCATCACTAAATGTTGCGCAAGTTTTCCTCGCCTCTGCCCCTGTGAAGACGCGGAAAGGAGGTGTGGCCTATGACAGCAACATAGGAAGGAAGGAAGAAAGGAAACAGCTCGGCGGTGTATGTATACGTTAGTGTGTGCATTAATTTACAAAAAAAGTAAAAACAAGAAACGAATTTGTACTGAAAATATAGCATATGATGTAATACATAAAAGAATTTCAGAGGCCTATAAAAACCAACAAAACAACAAAAAAAAACGCCAAACAACACAACGAGACCAGACAAACAGTGAGAGAATATCACACAGTGAAGCCTCTGTACCAAGTACAAAGCTTTTTATAAATTGAAAATTTGCTTTTAGAATTGTATTCAAAACAAAAGTATCAAAATTTAAATTTAATACCTTAAAAAAAAAACACAAAAATAAGTGAAAGGGTTAAGGCGCATCTTGCTTATTTTGTTAACACTGTGCAACGATATTGAGAAGAAGAACAAGACAGCGGCTCGAAAGTCAACAGATAGTAAGAGAGATAGAGATAGAGAAAATAAACGACTTTAACGACGACGACTCGTAAAATTATAAAATTAAACAAATGCGCTCATACCGCACAAAGCAACACAATAATAATAACATTTGCGATGGCATGACGCCCCCACACTAACACTCACACACACACACACACACACACATATTCATTAATAACAAAAATGGTATTATTTTTCTTTTGTTTTGATTAGCTTTTTCTCAGTTTTTTTTTTGTATTCTTTCTTCTACATTGTTTTTTCCCGGATTCTAAATCAATCAGAAAGTTAATGAATGTACATACATATGAACACATGTGTTCCCACACTTTTGCAATTTCTATCTCTGACGACGACGACAGCGACGTTGACATTTTCAAAATGTTGCAAAGGTTGACGACGACGACGACAATGATCTCCCACCTCCCATTCCCCTTTTTTTCCATTCCAAACTTGAACCTCCTCCTTTTTTCATCTGCTGCTTCTTCTTTTCAAACACAAACACCAACAACATGTGTTGCACAGATGAAGATGGAAGAAAGACAATGAAGCGCGCACTGCGGCGCAGCAGCAGCCAACACAGAAAGTGATTGCGGTTTGCAATTGCAACTAACTTCGGCTGTACCACCCCCCTCCTCCCTAGCCCCACTCTAACCCCATACACTAACAATTTTTACTGGTTTTTCAAACGATCACTTCTCCGTGTATTTGTATCTTGACCTACCACAACATTAAGTTTTCGTTGCACTCTTTGATTCCAAATGCATGTATAGCCCATATTTTGCAAGTGTATGGTGCAAAAATAAACAACAATGAAAACAAGAAAATAATAAAAAAAAAAAAAAAAAAAAGTTTGTCGGCATTGCTTCCGCTGCGCGCTGTTGATGATTATGCCCAGCAGCAGTAGTTTTTCCCACGCGACCACAACAACGTCGACGTCGATGTCGATGTCGGCGTCAACTGACACTCATTTGTGTGAGCGAATGTCGTGTGCATGTGTGTGTGTGTGTTGAACCATCGTTACGCTTGAATACAAGAAGCAAAGTGCAGTCAATTTGCATTGCCTAGCTCATCAAATTGTGTGTGTGTGTGTTTAATCTTTGGCCTTTTGTATGTTTATCGATCTACCCAAAATGATATATACATACATACATATATTTTGATTCATATATCAGTTAAAAAATTCTTGGCTAAATCTAAAAAAAAATCTTTTTGTTGACAGGATAAAAGTGTCATTTCATGGCAACTTGTTGATGACGTCGTCAAAACTATTTCATCATCAAGGATATGAGTCATCAGAAAATACATACATACATATGAATGTATGTTTGTTCAGTTCATCCCACCCTTCTTCGATAGCAGCTATCTCATTCTGTTGAAGCCGCATTGCGACAATCCTTTAATTTCTTCCTTTTTTTTTTTGTTTGTGCTCAATGGGATCCCCAACATAAATTATGAAAATGCGTCTGGCAACATTTTTGCAGCAACAATTCCATACAATATTTGCAACATATTTTTATCTGTGTATTTTTTGGTCGTTTCTGTGTGCGGTGTGGCTCGGCAGGAAATCTCTCATAAGCAGCAAACGGAGACGACACAAGGCGGCGCGCATAACAGCAAAAAGGGAGGCTCGTTTCTCTATCGAAATCAAAAGAGAGAGAGAGAACCAGAGCTCGCGCACAGCATATACAAAAAGTGCGTATCAAGTGCGTGAGAGACAAATAGACTAAGAAAGAGCGAATAAAAGAGATAGAGAGTGTTGGCGGCGGTGGCGGTGGTGGTGGTGGTGGTGGTGGTGTAGTAGTAAGCTTTGGGCGCTTTTAAGATTTTATCGCTCAGCCGACCGGCCGACCGACGGGCCGACGGATCTGCCGCTACTTGCCATCATCATCATCGTCGTCGTCATCACCATCGTCGGCGGCGTCGTGGTTCGCTTTGCGACCTTGAGCATATTATTGCTACACGTGTGCGAATAACAAAAAAAAAAAAAAAAAAAAACCAACAAATTCAATGAATGGAGAAGAGAGAGCGCGCGCGTCGAGCGAGCATAGAAGAGCAAACAGCGAATAGAAAAAACGCGCCTAGCAACAGCAGAATGTTAGCATAGCGTTGTCCATATGATAGAAGAGGGTATATTGGGACTACCCTAAAGAGGGCATCTTTTAAGCTTTTTGGTCTTTTGTATTCTTCTTCTTCTTTTTGTGAACGCACATAAATTAAAAGTAAATTTTTTGTTTAGGCTTTTGGGAATTTACTTGTGGCCAATAACATGCATCCCTTCCAAATTTGGGTTGCTGAGTATTGCCAAGTCTGGGATGAAGCTAAGACACACACACACAGACACACAAAGCGTTGTTTTTTTCTTTTTTGGTGGTGGTGCTACTGCTGCTGTGTTTGGTGAGCCTCCATGTCTGGCCAAAGCCGACGCCCGTCCATATTAAATGAAAGTAAAAACCAACCCAACAACAACAATAATACCCAAAATAAGTCAAGAAACAAGAAGCACAACTATTATTATGTATTTGTGTGTGTATGTATGTATGTATGTACATACATATATTTCGTTAAGAGCCCTCAAAGTTTTCCCATTCTCGTTTTCTACGCACTTTTTTTTCGTGGCTGTGCGACCTTGGTTGAGTTCATTAACATTTTTGTTTAATTTTTTTTTTTTTTACGTTTTCGTTTCTAACCGCACGCACAACAATACATAGAAGAAAAAAAAGGTGCGAAATGCCAATAAAACAGGCAGCACGCACCTAACCACCATCTATAGCCCCCAACCCCTCCCCACACCTGGCCCGACCGTCACCAACTACACCACGACTTCGATCTGCTGCTGCTTCGATATGCTTCTGCTAGTTTGCCCACCCACAATACTCTATATGGCTCCCTAGTTGGCTTTATCTCTCCACCCCACACACGCACACACACACTTAAACACCAACACACTCAGAGGGTCGGAATAAAGAATAGTTCTCGTTTGTTACCAACTGTTTTCTGGTTTCGCCTCAAAATAGTTCACGTGACACGCCCCTACCAAAGGAAAAAAAAAAAAAAGGCAAGTTGGAAAAAAAAACTGATAAAGCTTTTACTTAAATTACGAAACGAACTTTATGGGAGGGGGAGGGGAACCAGAAGGGAGAAGAAATGAATGGACAGTCGATTGGTATGTGGTGGGGAATCTTGAAACTACATATATTCATATATAGAAATGTTATTACATTATAATTCGTCTCGCCACCCCTCTCATCACATCTTCTTCTCGTGAGTATATAACTTTAGATAGAACGTATGACTAGTCCATCCCTCCGACAGTTTGTACTTTCGATTCTATGTAACATTCCACTTATGATTCCACATTGTGGCCCTAAAAACCTTCCCACCAACAAAACCAGAAATTGCTAATGAAGCGTCACGCGCGTTTAAATGTGATGGTGGGGAGGGAGATGGGGAGGAGGAGGTAGGCGGCAGACAGGCAGGTAGCAATGGTGGTGTGATGTGTGTATGTGCGTATATATGTATGTTGCTAATCAGCGGCACGCACCTGATTTTTGTGCGTATATTTATTTTCACTGTTGCCATGTCTTTTTGCTTTCTCGAGTACCCGCACCAACCACCCCCACAAAAAAAAAAAAAAAACAAAAAAAGCGGCGTCAGCGAGCGGGTTAAATATAGCATATTAAATAATATTTTAATCTCTCTCCCTCTCTGAGAAAATGCAAAATGGAATATGGATAATAATAATATATGTATGTATCGTATATATTTATACGATATATGTACATTTTTGCGTCAAAATTTGATCTTTGGATCGGAAAGAATAAGGCAAACCGATTTTTAAATACCCTGCATAACAACTAATTTCACATACATACATATGTATCTCCCAATGTTTACATATGTACATATTATTTGCTACAAAAGATCGTGTCATATATGTATAAGTGATTGTCTGAATCATATTTGCCCATATAAATGTCCGAATTGGATAATTAATATAAATAAATGTGTTTCATTGTGTGGGCGTTTCTCAATGTTTTTTTTTCTTCGTCTTTTTTTCGCTAATAGTTTGAAAAGCCGCCTAGTAACAAGAGCAAAGCCGTCAGATGAATGACGACACTATACTACGTTACGCTACTCATATATGTATGGATGTATGTACATATATTGACGACGACGACGACGACGATGACTTCCAACGTCAATGCGAACGCCAACGCCAAAGCCGAAAACGTGAATTTCACTCGATTGATGCAGCAGCAGCAGCAGCGAACACGAAGGGCCACACTGCAGTGTGCAGTGCAACAACAAGTGAGAGCTTTTTGCGCGCCAAATTGCAGTTTTTGTCGTAGTACTACACACATCGTAAAATGCGAGGGTAGCTCAATGAATATTTGCGCGCCAAAAAATGTAGGTGTAAAGAGAAGAAAGTACATTCAACCCCACAGAGGAGGTGAAAATGTTGGAGGAGCAGGGAGACGAAGGAATTTAAGAGGGTGGGGAATTTATCGTTGCCGCCACGTGGCATGAGAGTAGACATCCTTGAACATACACACAGACAACTATTGTTGAAGAAATGCCCACACACAAAAAACAAAACGGGGTGTTGGCCCTGCCCAAGAGAGAGAACCAAGAAAATTCATCTCTCTGCTTTGTATGTGTGTGTATGTGAGAGAGAGAAAGTTTTATGCTTTTTTGGGCGTGTAGCAAAGAAGAGCAATGCGCAAGACTTTGGCTTGGGGATGATGTTTGAATGATGATGGGGACAAAGAGGAAGAGGAAGACCAACACAGAGCAAGAGAAAGAGAAGAAGATGACGCCACATAATGAGCCATGAAAGGCCACGCGGCGCCATTGAGTTTTTTTTTTTTTTTGGAAAGGGAGGGGTGGCAGGGTGGTTGGAGGGTTTTTTGCTCCTGACTCTGGCCAAAAGGCGCCAGTGAAAGGCAAAGAAAAACATAACAAAAAAAGGCAAACGGTGGAGGAAAATCAATATAAAAAAAGACCCAGACGCGTTGACTAACTGTGTGTGTGGGTGGGTGGCGTCGTCGTCGTCGTCGCCGGCAATGGGGCTGGGGCTCTATATGTTGGTAACAAGCTGCTTACTACGTTTGCTGTTGACGTAGGCGATCGATTTTTTAGGCGGCGACGGCGTCATCATCATCATCCGTTTTCACCTCCCACAAAAACCATCCATTGCCCACATATAAAAGGAAGTTGACGGAAACAAGAAAAAAAAAACACTAGTTGAATGTTTTCTCCTGAACGTCAATGGCAACACTCTTTAGTTCCATCTCGAATATCTAATGCACTAAACTAACTAATAATAAGATTTGTGTCTTTTAACTTACCAGAATCAGAAGGTGTCTCCAATGGTGGATGCTCATCGGCCATCTCGTTGCAACGTGTATAACTATGATCACTTATGTGATGACGCAAATTTTTGTAACGCATTGATGAACTTGTCGAGAATTCACGTGAACAGCTGGAATTTTCACCCATTGAACAATCACCGCCATCTGAATCACAATCAGATGATGTGGCGGGCGGACTTGTCATATTAACTGAATTGCTGCTACTGCAACCGCTATCATCGATTGCCAATGATAATGAACAGCCAATGCCTGATGATGATCCATTTGTTGTTGTTGTTATTGTTGTTGCCGTTGTCATAATTGTATCTTGTTGCTGAGAGCTCAACTCATCGAGTACATCAAGCACTTCATTAATATCTCCACCCTGTGCCAATTGAAACGGCAGAGAAATACGCTTCTTGGTCGTATTCTGAAGCTCACGACTCAAATGATCAATAAAATCACTGGCTGATAATGCTGCCGATAAGGATATATTATTGCTGCCCTTAATACAGGTTGAGATCTCATCATGCGGACTGAATGGAGTATCGGGACGTGTACACTTTGTGGCATTTGAATTGTTGCTGCTATTGCGGCCAGTTGTGGATTTTTGGCAACTTTTGCGCAATAGACTACCACCGGGTGGTATATCAGTGAATTTAACATTACTTCCACCATTAACATGACCATTTCCATTGCGTTTATTTTCCTTGTCATAACTATTGTTATATTTACGTCGCTGCTGTTGCTGTTGTTGTTGGTTATTGTTGCTACTGCTGCTGCTGGTTATGTCAAAAGGATCCAACGGTTCCTGTTTGATCACAATGGGCGGTGTTGTTGTACTTGTGGATGATGTGGAGGAGATTGATGATGAGGAAGATGAGGTGGTGGATGTTGAGGAATTACTGCTGTTCGATGACACTAGTCTCAATGCTGCTGCTAATGCCGTTGCTTCAGCCGCCTCTGTATCAGTTATCAATGTTGTCCCCGTCACAATAGCCGGTGGCAGGGCTCCACTTTCGCTATAACTTGAAGCGGCGCTTGCAATTTGTGTATTATTGTTGCCATTGCCATTGCCATTACAATTATTGGAATTATTATTATTTACACCGCCATTTTTGCTACAACTTGCTGTTGCCGACCACATGCAATCAACGAACTGTAAATCCTTTTTAAAAAATATAACATCATCGTCCTCCATACAATTGCCAAAAACATCACCAAGGCAATCATCATAGAAATCATCTGTTTTCACTTTCTCAACATCGCTCTGTATGCTGGGCAATTGATCTGTATTATCCATTAGATTATCATCAAAATCGAATATTGGATGATAATCGTACATATTGGTCGGTGAACTGCTATAGATATCCATCATGTAGTTATTTTGTTTAATCATTTTGTCAGTTTGTTTTCTTTTAAATATATTTCCTGAGTTAAGTTGGTTTTCTTTGTTGTTTTTGTTTTTTTTTTCGCCTGTCAAAAGGAAAAAAATTTAAAAACAATTAAAAATTGACAAATTTGTAAGTTGTTATTAATTTTTTAAACTTTTTCTGCACATCTACCAATTTTTAAAAGAAAAAAAGTAAGAAATTTTTTAATTTTGTCTGTCTTTTTATAAAGAGATCTACATATAACGAAGGATCTTCTATAACTGTGAACAATTATCGATTAAGCGTTGCGTGCGTGTGTGTGTGTGTGTGTGTGTGTGTGTGATCTTCAATGCCGGTCCGCGATATTCGCTTTAACAGTTTTCACCGAGAAAAAAAATAGCAGACAGGGAGAGGATGATATTCGTTATTGTCGTCGGTCGTAATTAAATCTGTTTATTCTTTAATTGTCTTTGCTAACGGTATAATAAAAAACAAATGCACCACGAAAAGAAATAAAACTCTTGTGTACATCCACCGAACGATTCCAAACAACCGATCACTAACACAACTACTTTATATACTCTATACAATTATATTAATCCTTTTTTAACGCAAAGAGCATAGAGAAGCCGCTTAGCATATGTATAAGAAAAAACATATGTACATACATATAATAAAGAAAGAAACAAAAAATGTACATAAGCATATGCCGGTATGCGGCAGTCGGTGTGTATGGCGCAAAGCCAAAAAAGAAACAGAAAATCTCCTTCTGTTCCTTTCACTCCTCCTCATCCACAATCACGGCTTGTGCGTGCGACCTATACACACAAATACTACATGCATATGCATGCGACTGTCTATCTAACTGTCTGTGTGCTTGTGTTTCTGTTTTTGTGTGTTGCGGCTCTCTTGTTTGCATTAATTTCGGCATGCACCGTTATAAATATTGGGTTTGGTAGTCTTTTTCTTTCGACTTCGTCTACGTCTGAGCCTGATCTATGTCTATCCCTTTCTTCAAACGCTTAAGCGTTCCCTCACTTTTATTTCGATTCGTCAACGGAATTTAACTGGAATTTGGAATTCTTATTTTTCCCATCTCCTTTATTCCTATTAACTTCCACTTGTTTGTTCACTTCTTTCGTGTGGAACTTTGGGTTAATTTCGTTCCAATTTTTTTTGATCTTCTTGATCTTTTTATTTTTTTTTTTTTTTGAATATTTTTATCATTTTACTGCACTTTATAAAACTTGATGAATATATTTTTTTAATTTCAGTACTTTTATTTTTTTGACTAACTTTGAATTCAGAAATTTATTTTAAAATGTTTTTTTTTCCCTAATTTTTTACCATATTTTCGCCTTTCTTAAGTGATTGGAATAAACAGGATCAAAAGAACTAACACTCCTATATTTTTAATATTATATTTAATAAGTTTCACTTTTTTATTTTTCAAAACTCACCTTGCGAAATATTCTCGTCTCCTTAAATCGACATCCTCAAAGTGACGCGATGTGTATATATATTTTATATTCCTGATCTGTGTTGCGGTCGGAGTAATCCAAATTAGTTTTAGTGTTATTTGCTGCTGCTGCGTTTTTTAAATTATTAATAACTTTTCTGCTTCAGCTTCTTCTTCACATAGGCACCAAAATTAAAGAGACCCCCAAAAAAAAAATATGTGTATATTGAACTTTTTGTACTGGCAAAAAAAATGTTGCCTTTTGCCAGAATTTTAGTTTAGGAGTAAAATTGGGAGTAGAAGTGCGTTGGCTGCTGCTCTCTTATTCCTTTTATTTTCACCGTTAAAAACGAACAGTACTTTTCTTTTTTTTTTTGTTTAGCTGCTGCTTTTGGCGCAATTGAAAACGAAATTAGATTTCGTTTTTTTGGGGTTTTGGTTTTTCTTGTTTTACTTTTTACATTACTTTTTTCTTTGAATTTTTGCGTTTTACTTTTTCTTTATGTTATGATGTGTTGTTGCTTTTATTTCTTTGACGTTTTACTTGAATTTTTTCAATCTGCCGTTATGTCCGAATATTGGAGTTGTTGCTGTAAATTTCTTCTCAATGCACTATTCATATAATTGTAACTGTAATTGTATTGCGTTTGGCATTAGTATTGTTGTTGCTGCATTGTACGGCGACGTGTGTGTTGTATTATTTATTGGTTGGTTGGTTGGTTGGGTGTGTTATGTGGTATATTATATATAAATATATATATTGGTAGTTGTGTGTGTAAAAATTTTCCGCGTATAACTTTGGGGGAAAACTCTTGCCAAAAGATTTTCTTTTAAAAAAATATTTGAAAATCAAAAAATTTAATTTTTTTATATTTAATTTAATTTTTTTTTTTTTTGTGTTGTTGGGCGGGAAACAGCCAAAAAACTACAAAGACGAAGAGCCAAAGATTTCTATCTTCTCCTTTTTCTTTCTTTTTTTCACGCGTAACACGTTCGTACGCGGCGGAGGCTAGAGGCGCATTGAAAAGAGAGGCGCAAAACATCTCTTAGTAACTTCCACACACAACACAGGACGCCAACAACTCATGATGGCAATGACAGCGGCAGCGGCAGCGGCAGAGCGGCGCGCGTCGATATCAACACCGGCAGTAGCAGCAGCAGCTTGAGTAAACCGGCTTCAGGCAGACAGCTTGAGAGCAAAAATTCTCCCACAGCCAAGCGAGCAAGAGTGCGAGAGCACATGAGAGTGTTACACGCAGTACTCTCGTGTGGGTTTTTCATTTCTTTCTAATTGTGTTTTGAGCGTTTTTGTGATTTTGAGTGGGAAAACTAAATTGTTGCGGCAACAAATTGCACAATTACGAAAACCAAAAGGCGCCAAACAAGTCCTCCCATTATGGTGATCAATTTTTCATTTTAATCTTGGCTAAATCATAAATTATTGTAAAATAAGTTAATTATATTTGTAGATTTCTTATAAAATATTCGATTTAGAGTAATAAATGTGTACATCCATATGTACATACACACACATACAATATATTCTTGTTGAGATGGAATTTTGTTCAAAATTTTGAACTGCTAGAGTCTCAACTCTTCAAGAAGTTCTAGCTCAAAGGTAATAAGTATACATATGTATGTATGTATGTACTTACATATGTATGTGTGTACTTCTACCTTACCAAGGTATAAAACGAAAAAAGCAAAAAAAAGTCCCACACAAAAAGCTCTCTGTTTATTTACTTTTTGTTTTTGCTTTTCTCCAGCTTTGTTTTGTTCTTTGGTTTTGTTGTTTGGAATAATTACACGGCGTATGTATGTATGTATGTATGCATGTAGTAGGTATGTACATGTGTGTGTGTGTGTGTTTGTGTGTATGTAGGGAGCCATTGCGTAGATATATTCTGAACTTTTAGAACATTTCACCAGATTTTGCAAGGTTTCTTTAATTTCAACAAATTTCCCATCAAGTGAAAGTTCTCAATTTATTTTGTGTTGATCTCACTTTTCTCTCTATGTCGGCAACTACTCACTCACAATCTCAGTCTCACTCACATTGTCTCTCTCTCTCTCTTGCGCTTTGCCAGCAAATGCCGGTACATGTGTTCGGGCTCGATTTGTGCTCTCGCAACAGTATACATATGTATGTATGTATGTATGTAACTAGCAGAGACGCCGCTGTCGACGACGCCGTTATAGTTTTACTATTTCCCTTTCATTCTTTTCGTTTTTGCTTGTACCGTATAGCCTGGCAAAAAGCGTTTACAATGATGTTTAGAAACAAAAAGAAAAGCAAAAAAAATAAAATAGAGGAAAACAGTTATGAATTTCTATATGTATGTATTTAAAAATTTTAAATGTCTTGAATATCATTGGTGGAAAACCCTTAACTTGATGCTTTTGATCTTGATGAAAATTGGGTCTCTTGAAAAAGTCAGTAAAAAATAACTAAAAATTCAAAATTAAGCTTGCATTTTTTGTACTGTTTAGATTAATGTTAAAACAATTATTCCATACATACAAACACATTAGCTGCCCCCACTTTCTACATACAATATACATACATACATATGTACATACATACATATGTACATACCGATGTACATATATATGTACATATGTAATTAAATACACACACCCGACCCCTTGCCTTCTTTCATGTCAAGTTGCCAACTCCAATTTCAGTTTTGTCAAGTTGACTGAACCCAAACATGAACTTTGGCAACGACAAAAAGAAAAGCCGCAAATAAAAACAAAAAAAAAAAAAAAAACACACACACTCACACACACACACACAAACACAGAGAAAACAAAGAGCTACACACCAGCAGAAAGTGAAAAGAAAACAACTTTTATATGAAACCTACCTCAAGTCTAATTAAATTATGCGACCCAAATGGAAAAAATATCATATTAGTGCGAGGTCACCGACCAACAATATACCCTGCAATAATCCAAGAACTACACCAAACAAAACAAAAGTAAATAGACCAAAGAGGCTGTCAAAGGGGAATGGAATTTCAACACACAATGAAATGATACATTCTTTTCATTAAATTGCATATACCCCAAGCACTTGGGTGGCTAGAGGGTATATAAAAATTAACAAACATTGTGAGGGAGAAGAGTTTAAGACACAGAGATAGGTAAGAAGTGAATACGTATGTCTGTATGTATGTAGGGAATGCGGGCAGGAAGGCATCCAAAGTCTCATCAACATATTGAAAAGCAACAGGAGCTTTGACGATGACGACGATGATGACAGGATTTTCATTTTGCGGGCATATTAAATTACATTTGCAATTTTCCCCTTTCTGTCTTTGCTCTCTCTCTCTCTGTCTATTGCCGCTTGTGACCACTAGAGACTCTGCTCTACACTCTGTTGGGGCCAAAGCCAGCTACAACATAATTAAGCTGAGACAGCAAACTGAGCAGGAGGTTCGGAGTGGGGGGGCGGATAGAAGGGGTGCAGGTCTATTTAATTGTATAATAAGTTGCTAATTTGACATGCCAATTGGTTTGTCACCCACTGTGACTGGCCTATGGAGGTCATCACAGCATGCAACATAGCAGATGGCATCAATTTTTAGAATGATCATCGATAAACGATAACTTTAAATCGTCTAGTGTCTAGGATCATTGGTTCAATTGTGTTTCTCAGAAATATCCTTTTGGACATAAGGATTCATTGAGCATTGTGTATAGCCAACTCATGACATGTAAATACATACATATGTATGTATGTATGTATGTATGAGTGTGTGTGTAAGGGAATTTTCCGCTCAGCATTTTATGCCGATGCAAATTTTGAGTTGGCTTTTCCACAATTTCCTTTGCACATTTTGGCGCATGCAATTTGACACCCCACACAAAAAAAAAACCCCATTTCACCTCACCGCCGCACCTCCCCACCCCTCCCCCCAACCATAACCCTTAGCCATTGGATCAGCGTTTTGCGATTTTTGTTTTGATTTCGCAACAAACAAAGCTCTTTTTTTTTTTTGCATTTTGTTTTGTGTTGTTTTTGTTGTTGCGTTGAACTTGGCGCGCATTTTGTGCTTTCCTTTCATTTCAATAAGTTTTGCAATTCGTTTCTTACTATTTTTGCGCAATTAATTTTTGCGCGTGTTGTCACTTGTTGTTATTGTTATTGTTGTTGTTATTGTTGTTGGTAGGAAAAACAACTGCGTAAATAAATAGCAACAAGTGTTGCGTCGCCCAAATGAATATTGACTGCGACTGCGGCTGCGACTGCGACGCAACGTTTCAAGAATTATACGCTGAGCTTTCACATGCCATGGAAAATGCCCTCCCCCACACAAACAAAATTTACCCATAACATTTTACACATTTAACGGTTTACACGTGCGCCAACAATGTTGCTAGGAGATTGGCATGGCGGGGGGGCTTGGATTGGGTAGCTGTCATTACCGGTTTACAGTTGCAGTCACACACACACACACACACACACAGACTCACCAGACAGAGGCTCCCTGATAACAACAGGCCAAGACCAAGACCAAGAGACGAACTATGGCTACGGTACCCCACATTCTCATTCTGATCGTCATCGTCTGACAGGTGTTGGTTGCTGCCTCTGTCCATTGCCTCCGCTGCTGCTGCTGCTGCTGTTGTAAATTGCATTTCAAATGCTGCTGACTTAACGACAGTGCGCCAACGTCACTTAAATAGTAAAGGGCGTAGTAGGTAGCTAGGATTTCATTTTGGGGTCAGGGAATACTTTTACTCTTACTCTGATTATTTGTCTATGAATACGATGAATACGAGAACTCGGAAGACTTACTAGCCGAAGGCTCATTTATATAAGTTTGTCTTAGGACCACAACCAATCACTCATCGAACTTTAGTCGCTATAACCGGACTGACTTTATAAGCGGAGTCGTTATAGCAGGATTCTACTGTAGTATGTAGATCTCTTTACTGTCTTTACTTACCCCAATTCACAGTGATTTATATTACAGTCAAGTCCCGATAATTCGTAAACCTCAATATTTCGTATGCAAGTGCTGATCCCTTGAAAAAACTTCGTTAAAAATATAACCCAGTAAATCGAAAACCTCTTTTATTATCGAGACTTGACTGTAGACTGTAATCCATTATAGAAAAACTCTTTAAAGAAATGCATAAGTTGCCCAAATGACTTAGACAACTCATCTACCGAGGGCTGCATTTTGAAGAAATATTTTAGAGACTTCAAACAAATGGAATGAGTTTTGTAGAACTCATTGAATCCAAAATGCTTTAATTTTCAAGAAATTTTTGAATGAAATAGTCGTTTAATATGTTCCAAAATATGTTATATATATTACATTATAATCTTAAACATTTGCTTTTCATTACAATGCATCCATCTCTTGAAAACTTGAAAAACTCTTGCTTAACTAACTAAACTTGTTTAAAACACAATGTTTTAAATCTAATATATGTAACTTCCATTAGTATTATAACTTACTTTCTAATATAACTCCCATTAGTAGGTATTATAACTTACTTTTATAGATCATACAACAAGAAGAATACGATCGAATGAGTGAGACTTAAAACTCAAACAAATTGAATATAATAGGGGAATAATATTCATTATAATACATCGAATGATTCATAATATTTTAATTCATTTTAAGCCTAATTCATTCGATTAATAAAAATGTCGCCAAAATTTATAATTTTTCAATATTTCAATACAAAATGGGTAATTCTATATTTTATTTAATTTAATTTTAGTATATAGTTTGTTAGTTTGACTTTTAAGATAAAATACTAACTAACTTTTATTTCTTTTGGGTCTAAGCGGGACTTTAAAGCACATATTATTAAAATTAAGTGCAAAATACTCCAAATATAATCAAAAATCTTAAAAAAATATCACAAAAACAAATCCGTAAATAAAATCAAGTGAACTTTTAGAATTAAAAATGGTCGAACATTTTTTTGACCACAGATTTTGATAAGTCCCAAAAAAACCAATCTTAGACCCGCCGCCCCCTCTCCCATATTGATGGATCCAACCATGGACATTTTCTCTGATAAGTTACATTAGCGCCTGGGCAAAACACTTGTTGGCAACTTTGTTGCATTTCTTATCGGCGCCATGTCTTTGTCGTCGTTTCATTTTTTTTTTGTTGTTTTCTATTTTCCTGCCATGACAAATGGCAACATCTATTAACGACTTGAATACCCTAAATAAAGGTGGAAATATTGAAAGTTTTACCATTAATTGCAACTCTAAGGTATTAAGTCAACATAAAAATTAAAAGTCTGGCTAATAAACCTTAATTGCGGAATGTCGTTAAAGGAATATTGTTAGTTAAAAAACGAAAAAACCAAAAAAAAAGAAGGAAGACGCATTTTGGTTGATGGCCAAATTTCGAGTACTTGCAACGACTTCGCTATACCATGCAATCAACCTAATTGAGATTTTCAGTGTATGTACATAGGTCCAAAGAGCTGCCTTCGGCCTGATTTGGCGGGTCCTAATATGGCAGTTTACCCATTCGAAGTGCATGGTATACGAAAAACTTTAAAATGTGCCGCCAATCAGTTTTTTGCGACTTCCTTTTTTGCCCCTATCGTCAGGTGGCGTCCCCATATCGATGAAATTTTGTTGCGTAAAGCGTGTCATCCAATAGTAAATAGTTATTATTATTTGAAGAGGGCTTCACCCAAACACAAACACACAATCTCACACACACACACTCACACACACGAGTGTGAAGTATGTAGTAGTATTTGGCCATATCGATAACTGATTCATAACGGTAATTAAGCAATATTCAAGGTGCATCAGATTGTCAGATGAGAATGGCACCACAAAAAGGATTACGCACAAGTGCAATCGAAAATTGCATAAAAGGGTCAGAAGAGGGTTGCATTGGTGGGTGTGTGGGGAAGGCCTAACGATGAGGAGGAGGAGGAGGAGGAGAGAACAATAAACAGCAGCTGCAAAAACAAAAACAACAGCAACAACAAGAACAACAACAGCATAATACGCAAAAAGAAGACAACACACACACAACAACAAAAAAATGAAGACGACGCTGGGGTACAGTCGCGACATAAACACACACAGATGGATAGCGAGACAGACAGACAGACAGAGAGAGAGAGAGACAGAGTGCAAAGGAGATAGACAGATAGTGAGACCGGCAAGAAAGAGGAGACAAAAGCAAAAATGCAACGAGTGGCGCTTTATAACGGAATGGACCTGCACAAAAACACGGACACTAAAGCATATGTATGTGTGTGTGTGTGTGTACGTTTACTCATGGATACACATACATACACCCAAACGGAGACGCTTGGCATTTGTTTTTGCTTTGCATGCTTTGCTTTTGCCTTTGCCTTGCTTTTGCCGAAACGTAGGCGAAGGAAGAAAAGTAGCACTCAAAACAAAAACGAAAAGCGAACTTTGCCGGTTTTGCAGAGGCAGAGACAGAGACAGAAGCAGTCAGCGTCGTCAAAGACGACGACGACGCCGTCGACGATGTCGGAGAGCAAGTTTAAGTATAAAGCTTCTCACTATGTAAAAAGCTTTTCTCCTCTTCCGTCTTTTTCTTACACACACACCTGAGATTGCCCATTGCCGGCGTTTTATTGTTATTCCTGCTTGCGTGCGTGTGTGTGTGTGTGTATGTGTGTGTGTTGTTGTCTGTCTTGTTCTTGCTTATTTTGCGCGCCGGTATTTCACAACAAAAACGCAAAGCAAAAAGTTTTGCAGTACCCAATTTCATCAACATTTGAAACAGTATAATGCAATTAGCTAATTATAGATCCAAAATGTTGAATCACTCTAATAATAAATACCGAAAACCCCAAAAGGGTTACGGCAGGGGATGGGTAACAAAGAGTGGGGCATATTATCTCTAAATTGTTGATGAAAGGGCATCGGGTATGCGGGAGGAGTACAAATGTACATATGTATGTACAGTGAGTGTCACTGAAAATCGTACACCTAAATCATATTCATTCTCTGCTAAATAAAACAATGTTATAAAATTTGGAAAAATATTTTAAAATTAACATGGGTTTATTAACATATTTACTTCATATTAAAATATAAAAACAAAAAAATTTAAGTGAAAAACATGAGAAAAAAATTATTTTATCTTCAGAGATCAAAAATGCATCTTTCATTGAAAATCGTACAGCTAAGTTTTCTTAAAAAAACATATAAATGTAACTAAAGTTTTTTGGTTTTTAGTACTTGGTTGGACCACCTTGTGAATTTCTAAGACTTTCAATTCTTTTTGGCATCGAGTCCACCAGTTTTTTGCATGTTTCCAGACTTATTTGGTTCCACTCCTCAATTAGTGCCTTTTTAAGATCGTCCTTGTTAGAAATTTTGTGATTTCGAATTTTTTGTTCTAGGATATGCCATAGGTGTTCGATGACATTCATATCTGGTGATTGTGCCGGTGTTTCCATCACTTTTGGACAGTTGTAGAGGGCCCATGTCCTGGCATTAAGGGAGCTGTGCTTCGGATCATTGTCAGCATATAGCTTAAAAGTGCTCCTGATCCCCATTTTCTCGGCACTTGGAATCAAGTTTTCTTTTAGTAGGTTTATGTATCCATACTGATTAAAAATCCCGTCAATAAAAACCAAATTGCCGACTCCATTAGCTGACATACATCCCCATACCATCACGGACCCACCACCATGTTTCACGGTTGGACGTAAGTTGGCCATATTCATCTCAGTATTTGGTTTCCTCCATACTGTTTGTTTCCCATCAGATGCAAATATGTTATATTTCGACTCATCAGAAAAAATAACATCGTACCAGAACTCTTTCGGCTTCAATAAATGCTCCTTCGCAAACTTCAGTCGTTTGTGCCTGTTGCGCTTATTAATGTAGGGCTTATTTCGAGCTATTCTACCATGATAGTCGCTGTTACGAAGCACTCTTCTGACTGTAGAATCACTGACGTCCTTCTTTAAGTACAACTTGAGCTCGTTGTTTATTTTGGGGACCGATTTCAAGGGATATTGCTTTATTTGGCGAACTATCCACCTTTCATCGTTCTCATTTAGCTTCTTATTTGCCTGATCTCGGACTTTATTTTCGACTTCTCCATTTGTTTTATATTTTTTTAGGATGTACTGAATGGTGCTACGGGGTCTATTAAGAATTTCAGCTATTTCACTATAGCTTTTCCCATTATTATAATGAAAAATCGCCAACTCGCGTTCCTCCCTTGATGTTTGCTTCATGATTTATAATTAAAGCTTTTAACTTATATAAAAATATCAGGAAATTGATAAAGACGCCACTAATCTCAATGTCAGGTATGCTCAATTGGAAAAATTCTAGGAATCCCCAAACTTTCATCGAAATGAACAGCTGTACGATTTTCAGTGACACCATACTTTTGTACATTTTTAAGAATTGCCACGTTTTAAGAAAAACTGAGAGTGACAACCCTGTTTTTATAAACATATTATTAAACTATATTGTGTTACCTTTCATTTGAGATGTATTTTGTGCAAAAATATTGATTATTTTAAAAGTTATGAAACAAAATGTAAATCCACAATAGGTGTACGATTTTCAGTGACATTCACTGTATGTATATATTTTGTCTGTGGATCTAATATGATAGATCTTGGGTGGCGTTTGCCGGCAGCGGCGGCGGCAGCGGCCAGGTACAACAAGCCAGAAAGAGAGTAACAAACTCACTCACAGCGAGAGAGTAAACAGAGAGTGAGTGAGAGCGAGTGTAATGAGTCAAATTGAGTATGGAGCATTTGTGGCAACAATGTTGCTGCAACATGTTGATGTTTCCAAAACAGCAACAGGCAGAAAATGTTGCTTCATTCTTATAATTTGCCTTACAGGAGAGAAGGATTAAAACTATTTTTAGAATAAAGATAAATTCGAACATTGAATTCGATTAAAAATACATAGTAAAAAATATGATGTACATATGTACATACATACATACATACATATGTATTCAAAAGTAACTTGTTTCATTTTGATATCCTTTTTATCCTAGTTTGCCTAGCTTGTTCCGAAATTGTCAAGAAAAAGAAAAGACGCAATAAAATGACCTTTTTGGATTGCCTTAAAATGAGGGAGAGGAAAGGAAATCCTTTTTCTTCTTTTTCTGTTGTTGTTGTTGATTGTATGCGGCTGTCTGCTTATTTTGGCACCAAATTTCCCCGAGGAGCCTGAGAAAGTAGGCGATGGGGAGTGGCGTCTGCGACCTTCAATTTGATAATGAAGCAAGGCGCAAAACAAACTCGACAGACATTTGAAAAAAAAAAATGGCAAAAGGACATTCAACTCAACACCAGACATACATACACGTGTGTGTGTGTGTGTGTGTGTGTTTGCCTTCTGCTAAGGATGAGCTTTTGCTTGCCATCAAATACATGGTGAAGGTCAAAACATCCCTAAAATTTGGCCTTGGCTCCCGACATCAACGATGCGGGGATTTCCTCCTCTCTTCCTGAATTTTCTGTTGGTTCTGTTATTGCGCAGATCTAACAATTTTCCATATACACAAGGATATATGTATGTATGTATATGTATATTTATTGTATGTGTCTATATACTACGTTTTCCTTTATGTCTGATGATGATGTCTGCCGTCTCAAGGTCAATTTGGGGTTAATGTGTCTGTCGCATTAACCTAAAAGGAAATAATCAGAACATGGCAACATATACATATATAGACAGGTTCTCAATTCTTTGAAGATCAGAAGGTTATGGATAGAGTTATGATAGTCAACAATATATCAAAGGTATATTCGTAATATATCCTTAAAAATATTTTATATATAACTTTGATTCAGCAAATACAAAGGGTAGATACATAGATAGATATTGAAAACATTAGAGAAAGACTTAAAGATCAATTGATATACATATGATAGTATATATACTAACAACCCAATTTAGTCACATCTGAAAACTTAATACAATTACCAGATTATGTAAAGATTTAGAGCCCTTAAACTAGATCTATAGCTTATTATTATAGTTGGTGATAATCGCATAAGAAATTTAAAAGTTTTCTTGATCCTGCTCATAATCGATATATGTTATAGTCACGCGATATTAATAAAAAACTTTATAGTCATTATTATGTATATTAAACTGTCAAAAATTAGATATAATGCCAATCATTTGGAATACAACTAAAGTAGGATGTAATTTTCAAACGATTTCGCCTATTGGAGCTATAGGATATAGTATTTCGATTCATTTTTATACCATGCACCATTAGGGTGAAGTGGTATATCAAAGTCGCCAAAATGTATGTAACAGGCAGAAGGAAGCTTTTCCGATCCCATCAAGTATATTTGTATATTCATGATCAGTATCAACAGCCTAGTCGATCTTTGTAGTTATGTCCGTCCGTATAAACACTTAGATCTCGAAGACTATAAAAGCTAGAGCCACCAAATTTGGTTTGAAGGCTCCTGTAGTATGTAAAGTGATCAAGTTTGTTTCGAAACTTCGCCACGCCTCTTTACGCCCTCGCATGGTATATCGAAGTCGGCGAGACGACTCACTTACTTCATTTTACTTAATCATACATAATGAAAACTTTTCAAAAATATAAATTCTTTATTATTAAAAAAATGCCATGAAATTTAAGCATACTTATAAATGATCTATCCCCCTCCCCCTGAGTGTTACATATGTATGCATACGAACTATTTCTATATATATATATATTTTTGTCGATTTTTATTCCCAGGTGTACTAAATTTAACAAAACTCGTTGTCAGTGCCAACAAAGTGCATACAAATTTGTTTTTTTTTTTTCTATTTATTTATTTTTTTTTTTTTGGAGACAAAAATATCTATTCCCCTAATTCTATTTGTGAAACTCTCTGTATATATATAAACATATATATATATCTCACTTCTTGTTGATCTGTTTGGTTGGGGGTTTCGAGTTTTGGGAGTTTGTTTTTGATACTTTTTTTTTTTTTTTTTTTGTTAGTTTTTCCTCAAGCTCTTGAGAGATAAAAATCCAAAGTCTCGGAAAATGCAATCTACGCAAATTGAAAGAGAAACAGAAAGATAGATAAATAGATTGATAGAATAGAGTAGAAGCAAATAGAAATAAAAACTGAAAGCGAAAAAAAAGAAGAAAATAAAAATGTATTATCCAAAAATAAACATGAAGAAAATTATCGTGGTCCTCGGAGTAGGTAGGTAGTCAGTCAGTCAGTCAATCGGAAACATTTGGGGCACTGACTATTGTGTACTCTCTCTAGTGAGGCAAGCTAAGTGGAAGAGCTACTTTTGGAATACAATAATGTTTATATACTAAGTTTATATCTGATAATTATAAAATGGGTAAAAATTAAAAAAAAATTTGCTGCTCAAAAATATGCATTAGATATATTGGATGTAGGATGTAGGGTATCTATTATATGTATATATATTTAGATTAATATGTAGATATATTTATATGAATATTAGTTTTAAGGGAAAACTCACAAAGATGCTTGTGTCTTTGCCTGTGTGTGTGTGTGTCTCTAGATAACCTCAAGTGCAAGTTGAAGTGCCACCAGCGAGCTATGCCACAAGGTAAATAAGTAGGTGGAAGGGGCAGAAGGGAGGGAGAGAGAGCGTGTGCATCATAGGGGCCCACCCTGTGATTGGATTGGCGGCTGTCGGCTGATTATTCTTTACTTCTTATGCTGCTTTTTTACCTCTTAGAGGGCATTTTTTTTGTTTTTTTGTCGAGTGGGTCCTTGTGCGCCACTTTTCGAGCACTTTTCCCATTGTTTCATCTCTCTTCGTGTGTGTGTGTGTGTGTGTGTTTTGAGTTTTCCCTTGACTTTTTCTTCATCTCTCAACAGTTTTAACAGCTACAAGTGCAACAATCGCTAAGAATTAGGCAACCAGCAGCAGCAGCAGCTGATGGGTTCCTTACCATTTCCCAAACCCCACCCCCCACCTCCATAATCTTAAATATTTCAGAGTGATAGATGAGGCTTGAAATTAGTCACTGATAAGTGAGAGGGAGAGTGAATTTGGAAGCCGTCTCACCCCCTCGAAGGGATCAAGTGCGGCAAGAATATACTGATAAGGTGAATTGATATGGAATTGAACTATGTATCGTTAGATAGTTTTTTTTTATATATTTTCTTTTTTAGCCAAATCAGTTCATACTCAAGTTGCTTTGGGTGGAGGACTTTGCATTTATTTAACTTATCATTAAACTTAGTTTTGGTTAAAGAATTTACTTGGTTTTCTTTTTTAATTTCATTGTTTTTTGTTTTTATTTTGAAGATTTTGTAAATTTCCAATAATTTTATATTCTTTAGAATCCTAATAATAAAAATAATTATTACAAAAGATCTTAAAGGGTTCCCACAACTGGAGACCTATTAGAATCGATAGATATCATAAGGTTTCCTCAATAAAGTAGAAATCCTTAAAAAATGCAATATTTTTTAATGATTTTTACTAGAAATGTAGATCCTTAAAATATGAAGACAAAAATTTCTGTTCCAGGTCCTTCTGGTTAAGGTTCTGTAACTTAAAGCTAAAGAAATAACAAGGTATCAAAACGTCGTCTTTAGTTGGTCTCCCTTTCCCTGGGGTTTTTTTTTCTTTGGCGTTTTCTTGGCCAAAAAAAAAAATTTACTGTGGCTTTTATTATCAACGCCAAAACGTATTAATATAATTAAAACGAATGTGTGCTTGTGTGTGTGTCCTCCGTCTCTCTGTGTGTGTGTGTGTGTGAGTTGGAAATAGTGCGAAAATGCGTATAAAGAAAGAAAAAAAAATTAATAAAAAACCATATACTATGAGATTAACGGCCCCGCATATTTGCAGAATCGCGCGATGCAGACCTTGATTGATAACTAAATATATTATACATACATATATATATATAAATGTGGCTAACTTGTATAGGTATACCTCCTACATGTGTAGGAGGAGAAAGACCTTCAAGAAAACTACAAAATATATTATATGAAAAATGGACAAAAAAAAAAAACACACACACCCATTTAAAATGTACGAATTGATGATATCTATGAAAGAAAAAATAAATTGGAATGTGATAATCTATTCTATGTTTTATTAGTTATAATTCTCAACTAGTTCAACCCTTTGAAATTTTGTAAAAAATGTGTTTTTTTTTTAACTTTTGACAACAAAAAAATCCTGTCATTTCTTTAAACTTAATGTACTCTTAGCATTTGACTCAAGTTAATGGGTATGAAGTAACAAAAAAAAAGTGATAGTAAATTAGTTTAGTTTAAGTTTCTATATAAATTGAGTTATACTACGGCACTTAACGTATATGACAGTTGATAAGATTTCGCAGAGAGTGAAAGATATAGATACTACTTATTCATACATTTTTTAGATTGTTGTTGTTATTGTGATTGAGATTTCGTCAACTCACTAACTGGCAAAAGATAGCCAAGATTGGAAGGCATTTAATTAGTTTTGAGGAATATATAGAGAAAACTACAAGTCATTAAAGTATTTGATAAGAAGGACTCCAACTACTTCAAATGGTTTTTAGAGGTCTACTTTGATCTTAATTTTATTTATAAGAAATTTGACTAACTATTATTAATTAACTCTGGATTGTACTTTTAAGTTATTACTCTTTCATTTGATAGTATCATATACGATGTTTAGAAAATATTTATCAGGCATTTCAGGTTTAAAGTTTAACTCAATGTGTAAATACTAAAGCATTCAATGAATACATTCAATATCATAAAAACGAGTGATTTGGTTCTTGAATATACTCCTGAAATGAAACAAATGAGGCTCAAAATATGATTTAGATAAAGTATTGAGAGAAAAACCATAGTCGAATGAATCCATTCAAATGAATGAGTGACAACTACACAATAAAGTGAATGAGTGTGAATGTTAGTACTTGTCGAATCTCTAAAAATAATTAACTCTGTTTAATGAAAGGCAATGAATTGAGTTTCAAAGCAATGTCGAAATGTACTAAGGCACTTGCGAATCATTCGAATTATTTGAATTGTTTTATTTTTATTGGGACAAACAACTAATTATTTGAACAAAAATGTATGAAAAATAATGGCAAAATGAGCGCAATTCAAATTTGAATACCAAAAACTTTAGTGCGCAGTTTTGGATTGAAAAAATCTTGGAAAATCTAATTTAGAAGGAACAAAACATAAAGAAGCCTATCTAATATATAATATGAAATAAAATTTGCTATTATCCATTATATTCAAGATGGATCTACCTTTTACTTAATAGTTAACTAGTTGGGAAAAAGAATTCATCTCCGTAGGTAGTCTGAACAGGTCCCCACTTAGCCACCGACCACAATAGTTAATACTTAATACTAAAATCAGAATTGGAATTCGAATGCATTCGAGTCATAGTAACTCATTATCTTACTTTGTAACTCATTCAATTCGTTTTGTTTCGTTTCTGAGTTCTACGTCAGCACACTCATTCACTTGAAGTCGATTTTTAAAGTCATTCAATTCATTCATTTGGTTTTAAATGTTGTTAACTCGAATTTTTCTATCATTCATGCAGCTTTCTAATATCTACATATACATATGACTCTAAAAAGAACCGAAAGTGATTAAAAGAAGGATCTCATCATTAGAAGTCAAGTGCTTAAACACTTTGAAAAATATAGATTTTTTTGACTATTTTTGACATGTTGGCTAATATTTCGTTCTAATATTCTTTCTCCATCGATCTATATTCTTGATAATCCAATTCAATTTGAAATCTAATCATAATCTAAATAAGTATATACAAATAAGTATAACTCTCATGTCTATATTATTTGGTTTATGGTAGTTAGTATACAGCTCCAAAAAAAGAGATAGAGAGAAGAAAAATGTTATGCGAAAAAATATCACACTAAACAAAAGACCAAAACGAAACTGCTAATTAATCGCAAGAATTTCGCATAGAACAAAAAAAAATGAAATAAGATAGTTCATGGTAAAAATAAATATGTTTCTGTTGATCTCTCTACACATATATAAGTAAAATGCTAAAGGCGACGTTTAGAAGTTAATTAAGCAAATTTTTTTCATTTTTTTTTTTGCGGCTAGAACCAAAAGCCGCACAAAGAAAGCCCACAACCCCATCGGAGAGATAGAAAGAGAAGACGAGAAAAAAAAAACGATTCTTCTTTATGCCAACCAATAAGTTCGCATAACATTTTAATACATACGATAGCATAATTGTCTCCCCCTCCCCTCCCCACCCCCCTTCTTGGGGGCCAAAGATTAATGAACGTGTCGAACTTCCTCAAAGTATTTAAAGCACAAAAAAAAGACACACTCAGAAAACCATGAGAAATTGGGAAAAATTGAGCTAAAATAATGTAATAGCGAAAACTTGATGCCCTTTAATGGGGAGAAGAGAATCCTTTTAAGGTGAGAAAACATTTTCATTAACTAGTCAAGTTCTAACCAACGATCTAAATGTGTCAGAAACCTTTCCATTTTAAGACTTTTCTAATATGTTCAATACTTACATATGTATATACCCTTTAATCGGGTTAAGGTTAATGGTGGAAAATGGTGAGAACAAAGTTGGCAGAGTTTTGGTAGTCTTTTGGGTCTATTTGGGTCGTAATTTCAGGAAGGTTACGAATCGTGGAAGCAAAACAGAACAGAAAGCCAGCAAAACAAATAACAAAGAATGGTTGAAGAAAACAAAAACCAAGAAAGAAAACAAGAAACCTAAAGACAAAATAAAACACCAAAAAACTGAAGGGAAAAAAGCTTTAAGGTAACAAAATAAAATTATTGTACAATCAAGTTTGCTTGTACCACACACGCACACACACACACACACGCACACACACGCACACACATGTGGAGAGGGAAACAAAAAAAAAGAAAAGAACGTCATATAAATTAAAATATTACATCTACGACCCTGAACCTTGGTTTTGAATTAAGCAAATGTCTTCACTGCACCGTGGTTCAATTGCCATGAAATTCCGTTCATAATCAAGTCTTCAAACTTGAGCTTTTCTTGAACCACCATCATTGTGTGTCTATATTACACCAATAAGGACTATGCGGCAATGTCTTGGCTTGAGTTTTTTCTTTTTTCTCCTTCTTGATTTAAAGTACCTTTCAGTATGAATTCAAATTCTAAAGTATCAAAAGTACTTAAATACTTTATAGCTTAAGTACAAGAAGTTTGTGTCTACTCAAGACAAAATTGTGATCGTACGTGAGTCAAAGATGAAAAGAAGTACCATTTAGTATTGCATTAGTCAACTACTCATATGATGAGTACTTCTGGCTTTACTAAAAATAATGCAGCAACTATCTAAGCTTATGTATGGAAGTACTTATCTATACATAGTACTTATGATTTTTCATAAAACATGACAGTTTTACCATTGATTACATTAACAATTATGCAAAGTAAATATAGAAATATACAGTGGTGGACAGATTATTAGGTACATTTTGTGTTTTTGATCTTTTATTCTGATTTTATTTCAATTTCAATTAACTTGATGAAGAAATTGATTCAATAACTTGTTGATTATTATATTTAGATGCATTTAAACAAATAACTTTAGTTTCTTGTTTCTCAAAACTTCTATATTATTGAAACACTTACATATATACAGATATATTTTTTGAAGAAGTTGCCGATCTTGGAAATTTAGCATAAATTGCTTTACCACATACATTAGCTTTGGGGCCAATTGAAATACATATTCTTCATTCTTGAAAAACTATTGAGAGTAATTCGAATTCTCTGTCGAATTCAATTAAACTATTGAAGTGATTTGATCAGATTAAATGGTTATTGTATAACGACAATTAAGCCACTGTTTGTATCTTAGATATGGACATTTCGATTATTCAGTAAAACAATTGCTTTTGTTGCACTGTGCCCACTATTCAAAATTCACACATTGTTTCTCTTACACATACAAAATGATCAGATCGGCAACCGTATTGATCAATTGGCACGGGCATTGTATTGTTGTTATTCTTATTATGTTGGCTTGTTTGGTGGTCCGTTCAAGTTTTAAACAATTAGAAACAATAAGACCTTTAGATACTCTATAAAAAAACAAAACCCCAATAAACTTTATTGTTATAGTCGTGTCAGTCAACTGAGGACAAGTATAACTTTTTAAAGATCTTTCTAATGTTTCACTGTCTCATTATAGGGTATACAACACATTCGACTAGCCAAGCCATTTCACAAAGGCAATGAACAAGTGTTTGAATAGTTTTGTCGACTGCCAGGTGTTGTCGCGTGGTGCCAATTGAAAGACTTTTGAGATTAGTCAGATGGTAATTCCTTTTCCTTATTCATTGGGCTATCATAGACAACTTTTGATTTCTTCTTTTTTTTTTCTTCCTCGCACACAAATTCGTCATGCGTGCAAAAGTGCGTAAAACGAGTTAAGGAAAAATTGTTAAAATTAAATGTGATAAAAAAAATAATACTAAAAAAAAAGGGGAGGTAAAAAGGAAGGCAAAAGCGCGTGGGAAAATAAAAGCAAAAACATTTTGTTGCGAATGACTGAACAAGAGGGAATAAGATAAAACTAGTGACCCCACTTTAAGGGGTGGCAGGGGGTTGGGGCTATAAGATAAACAACGCAATTTCTAGAGGGTATAGACCCTCGATCAGCAGACAGCTCAAATTTCGGAAAACCCTAAAAATTGAAGAAATCAAAGAACTTCTCTTGGGTATAGGAAAAGTTTCATTGAGATCTATTACTTGGTTTGGTGGAAATTGATATTTGATTATTGAAACATATTACATATTGGTACAGTTATATTATAATAACTTAGTTCTTATGTATGATATTGTATGTTTGTAAATACAAGTATTTTCGTCTAGTCAACATTTTCATTTTGGCGCGTGCAATCATAAAATCAGACATACATATACTATATGTAAAATATATGGAAGGCCTTTCCGTTCATAATGGAGCAAATCTATCTAGTCAGACATTCCATAATACTCGAATTGCCTTCTTGGGAACGGGAACCGGGAACTTTATTCGTTTTCTTTTCTTTTCATATTTTTTATTTTTCAATTCATATATGTATGTACATATGTACATATGTATGTATGTATGGATGTATGTAAGTGTACATAATAAGTGATTTTTGTTTAGGCGGTAATTCAAAACTCAAAATTTTGCTTCTCTCTTTTTGTGTGTGTTTTTTGAAGTGCATACCTATTGAGATATGGTAAAAAACAAAAGAGATGGCAAAAAGTCAAAAGGTAAGGAGAAGTTTTGTAGTGCGCCACTTGAAACAATTGCAATAATTATGTCTGTGTATATCAAGATTTTCTTGATTTTTTTTTAGTTTACTAAATTCTTATGAAGAAGAAGAAACCATTAGAAGGCCGGGGTTAACTTTGACCTCCCTAAAGTTTTTTCGTTTTTTGTTACTCTTATCTAAGAACTAAAGCTGAAACTATCAGAGCTGTTTAATATAGTTAATCTATGTGCGATGAACTGAACTTTTGATGAACTTTTGATGAACTTTTGATCGCTGGTTCCTTTGGGAACTACATGATTTAGTCCTCTCCAGTTGATGAAATTTTCCACAATCATTAATAAGTGTATTTAAGTGACTAATATTAATTTTTTAACCAATCGTTTAGAAAATAACGAAGCTATTAATAAAATTCACATTTTTTAAAGTCATTAATGGAATCTATATGAGATATGCAATTCCTGTGGTATTGGGAAAGTCCATAAGGACTCCTTTAGGAGACATGGAACTCTTTATGAACTTGTTCAGTTCGATATTGGATGATATCTAGTTTTAATGGTTTAAGAGGAGTTTAGGAATTTTCCTCTTTTCCTGTTTTTCCTCCTTCCTGTTCTTCATGAATCGAAGCTTTTGAAATGTATATTTGTATGTAATCAACAAGATCTATATATATAAGTCTATATAGAATAAATTTTTAAAATATTTTCTCTAAGTCTTGATAGATAGATTATCGTTATCGAAATATCCGAATCTATATATATATGTATATGGAAAATAAATTTTCCATGATTTAGCAAAAATTATGTAAACGCCAAAACAATAACAATCACAATTTTAATTTGATCAAAAAGCATTGTTTTTAATTACCAAAAAAAAAAAAGAATTATTTTTGTTTTTTTTTTTTTGTTTTGGTGTCTTCAATTACAGAGCTAGAAAGAGACAGAGAGAGAGAGAGAGGGGTATATATTATATATTGATTTATTTACCTAGAGTGTGCATAATTTTAATTCTTTTGTTTCCAGCCAAGTCGGCAAATAAATATATATATATTAATAATATATACGTAACATTTTGTTGTTGTTGTTGTTGGTGAGAAATTGAATTTCGCTTTTTGGACGATTATTATTATTATTATTATATTTTGGCCACCAACCAAATATGTCAGCAAAAAATCAAAAGAAAAACTGAACAAAAAAAAATTATAAATATTTCCAGACAGTTGAGAGAATTTATATGTAGACTTTTAAATACCCTAACAAGGCTGTTCAAAAGGAAATTCAAATTTTTGGCTTCTCATCAAACTAAATTATAAAGAAGGACAAGATCTAGAGTACATACTCTATATTGATGGTCATGGGATACCCCTGACCTTCTCCCTTCTTGTATGTATATTATGGGCAAAATGCTTTGAAGGCCAAAAAAAATGTGGTTCTTGTTGTTGTTGCTGTTGGTGAGGTGCAGGAAATGTCACCTTAAACCAGAAATCATTGACTTGGCGTTTTTCCCGAATCCGAAACAGAACCCCACACCTTCCGCCTCCATCATTCATCCCCTCCCCTCGTCCAATGACCGTCTTGACGACTAAATACCTCCCCTTTTAACCTACCACCTCCTTCCCTCCACCTCTCTCCCCCTGTCCATCGCAATGATTCTTTCAATACAGCGAATACAACGTAGTGTGGTGGCTACTACGCAGTTGCTATTTAGAGTTCAAACACTTTCTGGGCATTATTTTTTTTGTATTTTTTTTATGGTCTGGACATAAAAAAAAACCACTCGAGAAACTACCTCACTCTCCCAATCCCCCTCTCTCTGTCTCTCTCTCGCATATATAACCATATGCTTATACATAATTCAAAAGAGTCGAGGAACTTGTTTCGCAGTTGATGGAAAATTTGTTTCATGTAAAATATATAATTTTTCTTCTATTTCAATATAGACTGAGAACAAAACAAAAAGTAAAATATACGCGCACACATATTCTGTGATATGTACAGAGATAGATAGTGTGTGAGAGAGATAGATATAGTACTACTAGTTAGTCTAAAAGACGAAATGCCAAACTCTATTTATAAATAAATAAAACAATTAGAAATATGGTGGGCCAATGCGAAGCAGAAATAAAAAAAAACGCCACAAAATGTCAAAGATAAAAAAAAAAAAAAAAAAAAACAAAAACCAAGAGAAATTAGCATGAAATAATAAATTTATCTACGAATGGTTAGCAACAAGACGCACGCGTTAAAAAAAAAAAGTAAAATAAAATAAAATAAAACAGACACACACGAATAAAAATTTCAACTAGAAACTACAAAAAAAAAAAACAAAAAACTATTTCACATAAAATAGAATTATTACAGCGTAAAAGTTTTTTCGTCTTTGACTTTCCATTAAATTAGCTTGGCGCCTGCCAACTAAAATGGCTTAACCATTTGGGCTAAAAGAAGGGCAGGTGAAGGTGGAAATGACGGGAACAGGTGCCAAAGGCTAGGGAATTCAAAAGAGTTCAGAATTTTCCAGTTTCAGAATGAATATGTCCATGGGACATAATAAATAATTACTTCGGGCAATGATTTGATAGTTTAAGTTTACAACTTTATCGGGAAAATAAATCTCAATCACTCTCGAATATGTAAGTATATATATTAGTGGCCAATATGTAGGTATTGGCTAATTACTGTCAAGTAGTTATCGATATGATATTAAAAGATTGTTAATCTGGAATGGAAACTCTTCTAATTGCGATCCATAGTAACAGTTTAATTATCGAGCTACAATTACCTGGAATTCAATTATCCCAAGTACCAATATTTAAAGTACATTTAACCCTTCTTTTTTTATTTTTGGAATTACAATTAATAAGTAGCCGTATTTCTAAAATCTTTTCTATTATTGGCATTACAATCATCCGAATAGTAATTATCATATACTATTTAGTTGGCTCTAATTACTCATTAGCATTTATTTATTGTTACTACCAAGTTTTGGGGCTTAAATTAACAGCAATTTTAATTATTTAAATTAAATTTCATTAAATTATTCCCATTTCAATTACTCGAGCTTGAATTACTAATGAAGATTACAATTATTCTTATTCTAGAATTGCGATATCAGGAAATATTAAATATTTTCCTTAATTATTTAACTTTTTTTGTAGTTTAAAGTAAGTACTAACTTTATTATGGAACTATTCACATTTTAATTGCTTCACTTTGAATTACTAATGTAGATTACAATTATGCTTATTCTAGATATGCGATATCAGAAAATATTAAATATTTTTTTTAATTATTTAACTTTTTTTGTAGTTTAAAGTAGTTGCTAAATTTATTATGGAACTATTCACATTTTAATTATGGGAGTTCGAATTATGTAATGAAGATTACAATTATTCTTATTTTTGCGATATCAGGAAATGTTAAATATTTTTTGTATTATTTAACTTTTTTTGTAGTTAAAAGTAAGTACTAACTTTTTTATGGAACTATTCACATTTTAATTACTTCACTTTGAATTACTAATGAAGATTACAATTATTCCTATTCTTGCGATATCAGGAAATATGAAATATTTTTTTTAAATTATTAAACTTTTTTTGTAGTTTAAAGTAAATACTAACTTTATTATGGAACTGTTCACATTTTAATTACTTCAGTTTGAATTACTAATGAAGATTACAATTATTTTGATTCTAGACTTGCGATATCAGGAAATGTTAAATATTTTTTTAATTACTTAACTTTTTTTGTAGTTTAAAGTAAGTACTAACTTTATTATGGAACTATTCACATTTTAATTACTTCACTTTGAGTGACTAATGAAAATTACAACTATGCTTATTCTAGATATGCGATATCAGGAAATATTAAATATTTTCTTTAATTACTTAACTTTTTTGTAGTTTAAAGTAAGTACTAACTTTATTATTCACATTTTAATTACTTCACTTTGAATTACTAATGAAGATTACAATTGTTTTTATTTTTGCGATATCAGGTAATATAAACAATTTGTTTTTAATTATTTAACTTTTTTTGTAGTTAAAAGTAATTACTAATAAAATGTTTGCGTTTATCTAGTTGTTGTTTTTTTTTTTGTTTTTCTTCAATATTTTTTTTAATTCATTTATAAGTTAGTTTAGTTTTTGTTATGACATTCTAATGTTATTAAAGTTGTTTTTTTTTTTTTTAAATATAATTTTAAACCTTTAATTATCTGTATAATAACATTTGGTGGCTTTCTTTGATTTATGTTTGGTGAATTAATTGGTAATTTTAAAACTAAAATTGGATACGATTTGTATGGACTTTGATTTCAGATCCAGCTGAATGTCCCTAAGAGGTACATATATGAGAAAGTTCACGTACAAAAGAATAGTTTATAAACAATTTCTAGAATTCTTCTAAGGATATGTGGATAAAAGCTGAAAACTTTTTCAAAGTATTCAATTTTCGATTTCAGAGTCGATCATTTTTTAAGATTTATTTATTGGCAGTGATGGAAACATCAAACGCCAAAATGGACAGCAATAAACGCAACTAATTCGCGGGCAAAATGTTAATTCTTGATAAATGTTTAAATGCCGAAATTGTCTCAATTTAAATTTACACACTCCACACACACACATGGACACACATACACACACACTGGCATACATATTGTGGATAATTTTTAGCTTAACAGACCCTTTTGTTCGAAATTCTGGGCATTTATTATTAAGAAACACCAGACTCTATATAGATTTAGAAAATATAGCCAGCGGGGTTAAGGGGTTGCGGTAGGTGAGTGGTGAATGGAAGCGGGATGTTGAGAGGAATGAGCGGTATGGGGGAGGGAGGTGGGGCCGCCATCTGATGTTTTCCGTTGGCGTTTAAAAGTTATTTATTTTGCGACATTTTGGCATCAAATCAAAAATTCGTGCATAAACTATTTTTGAAGAGCCATCACATAGAGGCAACTGCTGGCTAGGCCATGCTAGCCTCATCCGACCAGGGTGACAGACCAGCAGCAGCAGCAGCAGCAGGAGAAGCAATAAAAAAGGAGAAGGCGTCGGCGGAATGGGGTGGAGGAGAAGGAGGATGATGCCGGCTGCCCGACTGGCGACTAAAACGTTTTTTTTTTTTTTCCTTCTTCCATTTTCGAAATATGTATGTATATATGAACATACACATATATACATATACATATACATATGTGTATATATATCTCTTTTTTTTTTTTTTGTCTTTTGGATTTATGCGATTTTGATGGAATCATTCTCGTCCGACTTGGACACGGACGCCACACAGTGATAGCGATGCCATCTAAAAATAAAGCCAAAAACCAGGAAGCAAATGAAATAAGCAATCAACATACAGACAATACGACTCTGCACATACCCATTAAGTTGAGTCTTGGAATATTCTTGGTTTCCAATACATATTATATAAAAACCTGATAGATATGTAAACAAAAGACTAGGCAAACTGTTTCTATATAGAAGGTCAATCTCAGTACAGTAAGACAAAATGTTAAATCTTTCAATTCGAGAGAAATTTTCTCCTCAAAAGCACAATTTCACCACTAAAACTTGAGAAATTTCGATCGGAAGGATTTTTCTCAAAGTTTTCGATTTCCCACCTCTCAAAAACCTAGTTTGATTATCAGCTATATCGGGCACTGGACCAGATTTGTGTGAATCCGTGATACATTTTCCAAATGTCTCTAGTTGAAACAGTCTATTAAGAGCTTCGAGGACGTAGGGTAAAACCTTTACCATTTGTTTATTTAGTAATTTGCCTAATATACCCTAAATAAATACCCTACCCCCCCCCTACCATATTGCTCTGTATATATGTGGGACTAAAGAAACTGAGACAAAAATATTCCATGTTAAATGCTTAGCACGAGTTAAAATATTTTAACAATAGATAAATGTCATGCAGCTGGTACCTCTCTCCCCACACCCACCACACACAGACCCGTGCCCGTGTTCCTCATCATAATCATTGGAAACCAACTACAGAATCTTCTCATTATTTGCTTTTGCCATTCTTCACATTAAGAAAGGTGTCCTAAATTTGTCTATCCGGCTAAATTTGCTTAGTTGATTTTGACGAACTGACCACCTAATTTGGTTAGAGACTGATCTACATATCCATACGTATGTATGTGTGTATAGACAAACATGTATATATTTGAATACTCTGCACTAGATTTGTATAGCTTTTAACTCTATGTACACAAACATACAGAAGATATCACAGTATGATAATAATGCTGATGATGATCATGAGATGAGATGAGATGAGAGATGTTGATGATGTTGATAATGATGATGAGTCTCGTGCTCGAAAACTGTGGCACTGTCAACATTTGCATATCACTTTTGGTTCGGTAATGGTAATATGTAACAACAAACAACAAATAAATAAATAGCTGGAAATGCCTCAGTCTTGGATCTTATGTAGGTATGTATGTACATACATATATCTCCTTTGATAATAGCCCAGATGTATGTGCGATGCTCTTTTATATATTTTGTTTTAGTTTAATGGTTTTTAAAATCGCTTTATATATCGTTTTTAACTTGTTTTGTTTGTTGTTTCCTTAGTAAATGATTTTCTTTTAGTTAGTTGGTCTAAACTCAAAAAGTCTGATTGATATTCTGTTAGTTTTTGTTAGTGCAACTAATCTAACGATCTTATTTTAATGCTTCTTTTACCTAATCTTCTTTCACTTCTTGTTGCTTCTCTTCTCATCATGATGATGATTATGACGAGGAAGAAGAAGATGATGATGATGATGATGATGATACGGCCCGTCGTCTATAGTTATCGCCGACTGCAATGTTATTTGACAGACGTGAGAAATTTGGAGACAAACAAAACAGACAAACACACAAACAACCAAAAAAAAAAAAAAAAAAGATACTTACATGGTCTTGATAACACACTGCATATCTCTACACAAACACACACACACACACACACTGACAGATATATATCGCAACACACAGATACAAATGACGAGACAATGTTTCAGTGTCATCTCTCTTTCAGGAAAATAATAATAAAAAAAAAAAAAAAAAAAAAAAACAGCTGATATCACATAAAACAAAACAAAAATTCAAGAAATTGTATTTAATTTCTTCTGTTTTTGATTGTGGGAATTCTTGTTTGATTTTTAAACATACTTACATACATAAATAAAAAAAATTCGGTGTCTTATCAAATATACATACAACTTTTATATATGTGTGTATGTGTATATACCTACCTACCTAAGTAACCACCTATACATAGACACCAAATATGGGTGCATGCTCTAATTTCTTGATTACATTGCATGGAACTGCAACATCTATCTATCTAGTGCAAAGCGTTTACCCAAGAGATTAGCATTCGAGAATGGATAATAAACACTCGGCAAGAGGGCAATGAAGCAGAGAGCCAGCCAGTTAGTCAGCCAGTCCGCAGGGAGTACGACTTTTAGATGTAGGAGACTTAGCTCAGACCTCGATCGTTTTATGTTGTTGATGATTACACAAGTGCCGTATCACACACACACATACACACACACACACACAAAATAATAATAATAATAATAATAAAAAAAAAAAAAAAAATTAAGCCAAACATTTCAATACCCTGTTTTTAAAAGAGATCAAGGGCATATGCCCAGATCAATCAAATACATAACTTGTTTTAGTCCCTAATACTTCTATAAATTGGTGACCCCGATGTTGAATCGTTGGTGACCCCAATCAAAGTTAGCGAATTTGTGTAACTTCCAAGACAAGTTATTACAAGGTATTTTAAATTCGTTACTTGCATTGAAAATATGAAACCTTTGCTTAGTTTTCATGTTGTTTTTTTTTTTTTATTTATTTATTTATTTTTTTTTAAGAAAATGCAAACACTGTTAGGAGTGTAAACAGAAAATTGATAAAAAGAAAAGAAGCAGAAAATGAGAAAGAGAAATCCCCGTCTCTCCCAAGACTACCCACCACTTCCACTCATCACTTCGTGTAGTTTTTCATTGGACGAAGTGGTGCGTGGAGTTCAATGAAGTAGAAATTGTAAGTATGTAGTTAAATTCATTCAATATTAGCTCTGTAAATGTTAAGTAGTAAAACTGTTTTTTTTTTTTTCGGTATATCCAAGAAATGTTTGGCATTAGGTTTGGTTAAATGGAGTACACTGAGAGTTAAATAAGTGGTGACCCCGACGTTATTTGTATCAAATAGGCTTTAAGAAAAGTATCAATAGGTTTTGATTAGAAACTGAATATGAAAATGCATTCGAATCCTCTACGAAAGTAGTTAGAACTATTATTTTACCTGCTCTGCGATTGAATGGAGGGTGGGGGGGATCAATAGCTAGCGGCCCACTGATGTCATTTTCTTTCAGTGTATGGGTGGGTGCGTCAAATATTCTAAAATAATTACCATCCCCCGTTTTGGTCTTTCTTATACTTACAAGGGAAATCCGTAAAACATAGATTCCCAAGTGAAAAACCCCTTTGTTCTCTGGAGAAGTAATCAGCCATAGGTCTACCGAATCTTCCTGATAAGTTTCTGCGACACGTCGCATTTTGAGATTTCAGGTTTATTTCGGTTGCCAAGCAGAGTATGCCTCGAACCTTAAGAGGTTCGCTTCGTTCCGTTTCGATCCGACTGATATCGATAACAGTATTATTAGAGTTATAGGCCTATGCATATGAGACAGACCCACACGAGGGGTGCCTTAGGTTTGCTTGCTGGGAGAAATGTTTTATGATTGATTTCTACAAGTGTGTGAGTGTGTGTATATATGTACATACATATGTGTGGCGTGTGTGCTATTAAGATTGCATATTATCGATATCATTGGCGACATAGTCTTAAAGTCAAAAGCCACCGCCATAACACCGAAATGAGGTCTAAACACACAGACACATACATATGTATGTATGTATAGTACTTTTCCCCCATATCAAGCATACGCACAGGTGCGTGCCCAGTTGCTAGGCCTAACTACTGCACACACTTTCCGACAATTTGAAATTCTATTTTGGTCATGATAAATTAGGTTTTAAGCCTCATTCATGGTGGTATAGTAGGTGGTAGTAAATCGTTAAAAGTCTCAGTTTCAGTCTCTAGTCTCCAGTCATAGACCTAGTGCTAGAAGTAAACTGATGTGTAAATTGATGTAAATGTATATAGTTTAAAGTGACAGACTTTTAATTAGCATTGCATGAAAAAGCATTGTAATGAATAGAAAGATGAGAGCAGAGAGCAGAGAAGAAACTAAAGTGACGAAGAAGGCTCGTGAGTGGGTTTAAAAGAGATCAGTTTGCTAGGCCATTTAGCGTTTAATTACTACTACATTATACATACATACATACATATATGGTGCCACTTGTCAAGCAGACTTGGTATAGTATGGTAGTATATAGTAGTAGTAGTAGTAGTAGTTGGGGGGAATTTGGAGAGTGAGTAACATCATCATAGTAATCTAATCAGAGTGCTTGACCTCGTAGTTATACCACACATACATGCATACAACTGTACATGGTACCATGTAATAAAAATCATAAAACACAACGCCATATTATATAGTATGCCTTATCTCTCACTTATGAAAGAAAGAGAACCTCCCCTTCACCTAACCTCTCCCAAAAAAAAGAAGAAATTCCTAAGAAATTTAATGTCTACTTATATCACTGTGTGTCTCTGTGTGTGTGTGTGTGTGTCTATTATCATAGATGATGTATTTTTAACGAAAATTATTAATTTTTTTATACTCAGTACCCATCCATTTGGTTGAAAGGGCATACTAAGGTCACTGAAATCTACTATGACACTTGTAATGTATCTACAAAATGAATATTTAATGTATGGCTTTATAGATTGGTGACCCCGACGTGTGTTGGCTTTTGAAAATTGATATCTTTGCATTGGTGACCCCGACGTTCAATACAGCTAAACTATTATTATCTGTCTGAGGTCCAACATGGAAATATGACCATTTGATAACCATTTGCATTCGATATTGCCCCAAAAATCCACAAGCATCTGATTCGATCTTAGAGAACTTTAATGCTAACCATAAGAACTTGGCCAAATAAGTTACACAAATTTCCTAAAGAGCTCTAAATAGTTTCAGTTTATTGCCATCAAAATTTATATAAATTGAAGCATGGTATTTAAGAGACGACTTCAAAGTTAAGGAAATCGTTTGGTTTTTGGGCCTTTTTTTTTAGTTTTTGCGATAACTGGCTATGAATTAAAGAGCTGCATGGCTCCACTCACAACGTACGCTGAAATGAATTCATTCGAATTGAATTGAATTGAGTGAGTGAGGCGCACACAATGAATTAAATGTGAATGAATGTTGTTGTGTGCTGGAACTCATAACCAAAGTCACTCACTCGAGTGAATTCGATAGAATGAAGCGTAAAGCCGAGTGAAAACTTTGGAAATGCCGAACACACTCGAATTATTCTATTTGTAGCACACACATTTTGAGCATCGTTCATTTCGTTGGAGACAGTTGTGGCAGGCATAATGGAAAACAGTCTAACATATGTACATTAATTTAATTATAATTAGAATATAATGTATACATACATATATAATAAAATAATAAATATAAAAACAAAAATTTTGTTTTGCATTTTCCCTTTTTCTTCTTCTGCTTCAAGCATGACAAAGCCAAAAAAAAATTGTTGTTGGCATTCGAATGAATTCATTTGGCGTTGAAAATTTTTCGGCATTCGCACTCATTCAATTCGTCTATTGTCGGTTAAATGTCGTACGACCGAGTCTTTCGCGAGCGCTTTCACTCACTCAAATTCATGACGTTTCGCATTCAATTCAATTCAACTCATTTCGAGCGTTGTTAATTCGAATGTGCCTTTTTTGACATTCATGCAGCTCTCTACTATGAATCAGCCAGCCAGTAGTCAATATTGATAGCAGTCTTTTCCAAGTAAAGTTGTAGGGCCAGCTGATATGTAAATTAGTTCAAATCTCATTCATTTCCATTAAATCCAGTTTAGCACGAGCATATATGTATATAGATATATATGTTTGTGTATGTATGTGTATGTATATGTATACCATTATAATACATACATAGCTCAATAGAGAATGCCCTCTTACAGAGAGAATTCCAAATTGCTAAACGACACTAATCTAAGATTTATTTAAATGAATCTTCTTCTTCTTCTATTGTCTGTCTGTGTGGCTAAGACAAAAAAGAATTGAAATTCAAAAAATCCCGACGTTCTGTCGACGCTGGCAATATATACATACGAATACATATGAATACATATGAATGTATCTATGTACCTGTTACTAAGAGAATTGAATGGAAGCAAGTGGACAGACAGAGAAGGAGGAATAAAGAAAGAGATGTGAATTCCGTAAAACTTTAAAACCAGATTCGTTTCGATTTGTGGTCCTAACCCAACATTCATGGTATACATTTTCACTGTATGCTGTTCTATGCATATCTAAAATGATATGCCTAATGCTTTTGTCTGCCCGTTCTCATCTCGTTCGCACTAACTTGGCTTACATATGATTTTAGAGTGTTTCATTAGGCGACCTTTTTGGCCTCTACGGTGGTTAGCTAGATAGGTTAAGTTAGCCAGGTAGGTAGATACATACATACATACATACATACATAGATGATTATGTACCTGTTCGCTTGCTTTTGTTTTGTCTCCCTCACTCTTTGTCTTTCGTTCGCTTCTTGTGTATAAGGTGTTTTAAAAGAATTTAGCCGACAATTAATACGATTCCGAATTTTGAGACATTGCGGCTAGAGAGTCTAGAGATGTGAACTACTTTGAAGAGATGTTAAAAATTACAAATGATTGACTCGAAGAGCAAGTATGGAAAAGTTGTTATGAAGTACTTTAGTTAGATATTTCAGTACCTTCTAACATATTCTAAAACATCTTGAGTGCATTTGTTTGTTCTGTTCTTCTAGCACCTCAAACATTACATTTTAAAACTTTCTCAAACTCAAACTCATCTTCGAGAGATGATAAAGATTATATAAGCAACAAATTCAAATAACTTGTCTATTTTACCCCTTAATAAACGGATTTTTAATCATGGTAAAGTCAATTCTAAATTGGCAATAGTTGAACTGACTCGTCTATGCATAAAATGAGGGATTTTTAAGTTATTATTTGGGATTTTGTAAAGTTTTTATCTTTAACTTTAACATAAGTGGATCTAGGACTGTTAAATGTGGAAACTTTGCCCCCTTAAGTATGCAATAGACTTCAAAAGTTATTCATTATTAACAAACAAAAGTTTAAACATTTTTTCTACATTACAAAAATTAAGTTTCTTTTACTAGCTTTTAGTTAGTGAGTTAGTTTAGTAAATTTTCATATCTTTAGTCTGAATTTTTGACTCTTTTCTTCAACTTGAAATTCATTGAAATATATGAAATATTTTCAAATTTCAGATAATCATTCAGCCGAAAACTATAAAACATTTTAAAATCCAATTTTTTTCTTCTTGTACAATCCTTATTTTGGAAGTATTCTTAAGAAGACAATTTTAAGATTTTGGAATGTGTTTAACAAATCGAATATAATCGAAAATATACTAGAAAATATATTGTAAAAATTATAGGAATTTGAAAGCAGATTGATTTTCAAATCGAATCAATCACGATGGCATCTCTAAGTCAGGTTTCGTTATGAATAATATGTTTATAAGCGTGCATACTTAGTATCTCACAGATACAATATCTTGTTTCAAGCAACAACTCTCTATGTGTGTGTCTGTGTGTGTGTGTATAAACTTAATGAATGAGTTAATTCCACATTTCGTAGAAACGCCAATAATAATATTTAGTGGCTACACATACATATACACATACATGGAACATTATGGAATACCATGGAGCATTGAACTGAGGGCACTCCGTATGTGTGTGTGTGTGTGTTGGCCTGTCCCCACCTACCCGTCTACCCTACCCTTATGCCACCGTTCCACTCTACTCGAAAATCGCATAAATTTGTCTTGGCAGATCCCCGCTGACAGCTTCGACAGATTGACTTGGCTCACTTAATTAGCCAAAAAAAAAAAAACCGAAACAAAACGGAAAAAAACAAACACTGAAAAGAAACGAACAAGCAAATCGGAAATCGAAATCGTGGACTCCAACTCCTGTGAATGTTTTAATTGCCCTGAGAAAGCCCATGCCCATAGGAATAAGGAGACAAAGAATAAGAATAACGAGGAGTATGAGAAGAAAGGGAGAATACATACATACATACATATGTAGGTATGTAGGTAGAAGGTGGTAGGTCGGATCATTGCCAACTAGTGCAAAATTTAGCCATAAATGTCATCCAAGTTGTTTATAAAACAAGGCTATAAGCCAAAATGTCTATAAATGTAAATGCATTTGCCCTCAATGTCTTGGCTAATTGTAAATATTTACACACAAGCAAGCTCGCACACACACACACACACACACACACACACACACATATACATATATTCTCCTCTGATCTCTGGACAATCTGGCATGCATTTGCCAAGCATCTTGCTGATAGGTCAATGCTAATCGATACGTTGCATCTCATTACAAATAAATTTGGGTCGATTGGCGTTTGATTTTTTCGTTTCGTTCTTCTTCTTTTCGGTCACGAATGGAAATTTTTTTTTTTTTTTCGAACAAAATATTTCTGTGATTTTCCAGATGAAATGAAAAAAAAAACAACATTTTGTTCCCCCCTATTTGTTAGGCTGAGCAAGTCTCGATTAATGTTCTGTAATTTATTTTTCTAATCAACAATAAAACTTAAATATATACACAGTATTTTGTTATTAACTTTAATTCCCGAAATTGTATTTATTCATTTACTTATTAAAGATTCCCAAATTTGAATTGAAAATATATAAAATCACGTAGTTTGGATTCCGATCTATATAACTATAAACACAATCAGATATCAGTACAAGTATTGAGCCTAACGATAGCGTTTTACTATTTCGATTAGCAATAACTTTATCAGACATTTTTTTTTTTTTTTTTTGGCAAAACTTGACCTTCAGTCCACAAGAAACTTCTTGAGCCAAACTAAAGGTTATTTGCCCCTGGATGACAACTAAATAACTTTAGACACTTGAACACTTTAGACTCAACTTTCAAACGACATTCAACTGTACGTAATTGCTAATTGTGTGAAAGTAATTAAATACTGCATTCTAAATACCATTGAAATTTGTAAGTACTTAAAGGCAGATATTATCAATAGTTATTAGCTTATTATAAAGATTATAGACTTGGCTAAGTTCCCAAAGATTTAGGTATTTATGCTATAGCCAGTATCTGAGATCGTCCTTAAACTATGGTAATAAGGTGAACAGGTGTCTGTAATTTTGAGTACATCTTAGGATAAGCTTCAAAATTTTATATGAAAAGAATTGGAACGATGTATTCAGATTTAGAATATATAATCTATGTTGGGAATGGATAAGAGAGAGAGAGAGAGAATGGGCGAGATAGTTAGTTGTAATAAGCATGACTAAGGAAATAAAGAAACACCTACTTAAAGGCAATGGAATGAATGAATGAATATATTCAGATTAATAGAAATATTGAAATATTTAGTCGAATGAATAACTGAAGTCAAGTGAATAAAAAAACCAGAGGGCCGGGGCTAACTTCGACCGCGCCAAAGTTTGTATACCCTTGCAACTTTTTTGGTAACTCTATCCTTACCTATTAGCCATCAATGTGGAAGAACGTTTTATCTAAAAAGGCTTATGTTTGCGAAAGAATGGCCTACAATCATAGGAAATAACGAAGATATTGATCAAAGTCACTGTTTTCCACCGATCGTTCCTATGGGAGCTATATGATATAGTCACCCGATCTTTATCAAATTCGGCACAGTCATTAACATATATATTAAATTAAGAAATGTTTAATTTAAAAGCAATCGCGTTAAAAGTAACGAAGTTATTTACAAAAGTCACTGTTTTCGACCAATCGTTACTATGGGAGCTATATGATATAGTCACCTGATCTTGATCAAATTTGGCATAGTCGCTTATAGGCGTAGTAAACTCTCTAATATTAAGTTTCACGACAATAGCTCAGAAAATAACGAAGGTATTGAGAAAGTCACTATTCGTGACTTGGCCGTTTGTATGGGAGCTATATTATATAGTCACCCGATCTTGATCAAATTTGGCATAGTCGCTTATAGGCGTAGTAAACTCTCTAATATTAAGTTTCACGATAATAGCATAGAAAATAACGAAGTTATTGAGAAAAGTCACTGTTCGTGACTTTGGGGTTTGTATGGGAGCTATATGATATAGTGGTCCGATCCTGCTGAATCCGAGATATACAACGCCTGCAGTATATACAAGCCTACGTGCAAAATTTCTCTGTAGCTCTTACGGTCTAGGAGGAGTTTGCGTTGATCCAGACGGACGGACGGACGGACGGACGGACGGACATGGCTAGTTGAACTCGTCTCGTCGTGCTGATCAAGAATATATATACTTTGTATGGTCGGAGATGCTTCGTTCTATGCGTTGCACACTTCTGACCAAAATTAATATACCCTTTTTGCAAGGGTATAATGAAGCAAGTAAGTCGACTCGTCGACTTGGGTATACCATACACCTGGTGAAACAAATATTTCAAATTTCGAAGACCAAATGTACATATGTCTATTAAATTGTTTTTACATGTCTTATACTATGTGCTATCTCGCTCACTCTACAAACACACGAGCACTCTAGCGCCGCTACTAGCCAACGTCCAATTCTGGCCTTGTGGACCGCGTAGTAAAATACGTTCATACGCATATTTTACATGTTTCTAGTCCGATTTGAATAAAATTTGGTAGTTTGGTAGAAATAGATAAGATAAATTAGTCTGCCAAATTTAAATGCGATAGTCAAAAAACTAAAGGAGGAAATCGTTTTTTTCTAAATTATGGAGGCGGAAGTGGGCGTGGCAAAATGTGAAAATATATAAATTCTCCGCGCATACTATGCCAGTATTCATACTAAATTTGGTGACTTTAGCTTTGTTTGTTTTTGATAAAATCAGTTTTGTTTAATTTGCGGGGGGCGGAAGTGGGCGGGGCAAAATGTTTAAATAGCCAATATCTGCGCGTCTATTAATCTAGTCTACATACTAAATTTGATGTCGGTAGCTATCATAGTTTTTAAGGAAATCACTTTTATGTAAATTCCGGGGGCGGAAGGGGGCGTGGCAAAAAGTTTAAACAATTAGTTTCTGCGCGCTAACTAAACGAGCATATAAACCAAATTTGATGTCTCTAGCTATTATACTTTTTGAGAAAAACAGTTTTGTGTGATTCCTGGGGGCGTGGCAAAAAGTTTGAACAGTTAATTTCTGCGCACTAACTAATGGGGTATACAAACTAAATTTGAAGTCTCTAGCTGTCATACTTTTTAAGAAAAACAGTTTTATGTGATTCCTGGGGGCGTAAGGGGGCGTGGCCGAAATTCCAATTAACTCTGAACATGTGCATACTACACGAGTATACATACCAAATTTGGTGGCTCTAGCTCTTATAGTCTCCGAGATCTGCGTGTTCATACGCACGGACGGACGGACAGACGGACGGACGGACGGACGGACAGACGGACATGGCTAGATCGACTCGGCTGTTGATCCTGATCAAGAATATATATACTTTATAGGGTCGGAGAAGCTTCCTTCTGCCTGTTACATACATTTTGGCGACTTTAATATACCATTTCACCCTATGGGGGTATGGTATAAAAAGTACTAACATTCACACATTTGACAGATTTGATTGAACAGATACTCAAATGTAATGAATATGACTCATTTTGTAATGTGGGCAGAGTTGAAAATCAAAAGGCGAATGATATTATGAATACTGAATACGATTACAAATGATTTAACCACACAATTACACTCTGTTCAATATTCAAAGTACTTTAAGTTATTAGATAATTCAGTTATTTGCATCAAATATTATTCGGATAATAATATTCACAATTTATAATTAAATCAAACCCGGAACCAAATAGCAAATAATGTAATAAGTTGACTGTGTCTGTTGTCAACTCAATTGCTCCGTTGGCTGACTTAGTTTGCTTTTTGAGACTTTGTTCAGTTTCTTCGTTTTGCGCATGACAAACTACTTAGGACTTAGGAGTTACTTTAACTTAAAGTTATGTCATTGCTCCCAGCTCCAAAACTATTCTTAGATAACCAAGCACATACATCTATCTATATATGTACATAGATGGATCAATTGTACCAATATTTGGCCAGTCATTGTTTGGAGCCTAAACCATTTAACAGCAACTAATAACAAGTCAATTCCATGGCATATTTTAGATTCAACTTTCATATGTATGTGTGTGTGTATGTCTCTTCGATAGTGGTTAGTTGATTTTAATGCCAAGAGACAAGAATCTTGTGATCTAAACTAGTATATTTTAAGAAAAAACATAATATTTCTTAATACACTCATGATGAAAATAATAAGTACACCCCTTAAAAATTAACTTTTTGACTTTAGATTAGCACAACTTTTTTCCTGTTAACTTGATCACAAAAATTTAAATGCACCTTTCTTTATTAAATATTTGTTTATAAAAATTCATTAATTTGGAAAAGAAATATAATTTCATTTAAAAGTTACAACAAATAAAGTGTAATTACAGAATTTCGTGCTTGATGAAAATATTTAAGTAAACTTTAATTGACTAAGTCATATTTAATATTTTTGGTTTTCTAATCAATAAAAATCTATTTTTGTTTCATTATGTGATTAATTTCCAATGTATCCACCTTTATTTTACCATTACTTTTCCCATCCGGTTGGGGTTACTCTTAATCAAAGCTTGGCAGGACTCTAACGAAATCTTCTGTGGCACTTTTTTCAGTTCCCGCCTGATTCTAAAGGTGACTCCACACGCTATCCATGAGATTCAGATCACGAAAACTACTCCTAATCTCGAAAATTCGGACCCTTTCGAATCCTTGAGAGCCATTGGATCCAAAATGGACAATGATATTAATGTTTTTCCAATTAGGATATGACTACAAATGTACAAATGGCTAATCTATCAGTTCGTATCGCAAGAAGGGTTTCTTTGATGCGACTGTATCACATGGACAGCATCCGAAGTTCTTCTTAGCGACGAAACCAAAATTTATCTTTTCGAAAATGACTGTTCCAAACATTTAAGGCGCCCTAAAGCCAAAAACTTTGATCATCGCTACAGTGGAGCATGGCGTTAAAAATATTATACGGTGGGGTTGTTGTCCTGGTATGAAGTATGTCCAATTTTCCTAATATCTGACATGATGGAAGCAGCTGACTACAGGCATGTCCTGGAAAATATTATGCTACCATATAAAGAGGAAAACATGTCCCTACCACTAGAATTATCAACAGGATAACGATGAATACATATACATATGTATGTATGTACCCAAGATGTCACTTAAGTAGATTGATTCGCAGTACATAAACCATCGATAGGACATGCTCATTTCAATCGGTATCTCAGGTTATTTTTCAAGTAATTGTCAAGAAAATATAATGTCTGTTAGGTCAATGTTCGTAATAATTATCATATCAAATTTAATACAAAACGAATCATTATATCATACGGAATTGGATTGGTTAAAAAAAAATAAAAAAATTAACAAAGTTTCATGAAAAGTTCTGAAAAGTAAGAATGTTTGTTCCGATTTTTAAATATAGGTATATAATCGGGGAATATTAAGCCATGTAAATCAAATACATATATAAATATCTGTAAAATTTCATATGAAATTCCCTAAAAAATTGAAAAAAATTCTCATTAAGTTTTTGCGGGTAAAAAACTCATTTGAAAGTCTTGAAGAACTTTTGCTAATCTCTCTTTTAGTTTCTGGTTAAGCTCAATTAAAGTTTCTTCTTATCAAAAATAAAATATATATATTCGAAATATGTCTATATATATAATTTTGTATGCAATGCAATTGGGCTTTTTCGTGTATGTGTGTGTGTGTGTGTTTGTTCTCTCATTCTGCGGTTAAACCTCGAACTGATTCTTTGGATTGCCCTTATGCGTAACCCCCATTTCCTACCCCCATCCAATTCCCCCATTCGATTTATTCAAACAGCGCGCTTCCGCTCATATTTGCAATTACAATTTCAAAAAAAAAAAAAAAACACACACACACAAAACACAAAAACAAAATAAAATACTATTAACCAGGCGAAGGTCTCGACTTTTTGTTACCCTGAAAGCAACTTAAAATTTAAAAACTTACTTAAAAATTGATCAAGCTTACTTAAAATGAAAGTAAACGTGGATTTTTTTTTATATTTTTATGTATTTCAATATATTAAAAAGAAGTTTAAATGTAATAAAATTACAAATTCACAAAAATTTACAAAAAAAAAAAGAAAATTTGTTTTAAATTTTTGTGTTTTTGAATAAGTTTCTTTAATAATTAATATTAATTCTAGTACTTAAAATCTCCTTAAGTAAGTACTTTTGTTATTTTTCAACAAATATTTTGAATTAATAACTTTAATTTTTATTAAATTATTCTAAATTATTCAGTTAAGAGATCTTGGTTTAGTTTATTTGAAAAATTTATAGGGTATAATATTGAGATAATATTTAGAATTTGTACACACACACACACACAAACACACACACACACAGTTGAAGATCAAGACATATAGAGAACAAATATCGTATAATATAGACGACATTCTTATTGACTGAGTTGGTCTTTGAGTTGTTGTCATTGTAGTAAGTTGTTGTTGTTTTTGCCTGTCAATGCCAGAAGTCAAAGTCTGGATTAATCATCAATCAAATAAAGACCAAATGAAACAGACAGAAAAAGGAATAAAGAGGGAGACAGACAGTGAGAGAGAGAGAGAGAGTGTGAAAGATGGGAAGGGCATGTGGGTGGGAAAGAAAGAAATAAAGTAAGGCCAGCATAAATTAATCGCAAACATTGATGAAATCTTCACTTCCTTTCTAGCCCCTTTCCTTTTTCATTCTTGCCACTTATTTCAAATCCATATTGCCTCTCTCCCCCCCCCCCACACACACACACATACATACATACATTCACCTTTTACTTTCATTTCGATTCTCTGAAAACCTCTGGAAAGTTTTATATCTATTTTTTTTTTGTAAACAAGTTGAAGGCGTGGTTATCTCTTCAAATTTTCTTGTTAAGGATTGTGGGAAACGTTTTTATGGGCTGCGTCTTCTTTGATAAACGATAAATTCGTTATAATACATTTTTTTTTTTTCCAAATGTTAAATTCTGCTCGGAAAGCTAAAACTTGTTGTGAATTATAAAAACTTACAATACCTGGAGTTCATTTCTCTCTTTAAGCTTCAATTTAAGACTATTATTATATACCTATCTATGCTCATTTGAAGTACAAACTAAAGATAGTGTTTTTGTTGATATATAGTTACTAACTAACAATTAACAATGCGCACCACGACTTTGGCGTTTATTTTGTTATTGCTTGTGCAACATTGTTGACACTCACGAAGAAAGGCAACAGGCAACCGCAACTAATGCCTTGTCCCTCCTTTCATTCCAGCCAACTCCTTGTCGCTACTTATAAGTAATTTCTGCAGTTGTAATTAAAAAAACAAGAAGCTTGAACCTCAGATTTGTATGGAAATAGGAATGCTCTTTCGGTTTCAACGCAACTGAATTTAAGTACAAATAGAACATAAAATACATGAGAGAGAGATCAGTTGGGTGAAAAAACCATATTTTGACCAAATTACATGTACCCATACAGGGGTTGGGGAAGGGGAAGGAGAGTGTATCCCGGGAACTCCTGTAGACTTCTCAAGTTAAATGTCGGGACAATATTTTTGCGTTCGCACATAATTGAAAGGAGTGAAGTGGTTTGTACGTGCGCCACATGCTTGCCATATGCGACTGTCTGACTCTCTAGAGAATGGCTGAATAAACGAGAGAGAGAGAGAGAGAGATGGCAGGAGGATGGAAAAGAAACGACCAATTTATTTTCCAACAGCACACACAAAAATGCAGGTCACGAAATGTTTAACCCGAAAGGCAAATGCAGGGAACCGCAAAAACAACATGCAATACAACTCAACTCAACTCAACTCAACCCGACTCAAGTCGACTCAAGTCGACTCGAGTATAGCGAAAAAGTGAAAAAGAAAGTCAATGCAAAATGGCAAAAACCAAATGTCTGATGATTGAATGATGAAGGGATGGTACAGGAGTACAGGGGTACAGTGGTTGCGGCAGGGGAGGGGGCGGGTACCCATAACATATTCGCCATAGGGGCATCATATTCAGGGTAAGTCTTTAGTTTCGTTCCCAATTCCCGATCCCTGTCCCGCATATCATGAAACGCATTAGTCGATTGTAATCGATTTTTGAATGGATCAAAACAGTGACCACAACAATATAATAAGAGGAGAGAGAGAGAGAGAGAGAGAGAGAGTGTGTGTGAGGGAGAGAGTAGGAGAATATGGGCAGATTTAGGGATGAACTATGAAATTCCCTTAGACAGATGTTTATAGAAATAGTTTTACAGTTTATTAGTTCCGTTTGTGTGTTGAGCCATCCTTAAAAAGGACCTACATACAGATGTATGTATGTAACTAGTCCTGGCTCAACCAAATGCATGTTAACTGACAGTGAGTTAGTGCAAGATTTATACTCAAGTTTAGAGACTAACTACATTTTAATCAACGCATAGATCGAAGCATCTCTGACCATAGAAAGTATATATATTCTTGATCATACGAGATCAAATAGCCATGTCCGTCCGTCCGTCTGGATCAACGCAAACTCCTCCTAGACCGTAAGAGCTACAGAGCTGAAATTTTGCACGTAGGCTTGTATATACTGCAGGCGTTGTATATCTCGGATTCAGCCGGATCGGACCACTATATCATATAGCTCCCATACAAACCGCAAAGTCACGAACAGTGACTTTTCTCAATAACTTCGTTATTTTCTGCGCTATTATCGTGAAACTTAATATTAGAGAGTTTATTACGCTTATAAACTACTGTGCCAAATTTGATAAAGATCGGGTGACTATACCATATAGCTCCCATAGGAACCATCGGTCGAAAATAGTGACTTTTGTAAATAACTTCGTTACTTTTAACGCGATTGCTTTCAAATTAAACATTTGTTAGTTTAATATATCTGTTAATGACTGTGCCAAATTTGATAAAGATCGGGTGACTATATCATATAGCTCCCATAGGAACGATCAGTGGAAAACAGTGACTATGATCAATATCTTCGTTATTTCCTATGAGTGTAGGCCATTCATTCGCAAACATAAGCCTTTTTAAATAAAACGTTCTTCCACATTGATGGCTAATAGGTAAGGAAAGAGTTACCAAAAAAGTTGTAATGGTATACAAACTTTGACGCGGTCGAAGTTAGCCCACCAGAGGGTCTCTGGTTTTTCCATGAGCTTGAAACAGTTGAAAATTTCCGTAATACAAGATGAAATTTTCACCAAATTGAAAATTTATTAAATGAAATGCATGAGCAATAGATTTGTCAGCTAACGTTTCTTAATGGTTTTTCTATTATTTAAGTTTTTATTTTTCTTTTTTTGTACTAAACATGATAAATTACTTACTCAAACCAAAAAAGTTTGAAAAGAAATTATATATATTTTGAAAGAATCGTATGATAAGTGGGCGGTCGATTTTTTTTTTTTTGCTATTTTAGAACCACAACTACAGAAGATCAAACTTTGTGTCTGTGTTAGGTACTTGTCAATTGATTTGCTTGTTTTTTTTTTTTTTTTACTTTTTGCCACCGACACCGGAAAATTTTTGTTGGCTGTATTCACTAATTTAGTTTGGCGAGGTTAAAGACCTCCAAAAGCAAACAAAAAACAATTAGCAGACAAAGTGAAAATTATTTTCCTTTTGCTATATATTTTGTAGTCTGAAATAATTTTGGTCGGTTACGCATTATTAATTAGTACTCAAAACCGAATGCTGAATGAATATTACAGTTCTATGGGCAGTTCTTTTTTTTTGCCAATAAAGTGACAATCAGTCAAACATCCAAGCAATTATCCAGCCAGTTATACACTTACTTACCCATTCATTTAGCTCATCATCATCATCATCATCGTCATCATTGTGGAAATTAAAAACTCGTAAAATAGGAACAAACGTAAATTGCAGCATAACAAGCATTTTATGATTCATAAAAACAAAAATAACAACGAGGACACACCCAACACCAGGGAAAGAAAGAACCAACCCAAAAACAAAATAAATAGGGGAGGGTAGAGAGTGGGAAATGGTAGGGGATTTGATAGCTATGCCATTAGGGCAATTATGCAATGTACTCCCGGTAGAAACCATGACCATACCCTCACCCAATTTCCAAAGTAAGCCCGCTTAGCCCTCAAATATTTACGGTTTACCACAATGTGGGCAATTAAAAGGACTTTTCAAAATTCATACAAACATACATACAGCTCGATTTTTTCAAGTCAAGAGAGCAAACTTTTCTCTTTGAAAGGATTCTTAATGCTCATATATAGGATCTTAGAGGCAGTTTGATTTCAGTTTCATTCCGATTGATAGATGGCTTATTAAATGGCATCTATTTGATTAGTATAGGTGTGGACATATGTACCTGTGTGTCCTTTGGCTTAGACAAACTTGGGAATCGACAAGCCTGATCCTCGTTGTTCATTGACTGGAGCACATAGAAAACTTCTTTATCGAAGACTGGCATTTGGGATGTACATAGATATTATTATGTCTTTAAATCATTTAGAAAATAGTTTAAGCGAAATAAGTCACCATTAACTTTAATGGATACTACAAACAAAACAGATACCTACACATATCTAGTTCATAAACTATAAACTTTGTACTTCCATGACAAATTTTAAGTTCTTTCGACTTAATGCAAAAGTTTTTACCATGAATTGCAGTTATATAAAGTGTTTATTAGATTAGAAACTTGGCTAAAACCTCTTTGTAAAGAAGATTTAACAAGGAACAAATGTGCGAGGACATTCCAAAGTCCCAAAATTATAGTTATCCAATTATTAACTCTGCAAGAACAAGTTTGAGAATATTTGAAATGAAGTGTTTAAGGAAGTCGATCATAGATATATATTTCAGTTAGCTAAGGCTTTTTAAAATAAGCAAAACGTTTGTAATTTCTAAGATTTCCTTTCTTATCTATCGAAAAGTCCAATGTCGATGGGGATTCGAACCTATTTCAAAGGATATCTAGTATTCTTTAGTATTCTAATGACTCCTAGATACAGAAAACTTCGCCAAATTTGTTGTAACAGTTTTTAAATTTCAAATTGAAAGGGCCCTTAGAAATTAATTCTACTTAAATTGTATTTAAGAAGCTTAAATTGAAATGGAAATGAAATACAGTCTTATAGAATAAATGTTTATTGTTTATTTCGTTAAAAAAGTTAATATAAAACATAAATTTCTATCTTAAAACATAAGCTTATTCAAGCTGATTTACCTAATTTAATAAATTATGTCATAATTTGTTGAATAAAGGACTAAAAAGTCTCTCTATAATGTACTTGAGAAACTTTAAAGATGCTAAAAATTCAACTTTATCTTAATAATATCATAGATAATCAAGATAAACTTGAAAAGTTGAAAAACTTTTGAAAAATTAGAGGTAAGAGAATTTAAAATCATCTTTCGATTTTCTTATCCTGGTTAGGTTAATAAAACTGATCATTAACCAGGATACGAAAATCGAAATAAGATTTAAGATTCTCTTAGCTCTAGTCTTGGTATTCTTGGTCAAAACTAGTCAAGTTCTGTTGGAATCATTAGCTTTTAGCTAAATATTTATAACAGAAGGCAATGTCAAAAAATAATGATAAAAGGATTCTCAAATTCCTAGTGATCCTGCTAAGCAAAAGAAAAAGTTTGTAACATAATTTCTTGGTAATTGTAATGGCTAAAATAATCCCGGAAACAACAACAAACAAGAAGCAAGTAAGTAAGTATAGAAATAGCAGAGAAATGAGAAAAAAATAAAAACTTGGGCGCCTGGTGATAAAAGACACAACATGAGGTACTCGTAAGTAAGTTTGGGGCCGTGCATGTGTGTGTGTGTGTGTGTGTGTGCTCTGCTTTGGCTTGTTGGCTTTCAATATTTCAATAATATGCGGCATTTCTTTCTAATTTTTTTTGTCGAGTTCATTGACATTTTCTTGGCGACACTTTATATTTTTTTTTTTTTCTGTCGCACGGTAAATTTAATCATCATTATCACTAGGAGAAGAGGAAGAAGACGAACAAAAAATGATGAGATGTCTATGTTCTCGTCAGCTGTTTGTTGCTCATCATCAAAAAAGAATAGCAACAAAAAAAAAAAATAGAGAAAAGCAGATACAATTCTATAAATGCTTTTTCATTTTATACCCTGTACATTGCATGGCCTCCTCTTGGTTTGACAAAGGGTATATAAGAGACATGTGAGGCGAAGAGTTTCTACATCCTGGATAAGCGAGAATTTCTAAAGGAAGGATAATATGAAAAGTTATTAAAATCATTTAGAGTGAAGTTAATTGATTAATTTTTTATAATTTCTTAGACATTTTCATATTACACTTAGCAATTTATACAAACTCTGATCTTATTCGAATCCTAATCGAATACTCTTTCTGATTAAAGTGTTTATAAATGATTTCATTTTCTAATCATTAAGGCTTGGTCCCTTTTTAGAGTCATATGTTTAACTATATACAGCGATACACTTAGTTTTAGTTATATAACTCAGATTTAAAGAGTTATTTTCATGTCATTTTCAATTTAATCAAGAATGGGACTTTAAAGAGACTCATCAAATTCAAATCTGATGAAACTAATCATTAAATTTAATCAAGAATGGGACTTAAAAGAGACTCATCAAATTTAAATCTGATGAAAGAATCTTTCAACTGATCGGTGGGTTCATTAAATTGCATTACTTTATATAACATTCATCCATTACTTTATTACATTACACATTATTGTATACATTCTGCATTATTACATTATTCATCACATTGTACATCATATTATACACTAAACTATTGAATGCAATGTTGAAACATATATTTAGTAGTAGTATTAGTATTACATTACACATTGTATTAAACATTGCATTATTCATTATATGATATAGAAACTTATTCATTAGATTGCTCATTAAATTACATATTTTTATACAGAATGAAGAACAGAAAGATATTTCTATTCATTGCCAATGGATATGAATGGATAATTCACTCTTAATAGAGGGTAATTCACAGTCGACACCGGCAATATCAAATATATCATACAGATAATTTTCACATTCTTTCTTTTTTTTTTTTTTTTTTTTTTTAGTACAGCCCAACGCAAACAAAATTACACACATATGTATGTATGTGTGTATGTATTTGTGTACATCTGTCTATCTGTACTTTATAGTTACCAACGCGATGAAAGAAAGTCTGAACTTTGGCCCCCTTGTGGAGAGAGAAGAAGTTTTCGAGCTCCACATTGAAATGGGGGGCGCGGCAGGTCAAGGAGGTTGTGATCATTGTGCTAATGACCGGATGACTATGACTACTGTCTAAACTATTGCCACATGCTCAGAAAATCAGACATTCAACTCAGCAGCTGAGATTTTTCTCTTACATGGCATACTTACTTTCGAGATCATGTAAAAAATGAAGCAAGTAAGTCGACTCGTCGACTCGGGTATACCATACACCAGGTGAAACAAATTTTTTTAAATTTCGAAAACCAAATGTACATATGTATGTCTATTAAATTGTTTTTACATGTTTCATAGTATGTGCTATCTCGCTCACTCTACGAACACACGAGCACTCTAGCGCCGCTACTAGCCAACGACCAATTCTGGCCTTGTGGACCGCGTAGTAAAATACGTTCATACGCATATTTTGCATGTTTCTAGTCCGATTTCAATAAAATTTGGTAGTTTTGTAGAAATAGATAAGATTAATTAGTCTGCCGAATTTGAATGCGATAGTCAAAAAACTACAGGAGAAAATCGGTTTTTTCTTAATTATGAAGGCGGAAGTGGGCGTGGCAAAATATGAAAATATATATACTCTGCGCGAATACTAAGCCAGTATACATACTAAATTTGGTGACTTTAGCTTTGTTTGTTTTTGATAAAATCAGTTTTGTTTGATTTGCGGGGGCGGAAGTGGGCGTGGCAAAATTTTTAAATAGCCAGTTTCTGCGCGTCTATTAAACTAGTCTGCACACCAAATTTGATGTCGGTAGCTGTCATAGTTTTTAAGAAAATCAGTTTTATGTAAATTCCGGGGGCGGAAGGGGGCGTGGCAAAAAGTTTAAACAATTAGTTTCTGCGCGCCAACTAAACGAGTATATAAACCAAATTTGATGTCTCTAGCTGTTATACTTTTTAAGAAAAACAGTTTTATGTGATTCCTGGGGGCGTAAGGGGGCGTGGCCGAAATTCCAATTAACTCTGAACATGTGCATACTACACGAGTATACATACCAAATTTGGTGGCTCTAGCTCTTATAGTCTCCGAGATCTGCGTGTTCATACGGACGGACGGACGGACGGACGGACGGACGGACGGACGGACGGACGGACGGACGGACGGACGGACGGACGGACAGACGGACATGGCTAGATCGACTCGGCTATTCATCCTGATCAAGAATATATATACTTTATAGGGTCGGAGAAGCTTCCTTCTGCCTGTTACATACATTTTGGCGACTTTAATATACCATTTCACCCTATGGGTGTATGGTATAAAAAACAAAGAAAAGAAACAAAATTGTATCACCTTGTCCTTCCACTTCACAGTCTACAAAGTCCAGTTTTACTTCAGGGCTTGCCCCTTGCGGTGAAACAAAAAAAAAAAAAACAGGCTCCTGAACCATCCTCTCCGTCTGCGTCTTTCCATGAAATGCTAATTACAATTCTCACTTGGCTGACGATGGGCTCATCCTCTGACCGCAGTTTTGTTTTCTTTCACATTGGGTTGTAACACCTTTTCAGTTCGTTGACAACTTAAGTAAGACAACGAACACTGTGTCCACCTAGGGCATTGTCATCCCTAGGTACTTACATACATACCTCCAGTTTACTAAGGTATACATTTGAATGCTTGAATGGATCAAAGTGTTTACCTAAAAGATCATTGCGCATTTTCGTCCTTGTATTTTTTGTTGTTTTCTTCTAATTCAATGTACATAGCGGGAGGGCAAAGTTTTTGGGCAAATTTCTAATGACAATGAGACACTCTCCACAAAATTTAAAGTGCAATCTCTTTGTCATGTAATTCAGAAGAGAATTTTGTATTATGCTAGCTAAAAACTTTAATGATTTATAAAATTTCAGTGACTTGTTGCCTTGAATGCAATCAGGAATAGGCCACTCAATGTTGAATCTTCTCTTAACTTATGATCAGAGCATAACAACAAGCTTGAAATATTTATTCTAAGTCGAATGTTGCATCGGAGTTCGCCTATTATTCCTTTTCAAGACGAGTTTGTTTGTCAATTCGCTTAAGGGAAAGGAAAACAAGGACACAGAAGGTAAAGGAATGCACCAAGGACGCTAGCAGCTTTTATCTGTAACTCAACTGAGACACAGTATGATTCCATTAGGTTGTGGGTGTTATGTGAAATTCAAAGAGGCAAAGAGTGTCATCACGATTCTTCTGCTCGAACGAAGGAGATCAGACAACAAGGCAGTCATTCTTCTGGGAAGTAGGACAAGCTCTTCGAAGTTCGAAAATGGAGAGTGAAACTGCTCCAAACCCGATTCGAAATATATTTTTGGCGTGTTTCCGTTTTCAAATCGTTTTCAAACCTAAATGCAATTCAATTCTAATCCGAGAGTTAGATGTCCCTCCAAAAAACACAAATGGTAAAATCCTTAAAATGAAAAGAAAATAATTGACTTTGATGACATAAAACGAAAATGTTCAGTTCATCTGTCGATTTGGTAAGTGGTATGTAATTTAAAAATTGTTTTTAGGCCCTTATCTTTAGCGGTCTGTTTGTTCGTTTTTGCACCTTTTGCTGGCTTTCTGTTTTTGGGAAATACCTGAACCTAATCCCTCTCCATGTAACCAGCTGTGGCTAATTGAAATTCTGCCTAAACAGCTCTTTATGCATATTTCACCACGAATGACACGAGTCAAGAGGGACAAAGAGAGAGAGGGAGAGAAACCCGAGGGTGGGTGGTTATGGGTTCAATGGAAACAAAATCCCTCCCCTTCCCATACATCACAAGAAAGCAAATCCACTTCAAAGAAAGTAAGAAAAATACAAGCCATCAATCATAAGGCGCAACTATACAAAAGCCAACTGCAAATATCAGCATAGTGAACTGATCAATCATTGACCAAATAATATATCCACATACATACTTATATACCTACATATGTACATAGGTATATACATAGATACATATGTATGTATGTATGTATAAAGAAAACTGCCAAAGAAACAAAATATTGAAATTGTTTCATATCATTTAGATTAGAAACTATAACATTACAAAGATTATTATTTACTTGGGTTAGATTAGACTGATGGACCTCCCTCACATATACAGCGAAACCTTGATATAATGAATCTAAAGTTAACCAGAAAACTCGTCTTTATATCTAACTAAGGTTGCCACATGATAGCAGGGTTGACAGACACAGCACAGAATTGCCTTATCAACAGGTACCTTTTATTAAAATTAGTTTGTTTTCAAAGAACTTAAAGGAAAATGTGTTATGTTGAGTCATTCGTCATTATAACGAGGTTTCATTGTCGTTTTTTTGCGAAGTGCCTTGGTTTGTAGCTCCTGCATTCCCCTTAAACGAGTAAGTGCTGCTATAGGGATATCCTACTTTAAGGAGTTAAAGGATTCTCCAAGTTTTTGACTGATTTTCATTCATGTCTCAACTTTCGTCAAGGATAACTCGACGCAGGATAGTCTGAAGCTTAAATTTTTATCCAGCTATAGATTCAGCAAAGATAAAAGTTCTATTCCCGATCTCAATCAGAAGAATATACCCTTAAAAAATGTTTCATTATGCTGAAAACTCTAAAAATCCTGCAAACTTAGTCAAATTCTAACAAGAGTTTTTCAAATTGTTGATTTGTTTTTGGTAAACTCTGAAATTTGAAGAGATTTTTTGTGAATTTTAACCCATATATAGATCGATCTTAATCAGAGACAAGCAACAGATGGGTGTGTGTGTGTGTGGGTACTTCAATGGGCCGCAATGTGATTGCGTGAGCTTGGACCATTTACAATTTCAGCAACTGTATTTGATGATTGTATTGGCGGGAATATGGGGTAGAGAGGGGGACAGGGTGAGAGAATTATGGATGTTAATAAGAATGAAAAATAAGACTGGGGGTGAGGCACACCACGGCATATGGGGGATGGCCAAATATAGCCCAAAGGATGCATGCATTTGTAGTAGTCAATCCGAAGTACCCAATTTCTGATCATAATTTGAGCACGAAACAAGCGACTAATAAACGGCAATCGACGTCTCATGCCCTGGACCCCGGCACCCTGATACGACTTGGACTTGGACTTGGACCTGAAACTTGGACATGATTACCCCCCGAAAGAAAACTTGTTTCATTTACGTTGCTCTCTGGCCTCGTCGTTGTCGTTGTCGTTGCCGTTGTCGTCGATGGCAGCAAAACTAGAGCGACAGCTGTTCTACCTACCCAACACACAGAAAAGTGTGTTACACTAAGAAAAAAAAAAAAACAAAAATAAAAAAATACACAAGCAGAAATAACAACGCAGAGAAACTTTCAACTAGGTATCAAATAAAAATAATAATAAGAAACCAAAAAAAAAAAAAAAAAAGAAGAGGAAACCTCGTTTCCAGACACGGCGTCTCATCATCCATCAACTAGGCGTAGGGTCGCCAGTCAGACAGAGAAAGAGAGAGAGAGAGTGAGTGAATAGGAGTATCGGAGGGGGCATTGTATTCTGTGTTGTATATATTTTTGTGCTTTTGTTTTGGTTCTTGTTTCTATACGAGCTTCGCTTTCATCCTCCTTTTTCATTCTTCTCCTTTGCCCTCCATACGATTCTCCTGAATCATTGGAGAGAAGAAACCAGACGCCTGTTGCTCTTGGATTGCCTATTGCAACCTCAACCTCAACTGTACTTGCCACTGGAACAGACGCTATAAATTAAAATTATGTTGTAAGCACACACACACACACACACACACGCACACACACACATACTCACATACTCACACTTACTTAAAGAACGAGACGATATAAAGCTATAGCTTCGAGTCCGGTTGGTTTGCCAACAACAAAAGCAAACAACAACAAAATTTGCCATCCTACTTAACTAATTAACAGCGAATTGTATATACTCTGACAAATTTACAATTCCTTATACTTGAATCTTCGAATCCTTGTGCTTGAATCCTTTAAAATTACACAAAGAAACACAATTCCTTTGCATACTTTAAGGCGTATGTTGTGCGTATGTCTATCTATAAAGTTACTTAATCAATTGGAATCTATATACTATGTTTAGTATCATTATGAGAATGAATATCTGAAATGTCAATCTGAATATATTCATTCAACTCTTTAATATTTATGTACATTTTTGACTATAAACCTACGAGTTGAGGTTGATTGATCAGACTAAAAGGTTTTCAACGTCTTTATCATTCAAGTCTTGAATTGAAGTCGTTTTAAAGGTGAACTAAATCATAGCCATTGATTAATTAAATGGTTTGTATAAATATCCTGTTTGATCAAGTGACTCGTATCCTTCACTATTTTCTTTCTCACTCCAAATTCGAATATTTCCTAAACAATTTAGCCAAGGTAAAGTAAACGGCTGTTAGAAAAGTGTTGTAAGCTTTGTCATTCTTTAAGTTGTAATTCTCAACTAGTTTTTGCTTTATGGATATGATGGTCTTTTCAGAACTTTCTTGCTGATGATAGAATATAACTATATAAACATTGCACTTACCTTTTTGAGCTTCCTATGGTTGTATAATCTTAGTCCTACGATGGTCTTGGTGTCGCATAATACCCAAAAGTTGAAAGTAAGTAGTAAAAAAGTCTGTGACTAATTTTGACCTTAAGTTATATACAAATATATGTACATATAAGTAGATGTTAGACTTAACTGTTAATTATTAGCTCATTGTTGGGCAAATAATATAGGGCAAAATTTCAGAACTAGTTTTGATGCGATAGCCCAGTGTCGGTTAAGGTGAATGCCTTCTAAGGCATTCTTGAGTCTGAGTGAAGCAAATTGAATGACTTATGTGTAGGATATTCCATTGTCAGTTAGGGTATAACAAAAGCATCATCAAAAGCAAAAGCAGACGACCAAATTGAAGGCGAGACGATGACAACGTTGAAGATGAAGACGACGAAGAGGACGAAGAGGACAGAAACGGAGGATGACGACGGCTGCGGAGTAAGTAAAAATTGCAGCTTGCAACATTAACATGTTTTATGTGCCACAGATCCCGATTGAGATTCCGAGACATGAGTGGAGAGTCTCTCTCTCTCTCTCCCTCTCTCTTTGTCTCTTACGCATACCGATCTTGTGTACTCTTTGGGCTTTTATTCTCATCCTCATCCTCAACCTCATCTGCGTATGAAAGCTTTTCCCCCGGTCGCTCTTCTTTATTTTTTTTTTTGTTTTCTCGAATGTTTTTTTTTTTTTTTTTTCTTTTTTTCTTTTTTTTTTTGTGTTTATAATGGAAGGAAGTCTGCCTTGCGGAAGGAAGTCGCGCCAGTCCCTCTTCAATTTCAATTTTGTTTAGTCCCTTTAAGCAAATTATGGCATAAAATGTTATTGAACTTTACTACACAGACAATGGGCATCCGACAGGGGAAGGGGTAAAGGGGCGGAGGGAGTGGGAATAAGGTAAAGATAGAGTTATAGCCTATTCAGTAACTGAATCGGTATCCATATGCCAACGCATTGTCTCGGTCTCTATCCCCAACATGTGTTAACAATAATTTTCATTCTTGAAAAACAGAATAAGGCACGCCCACCGCGACAAAATACATACATACATATATATATATACAGAGAGATACATACAAATATTTTAATTGCTTCATTTCCCAAAAACGTGCCGTGCACATGAGGAACGCATTCACGGATCAGTCGAGATCTTTCCATATATACATACATACATATGTATGTTCACATTCATTCTACTTGATATTTATTACAAACGAATGACAGCTCAAAGTGCTAGACGAGTATCCACTTACCCACTTGAAAGAGTCACAGATGATTTGATCCTTCCTAAGGATCCGAGACCAAGGAGACTAAGGCACAAAAACTAAGAATTTGATTGATGACAATCTAACTATTTGTACCAAGTCTAATCTAACAAAAGCGTTGCTATCCCAAGGAAATTTCCTTTCCATCATCATGGTATTTTCCACTCATCATCATCAAATCCTACCTTAACCTTTCCTACTACAACTACCTAAAAGAAAAACAAAATGCATAAGAATCTATAAAATAAAACAGATTTGTATGTAAACGACTTAAACGATTGAGAAACTGATCAACATATATAATTACCCACAAAAAAAAAAAAAAAATCGTGTGAACATGTGTGTGTGTGTCCCTGGAAAGTCCCCCATAGCCATAGAATGGAAAATTGTCAACACAACTCAAGATTATGAAACGAAATGTTATACAAGAATACAACACGAGACCGACTTTGAGTTACCGTGTACTTGAACTATCACAGGTCAAAGAAGCAGAATTGAGAAACTTTGAATTAAATTTAAAAAAAAATATATATATATAAACTTAAATTTGACTGATTTTAATAATCTTCGCCTTTAATTTTAAATACAAAACTCTTTTTAGCTTAGTTTAAAAATTAAAAATTTTATAAGGAAGAGTTTAAAAAACAAAGCATTTTAATTTGATTAAAAATAAAATTATTTCAATAATTTATATACAAAATGATCAAAATTTAAAATAAAATTTAAAAAAAATGGCTAAAACCATTCATGAAAAAGGCTAGTTTAGCTTAATTTAGCCGCACACTAGCGACATCATGTGCACAGAGTTTACAATTTTAATTTTAAAAAATCTTAAGTTAATTTTTTTTGTTAACTTGAAATATTAATTTAAAATTAATGAAAAAAAATCATTTCATGTACTGAAATTTATTATTTTTTTTATTTAAAAACTAATTTCGAATTGATAAAAGAAAATTTCTAAAATTAAAAAAACATACAATACAATTAGTTTCGTGTTTAATTTTTCAATTACTTAATTTATTACAAAAATAAACCGATTTTTTTATAATTTTAAATAGAACTTTAAATTTTTTAGTTAAAAATAAATGTTGTAATAAAACGGAATTTACCACTGAACTTTTAAAGTTAATTTAAGGGTGTACAGAATTGTATCTAAAAAATGATCAAATTTCAACAAACCTTAAATGCCCTTTTATCTTTTCTGCAGGGTATCATACAAACACCGCAGGAAAGAACAAACAGAGCAGAACCAGAGCCAAAGATAAGGTAAGTCCAAGACGAAATCTTCTTCGACATATTAACATAATCAATGAAGTATTTATTTCCTAAGGGCTGAACTAAGTATCTGGAGACACACACACACACACACACACACACGCACATGCATATGTGTGTGTGTGTGTGTGTGCAGGGCAAAGGCAAATGCACTTAGAGAAAACAAAAAAAATCTTCCAATCAGCAACTCTCGACCCCCTACTGATGAGAGAGTTTGTATTTCGTGTGTGTTTTTTTCTTTTTTTTTTTTTTTTTTTTTTTGACAAGACAAAATGCGCACACACACAGGGAGACAGAAGGAGAGAGTGAGAAAGAGAGAGAGAAAGAGAGAGAGTCCGAGGATCACAAGTGATATTTGAGTAAAAGTCAATGGAAGTGAAGTGGCAAAATGTCGACGTGAAAAGGATAATAAAACGAATGTACAAACACCCTAATGCATATCAATTGTTATTTTCGGTTCGTCCCTTCTCCTACTTGTTACCCTACATTACCCAATATAGGGTATATACACTATTAGGCATACAAAATAAACCAAAGCTCCAAAGAGAGTCTCAAACTCGATGAAAATTCAATGAGTTTAGGGCAACAGAAAGTCGACTCTTTGGTCCTTTTTGGTAGGTATATATAGCGCAAAAGGAAACGTTTAACGCTAAACACTTGAAATGTCAGGCCAAAAAAAGAGAGAAAAAAAAGAAACCCAAATCCCAGAACCTTATCTGCGCGCACATAAAGTGCCAAAAATTATGGCAAAAGGAAATTGAGAGCCGCCTTTTGACTGTTTCTTCTCCTTTATTTCGTCATGACGGTCTTCAATTGCTTTGCCTTCTCCTGCTTCTTCTTCATGTCAAGTGTTATACGTGATCCCACGTAATTCCCACTATATATATATATATATTGGCGATCCGATCTAATCATAATTCATTCAACATAATCAAATCCCAGAGCAGTGGACAAAAAAAAAATGTGTTTTTTTTTTTTTGTTTCATTCATTCATCATCAAGTCAATGGGAGAATAAATGAATGTCGTCTATATAGGGATGAGGTCATTTTAGTTGATTTTTAATTGCCATTTCTGTATGGAGGAAGGAAACGGGAAGACTTTTTGATATTTAAATTTCTTATCGCCTCTCTTTTAATTTTCCCATTTAATGTAAAACAATTAAAAATTATCAAAACGCCCAGCCAACTGAAAGCTAGGGAAAAACAAATGGAATTCATTAGAATTTCATTGACGTTTCTGTGTGTGTGGTTTTTTTTTTTTTTTTGTTTTATCAATAAATTTTGTGTGTTTTTAGCAAATTTCAAGCCCTTCAATTGAGTTGTTGTTATGCTGAAAGGAAGTGTTAATGATATCAAATGTAATCGAATGCTATTATTATGCTTCAGCTTCATTACTTGAAAGTATTTGGAAATCAAAACAGAAATAAAACACATTTCAAATAGAGAAAGGATAAAACAGAAGCTTTCCACTTGAAATGGTGTAAAGGCCACGAAAAAGTGTTTGAAGTTTGGGTGCTGTGCCACATAGGTGGATCTAGGTGAAATTTTCCCCTTAAAGTATGCAAAACGCAATAACTTCTTGTGTGCCTTGCAATATAAAAAAGACTCTAACCACAATGTTTGATTCAAAGATCATTCCAAAAGTTCTTTGAATGCATTTCTAAGTTGGTTAAAGGGCAAGTTTCCACCACTTCAAAGCCCTAGATCCGCCTATGGCTGATCACGATCCTGTACTTAGTTTTTGTTCATCGAATTTGCAGTATTTTACTATATAAAATAAGCATAATATTATACTAGAAACATTTGTATTTTAGTTAGATTAGATAAAAGTTAGATCAGAGAGCTATCTTACACTTTGGATATGCTTCTAAAATGTTTAAAATTTCAAGCCCAAAAGTCTGCTATAAAGAGTCGAAGAATTTTTGGAATCTCTTGCATCTAACAAATCGCTTGTTAGTAATGTTTGCAAACAGAATATTCTGAAATCTATTAAAAATTAACAAAGGAAAAGTTTTTGACTCTCTGTAGCACACTTTCAGGTGCTTATTTTCCAAAATGGACCAAAACCGAGGTCATACGCGAATTACATAGTTAGGAACACCTCTCAAATAAAAGTAACAAAAAATCATGTCGGCCTGTGTTATTAACAAAATAAATTATTTCAAAAAAGATGTCCCATTTCACTTTATTTTTTAGGAGTTCAAAAGGAAAATGTTTCAAGCCAAATTAGTTAAACTCTTTTTATTTTTTTAAATTGAATTGCCAAGCGAAAGAAAATCAGTCAGAAAAAAAAGTTGTTCTCTAGTTTTTTTCTAAACAAAACCTTTTAAAACATTTAAAGACAAGCAATTTTAATTTCTTTCAATTCTTAAAGTTCTTTAAGAAAATTTACTATAAACTTTCATGCCTAAAAGTATGCACATCATTTTTATTTTAATAAAAGCAAGCGCCAAGAACATTGACTGTTAATGCAGCCTGTTAGTTAACATTTTGTGAGCCCAATACTGGGAGCCGGCTAAAATACTGGGTGCCAGTATTTCTTTAATTTAATATGGAACGTTTTGAGATGATAAAGCAATTAAATGAACGCATGGTTTTTGTGCCAAATGTTGATACACTGCCTATGGAGCAATTGGAGGAGATCTATAGAGGATTTATAGTGCCTCAACCACGCCGTGAGCAGAGAGAACGACAACGACAACAACAACATGAAATATCACCGAATTCTGGAACAGCTTTGTCCCTGCCCCTGGAAATGGAGCAATTACGAAAGCGCATTCAAGTTGTCTCCGTGGCTGAGAATAGGAAAAGGGGAACACAAAATGATGCAAATACAATCGCAAATCGCAAACGCATTAAGATGGACCTGCCCTGACCTCCAGTTTATTCAATGCGCCAATCCCCATGGCTCTTGATAAGAATCTCTCGCATCAGTTGTCTTGCGATTATTGAACGAAATGCATCAATATGAATTATGGCTGTGTCTATTGGTCATATTGTGGCTGCCTGGACATATAGTTCAATCCTCATATGTCCTGCCTGAGGAGCTGAGTGCCGATCTCGATGGCTATCAAGCGGTCTTACGGCGCACTGCAAATCGTGAAGACAAATTGCAAATCTTTCAGAGCCTTTGGGGTGCCATACGTAACGATTTCGCCAAGGATACGAATAAGGTTAAGAGCCTCTACGAACAGTTGAGCCATTTCATAACCAACGAGATGCCCTGCAGCAGTGGCCATCAGTCTCGAGCCATCTGTGAACTGCAGCAGGAAGTACGGCGGCATTTGCGCACCTTGATGGCTCAACAATTGAGCAATTTTCTAAATGCCAAGGAGCCCATAGGCTCGTACGGCATGGATATGGCAGCCAGTGTGGAACCGCGGCTAATACGGGATATACTCCATCTGATGATCGTTGACATATATTTCCATCGACCGCTGGATCAGTTGGTCTTACAGCTTGAGGAGCTGCATGTGGCTAAAGATGAGGTTAGCTATCGCATAATGATCGAATCCCAATTGGCGCTCTATTGGCATTATCGTCAACTTGGCGACGACAACGATGCCTATCTCTTCAAGTTGGCCCTTCTGTTGGGTAACATCCAAACGAATCATATGTACCAGAACATCGATGCCTCGCTGCAACGACGTGTCCAGGCAGTGCATAACTATTTGCCACCCGTTCTGGCTAATCTCTTCCATAGTCAAGGTTTCTGTCTTATCAATCGATTGCATCAGGAATATGTGTATACAACCATTTCCGATGATTTCAATTATGGCTTGAATGGACGTCAGGTCTTTACATGGCATGAGAAAAACTTCACCGATTCTGCTGGCATTATACGCGCCTTTGCCCAAGATCGAGAGAATGGCCGTTATGATGGCAATCCAGTTTTCTCTCTCCGCGGCGAACTCTTTAAATGGTATTTCTTTATTGATCCCAGCCAGGATAATCGTTTGGCTGCCCTACGCACTGGCCAACCGAGCTCATCGTCCAGCTACTGGACCATTACCATTGTCGATCAGCACCATTTGATGCTAAAACAACGTGATCTATCCCTATGCTCGGACAAAATGCATGATAATGAGCGGCGACTCATCAAAATGTTACCAGGTCCACCATCAAATGCCTGCCAATGGCAGCCAATTCAGTGTGTTCCTTCACCTTCCACATGAGAAGGGAACAATTCGATTTACAAATTTTGTTTTTGTTTTATTTCTCCCAAAAAGTTGATTAGAATAGCAATAAAATCTATACATCTATATATAAATAATTAGTCTGTGTTTGCTTAAAACTCTAATACATTGATTAAGAAATGAATTTAGTTATATAATTTTTCAGTACACTGCTGGTCAGTAGTTTAGATTCATTACAATGGCTTAAATTTTGGCATTTTATAAATGGATAATGAAAGGAAAACAAAATATCTCTTAAACTATGACAAATTCTGATTCCACATAGATCTAGATCGAAATAAAAATATATATGAGAAATATGTCATTAATTAGTTAAAGTTAAACTTAAGCAATTTGTTTTTTAATCTACTGACCAGCAATGTTTGTATATATATCAAAACTTATAATCTATTTCACATAATGTCATACATAAAGTTGACATTTCTATGCTAAGCACATCAAATATATATATTATGTAAGTACGTATAATATTTATCTAATATATAAGTATTATCCATTTTGAATTGTCTTTAAAAGTTCAAGTTCTTTGTTTTTATTAAGAAGTAAAACTCGATTCATTATTTAGGAATCAAAGTATATATATATATGTATATGTATTTGGTTTTGGTGGTCGAGTTGCATTATGATTTTCACTTAAAATTCTATGGCATTAAAATTGAAAATTTGACTTTTGCATAAAATGCTCGATTTTCTTCTTTCTCCTTTCTTTCGAACAAATCATTCTTAGAAAACTAACTAAATATATAACTTATACAAATAGTTTATTGGATTTCTAATACATATATATATTTTTGGCTTTCAGAGTAATAGAAAGTGAAACGAAAATTGTCAAAGAGATCTTAAGTATATAATAGTGTATAATTAGCATTTAATTTTATTTTATTTTACAAATATTATATCATCATTAAAAGATGAAATTCTTTTTTATTCTATCCAAAAAAAGACAATAAATTATAGTTAATATAAAAATATATGAGAAGAAAAAAAACAACGACAACAAAAAGGTAGGAAGTTCTGTTAAGCCAAAGTTTTCAATGTATATATATATATATATATATTCTGACATTTTGCAGCAATTATTTAAATGGAAATTGTAAAACAATTTCATGCCGAATATCAGTCTCTGCCAGAATATATACATATATACCGCATTGAAAAGAAAATAGAACAAATATTTGTGAAACAAGATTTGGAACGAAAAACACACACAAATGAACGACTTTGATTTGGACATAAACATAATCCTTTCGAGACAAATGTTTGTGCGTGTGTGTTTAAGTGAATGATGAGTCTTTTGGTTATCAAATTAAGTTTGTCTTTAGTTCTCCTCTTCACCGTCATCCTGCTCCATATACACATCATTATCGCTGTCGCTATTGTCCTGTGGAGGGGGATGACGTTGCTGCTGTTGTTGTTGTTGTCGTTGACTATTATTATAGTTGTTATTGCCGCCATTATTATACATGTGATTCATCATCACATCCTGATAACGTCTTGGTGTATTGTTTAATCCAGTAGAACGGCGATTCGCCAATGGACGATAATACATATTACATTGTAGATAATCCTCAGTTTCCAGCTCCTCGGCGCCCTCCTCACGCATCGATTCCTCAATGGTACGGGAATAATCTTCGATTTCCTCATCAAACAAATGCGGTTCACCATTGGCAAAGGTGGCAAAGCGCATGGGATTACGCAATGAGCTCATTATATTCCATTGCCGGCAATTGGGACTGTTGACATATTCCCGTAGCTCGGCCAGCGATTTGGCCGTTTCGTTTACCGTCTGCTGATAGTATTCCTCCCTTGTGAGCAAACGTCGTTGAGGCGGAAAACGCCGACGATAGAAACTACGACAATAGTTCAATAAGGATTGTGGAAAATAATGTGCCACAAATATCATGACCATTATGCAAATGGCGGCATTTGTATGCCAACTGGCAAAGTAGATCAAAGCACCGCCAATTGCCTGCAGTACCCATTTGATGATGTTCTGTGACCGAGGATTACGTGGCGGACCAATACGGTAGCAGATAAGAAACGATATGATGCCGGTGATAACCAAATACCAGAGCACATACACACGATATACCAGCAGGATAACTCTCAAATTATCCATCAATTGTTTTATTATATAGAAGCCAATGGTCCAGCCACCAACAATGACGCCATACATCATGGGACGACGAGGAAAGAGCTTCGCAAACATGACTATAGTCACCAATACGGATGCACATATGCCCAGGGCAATCCCGGCCAGATAATAGAATACCGAATTCTTGGCCATATGTTGGCTACTCCAGAATATCAATATGCCCAAAAGTATTTGCGCAATGCGCCATATATCCACCTGATAATGCAAGAGATTCACATTATATGGCTGTCGTGAGGCAATGCCCAGACATTGCGGCTCAAATGGCGACAACTGGACACGCTGACGCTTTTGCGAGAAAAGGGTGATGCTGAATAGCGAACGCTTCTCCATATAATGCTCCATCACCTCCTCTGGGGTACGTCCGCCGTATTCGGTGTACTCATCGTTCGCTATGGATAGCTGGAATTCCAGAGTTTCAAACAGGCTCAACAGTGAGTGGCGTTTGCCCTGATAGCAATAGGTTCGCAACGTATTCGATCCGTACGCATTGTCGGTTATATCAATTGTTGTCCCCGGCACCAAAAAAACGACATCGGCCTTTGGTGTCGCAGCGTTTATACTCAATGGCAATAGCAAGAATAGCCACAAGTTAAACATTTTTCTTTCAATTCAGGTAGGTCCAAAGACCGCCTCAGAGTCAGAGCAAGGGATATGAAACAACAAAAAAAAATGCGATAAAAACAATTTTCAAGTTTTTTCGATGAATTTTCACAGGCGACTAGTGTGACCAGGCTAATCGAGACACAAAAACGGCAAAATGGGGTTGTGCAACACTGACACAGTCAGATAAAAACAGTGGCTGCGTGTTCGATGTTGGCATCAATTGTTCGCCGTTGGCATCAATTATTCGACTCCGATGCTCGAGTTCGACTCCTTTGTTCGATGTTGGCATCATTGGTTCGAAGCGAGAGGGCAAAAAATTGCGACGAGACGACAAAAAGTTGAGGCGAATATTCATTTTTTTACGGCTCGGGCGAATTCAGCCTTGTGGTTGTTGTTGCATTTGAGAGAAGAATGAGCGCGCCGAGCGAATTGAATTGAACTGAAGAGAGCCGCGGCGAAGTGTTTTTTTTGTGTCTTTGTTTTTTTGTTGTTGTGTTTTGTTGTTTTCGAAGTACCGCAAGCGCGTGGTTGTGTGTCGGTCCCCGTTAAAAAATAAAAATAAAAATCCCACCAAATCAATAAATAATATTGTTAATACTTTGCAAGTAGCAAATGAAATATTTAAAAGAAATTACAATAAAATTCAATTGATCGATTGGTATTTTTTTCGGATAATTTTTGTTTTGTTTTTTTAAAAGTGCATACTATAACAACAAACAAACAAGAGTAATAATAATAATAATAACAACGAATAGTGTGTTGCTTTGTTGTTGGTGTGTGTCGGGCTTAGAAGAGTAATAACAACAAAAGTATCTATAAATTAAAATAGCAATTAAACGAGTAATAAATAATAATAATAGTAAAAAGAAAGTGTCTCCGCAGACACACACACACACCTAAACACACACACACACACTAAAGAAAAGAAGTGCGCGCGGCAAACAATAAGAAAGAAGAGAAGAAACAAAAGGAAAACGCCGACAGGCGACAAAAGTTTTTTAATTTATTAAACGAATCATTTGTTTAAATATTAAGAAAGCGGCAACAACAACAACACCAACAAAATGGCCACACTAAATAAATTTACAAAAACTTTATCCATTGATGAAAAGACCGAGATTAAAGAGAAATTCACAGAGGTAAGTAGAAGAACAAGAATTCGATTAAATATTTAACAAATAAACAAACAACAAAGAGGCAAAAACAAAATGCCAATTGCATGAGTCATAAGAAGAAGAGAGAGACAGATGAAGATGATAATGAAGTACCAGAGAAGAAGAAGAAGAGCAAGAAGCTGGGCCCGTTAACCAGTGCATGTGGGCGTCGTCAGCAGCGACGCGTTGTCGGCGACAGCGACTGCAACGTTGGCCTTGCAAAATCAACCCCCCAGGAAGAGAGGACACACACATACATACAAACGCACGCACTTACATTTCGCTGCTGTGCGTGTGTGAGTATGTTTGTTTGTAAGGGCAGACAGTTAGGCAGAAAGAGAGAGAAAGGAAGTGTCTGGCGGCAAGAAAGAGAAGCCAGACTCTAGTGGGGGAGAAATGAGAAGAAAGTGGTGATTTTCTTGAAAAATTTAAATGACACAATTAAATGCAACGCCACCCCAGTCCCTCCCTCCCTCTTCTAAGAAACTGCAGCACACGCCCTGCCACCCACCCATCAAGTTTGCCAAGCATTTGTTTGTCACCATGCCGCTGGCTTCTTTTGGGGGCTGCTTTGGGTGGGTAGGGCGAGGGGAGCTACGCGCAGGCGCATTTTCTCTTAGCTCAAGTTCAATGCCGCTGCCCTTTTGTCTGTGTCTGTGTGTGTGTCTGATTGTGTACAGGGTGTCTAGATTAGAATTGTAGATTTTGCCAAACCCTGTCTACATGTATGCATAACAAATGTATGACTAAGCTTAACAGTCCGCCCTCCCAAGCCCCCTCCACGTCTTTTCGAACCCCTCATTCTGTTACCAACACAAAAACAAAAAACCCATCGTCTTTCACTTAAATGATAAATTTCAACCGAATTTCGCGAAAATCATATTTGAATAAGTTCCAACAGAAAAAAAAAAATGTATGACAAACACAAAAAAAAAAAAAAACGGCACGTAAAAGACTGCCATGTTAATGATGATGATGATGATAATGATGATGATGATGATGGAGGAGAAGGTGGAGGTTGGAGTAAAGAAAAACCAGTTTCTGCTTAAAATAAAACACAATCCAAACACACACACACACATATAGACCGACAGGGAGACACACACACACACAGATACAGATGCTACAAACACAGATGCAAAAAAGTCAAGCCACTTGGTGGAGAGCGTGAAAAACTACGTCGTCGTCGTCGTCATCAGCGTCACAGTCACAGTCTCACCATCAGCAGCAGCGGCAGCAGCTAGGCCAAGTTCTGACTTGAAGATGGTGGAAATAGGGGGGATGGGGAGAACTACATCTTTCTAGCAAACAGATTCCTGGCACAGTGTCCCACTACCGATTAGGCCAGGCCGTTGGCTTGAAAATACTTTCTAAATGTTAATTATAAAACATATTTTCCGAGAACAAATCTGAATTTTTTATATTGAAGATTCCTTAGGAAAAAAAATAAGCTCTACTTTCCATCCTAAACCATATTTATAAAATAAAATATATAATTATGTTCAATTTATGGAGGGCTTAATTTCATTTCTAAGAAATCGTTTTCGAAATGATGAATGAAATTGAAATATTTCTCTCTCCGACTTAAAAAAGCAAACTAATAAAACAAATTAAAATGTAAAGCAAAACAACAGAATACATGTACATACATATGTATGTATATTAGTATTGTTTTTAAAAAATCTATAAAATCATATCTTAACGAAATGGAGAATAGAGTTTTTCAACCAACTTTCCTCTCAATTTAATGTCGTCTTAGTTAAGAAACAAGTTGAGAACAGTTTATTTGTTTGGGGGTAACATAACTTAAATGAGTTAATGTACCGTTCAAAATTATTTTAAAAAATATTCGAAAATTTTGTTCGATTTCTAAACCACTGTAAGCTCTAAAAACAACTGCGAATTATTTACTACTTGGTTTTGCGCCTGGTTCAAGGGGGCAGCCGCCACAACGGGCAATTTTAGTTCAATTTGAATAGTTTTGCAATTGTTGTTGTTGTTATGTGTGTGTGTGTGTGAGAGTGAGTGTATTTTGTTTTTGTTTTTTCTTCTTTCTTGTCATGCATTCAGGTGGCCAGCCAACCAGCATATTAACTTAAATTTGTTAATTTTTAAAAGGTTTTTGGCTTGTTTTGGTTTTAAGTTTTACTTAACGATTCTCTGACTAATAAAATGAAAGCAAAATTCGTGAAAGTAACTTTAAAAAGCCCTAAAGTATTTATACACTTGCAAAAACAAATATGTTCAATTTGATTTACTCCTGAAATATCCTTGTTTTCTAAAACCAATTCTTAAGAACTCATGCCCTTGATCTCAAGTGCTTTCAAACATGTGGGGAAAGTGTTCAGAACAAGAAGAAGGAAAAAGACTGAGTTTTTTTCTGCTGCCAGATCATAAAAATCAAATTCGCTTGATTGCAATTGTGTTTACGCTTTAGCTTTAGCTCTGGTGCAGCAACTACACTCCTCCTCCGCTCCTCCTCCTCCTCCTCGGATTCCTTGCCATGTTGATGGCTTAACAATGCGGGGGCTTTGTTAAGTATATGGGGCATAGCAAATGAATATGCTTGGGCAAACGAAACGATAAAATCCAAAACAAAAAAAAAAATGAAAAGAAATGAAAAGAGAAGAAAAAAAATAAGGATAAACATATAGTGCACATAGCACACAATGCCCGATGGATGGGTGTGATTCTGTGGGCGAAATCAGATTGAGTGAAGTGTGGGCGGACTTTTGTGATCTCTCCACATTTATTGCACTGATTGACACTTGAAAAGCTGCTTTCTGTTTGCATTGTTATTGCCTTTAATCAGCCATCTCTCTGAATGTCGATGTCGATTTGACACTGAACCGACGATGACGATGACGAAAGAAAATGACTAAGCGACTAAGTTCCAACAAGTTCCGCATACAATTTATTTATATACATACAATATGTATATACGCTAATCGAGAGTAAATTCTTTAAATTTTATTAACAATACTAGGCAATACTTTTGTCCTACAAAAGTGTCCCAGAAGCTATTGCTAATCGATATGCACATACAATTCGTCAGTCTGAGGGGTAGAAAGTATCAAAGAATGAGTTCGTCCTACTAACCATATACCTGCAATTGACTAGGATCAGGTTTCATATACTTTAGTAGACGCTCCTGAATCCATTAAATACTTAAGATATTTGAAGAGACACTGATCAACGAATTTTTATCCGGCTTTCCTTTTTCTTCCTGGCTACTTGCTGAAACGGTTTTTCAGATTTCGAGTAGAAGGCTGTTGGCAGTCTCTATTTATTTTGTCTACAACTTGTCTTCTATTTAAACGATCTTATTGAAATTTTGGGATAGGATGTTTTACATCCTAAAACTATCACCCCAGTTAATTTCATAAAGATAATACAAGGCCTTCACCGATTTTTCGTTTGGTGCTAAAAAAATGCCAGCTTATTAAAAGTTAACGTTAATTTCAATAGATTTCAAATATACAAATTGAAGTTTCTTTTGTCGACAATCACAATTAAGCTTATGTATATTGTATATATCCTATAATATTGTTTGTTTTCCGCCTACGGGGTATAAATCAGGAAAGAGAATAGAAAATAATAAGAATAAGTCTAAAATAGAGTTGCCACTCTTTTGCAGATATAAGCAGCTAAACACATAGATACATACATACATATGCATCTACACCCACATAAGTGAGAGGTTTTTTGTTGTTTGTATTATGTCTTTGGTTTATGTTTCGGTTTTTTTTTTTTTTTTTTTGGGTTATTTTTACGTGGGAGTGTCAGTGTTAATTGCTGCAAAGCCGCACATTTCTGTTGTTGTTTTCTGAGTGGCAGCCAAACGATGAAGTAAGTAGTGTGTAGTGTGGGTTGGTGTAGATGAAGCCAAAGTGCTGTTGAGGAATCATATATGTACATATGTATATATACAGTATTTTTATGGTTTATCGGGACTGTCGTTGTTGTTGTTGTTGTTGTTTGTGTTGCATGTTTTTGTGTGCAGGCACATAATTCATTTGCCTGCGTTTATTAGGTCTTTCCCCAGTTTCGTTGCCTCCATCTGTCCCTTTCAAACAGCCTGCCTGGCCCTCACAGATGCTTGGGTTGTTGTTGTTGTTGCTGTTCCCATTCACATATCTGCAGCAGCTTGGCTTTTATCATCATCATTGTGCATTCAAGTGCATTTTAAGTGCCTAAAGGTGGTGGTGGAGTATTCCGAGGACGAAGATACACACACACACACACACACATACACACGCGAAGCTACTTATGCACTTAAACATACTTTGCATTTCCATAAAAGCGCCCTCAACATTTGCTGCATTTCTTTTCCCTCTCTCTTTGTCTCTTTCACAATTTTCTTATTTTCATTTTTTTTTTGTTTTTATTTTTATTTATAATGCACTTGCAAAAGATTTTTCCATATTACATACATACATATAGATTGTCACTTAAAACGGCGAAACGCACTGTACTCCTCTACGATGATATCATTTTCCATGTGATTGATCGTGGAATTTATTCATCATTCATCGTGATGAAGTGTCGTGAGACATTAAGAATTTCAAGAATTCAAATGGCCATTATAGCGGAGTTTCTGAAAGCGTTTTGTTGAATATAACTGAAGTAAAAGGCGTTTGGTGACCCCGACGTACATATGTGAAATTTTAGATTTAAAATTTAAATGCATTGATTTAGTGCTAGAAGTGTTGGAAATTACCTTTTTTCTTATTGTAAGCTTGTAAATACTAAAATCAAACCCCTATCCTTACAAATAAAGGACAATTTTAAGTTTTCGTTGGGTTTGTTTCTTCTATTTATTTAGAATTTCTCCAAGGATTGTGGAGTATCTTCAAAACGATTAGTTGAAATGTTGAGTTATTTAGTATTTGGTGACCCCGACGTATAGTTAAATCGATGCCATCTTATTCTCCCTCTCCATGTGGCGCCTGTAGATGTCGTTTGCTTGCCTCAGTGTGCGGCGCTTGGTGAGCCAGTGAAAGTGTTTTTAATGCGTTTTTGCGTTGCAAGCAATGCGATAAGTTGCAGCTGCATAGGCCGGCATGCTTCCACATCTTTTGCTGCACCTCACCTTTTGCTGCAATGTTGCCACTTGTCATTTGTGTCCTTATGCAAAAAGTTTACTTGACGTTTGGTTTTTTTTTTTTTTTTGTTGTTTTCTCGTTTTGTCGTTATATATTTTTTTGGTTTCGTTTTGTGTTTTGTATTTGTTTTGCGTGCAGAGTTTCTTGAACTTTGCTGGCCAGTTACCTTTTTCGTTTACCCAAAGAGAGGGAGAGAGATGACAACGTTTACTTGTGTGTGTGTGTGTGTGTGTGTTTTTGACATTTATTATTATTATTATCAATTTTTGCCATTTTTGAGTTTTCACTTTACCTAACATGCATATATGGGTGAGTGAGTGAGATGGGTGAGAGTGGGCGGGTGGAGGAGGAGGTGCTGATGGGGGACATTATGGTAAACAGAGACTTGAATGATTTAATGCCTCATTTCCAATATTTGCTCGAGTGTAACGGCCCCACCTCGGCGTGTGTGTATTTTTGTCGCTGATTAACTGTAAATTTGTCATAATGATGTGCAACATTGGCAGCTTTCACACAACGTGGTCGCGTGCTTTCTCCTCACTTGATGTAACTTTGATCATTTATTTATTTCTCTCTCGTTTAATTGCTGAATCAAGCATAACTAAATGCTCATCAACACCACCTACACAATAGAAAAATAACAACAACAACAACACACACAAACACACACAGAGCACAGCACAGCACAGCACAGTGGCTGCCAAATGAACTGGAAATAACTGGTCATCACGTCCCTTCCCAATTATTTGGTAAAGTGTTTTTCATTTTAAGAGGGGACGATCCAAAAAAAAAAAAAAAAGACGCTTCATTGATTATTAAATTCTGCAGAACCTTTTTTTTTAGCAACAAGTGAATAAGTCTGAATTGAACCTGAAAAGAAATAGCTAAGACATTTCAGATATTATTATTAGTTATATATATGTACATATACAAATGTTCCAAAATATGTACCTATGTTTCATAATAATGTTAAGAACCTGCAGAAAAAGTTTTTGGTGACCCCACTAATTCTTCATAAACTTTGCAGTTTTTGCACTCAAAAGTTAAGTCATCGAAAATCGGCCATTTAGTAGTATTATTTTTGATTTAATTTAAGATAAACTTCGAAGAGATCAACATTCTCCACACGAGAACCACTTAAACTGACAAAGTTCTTTTTTGTTTCTTAAAATAACAGATTTCACCCCCGAAAGTCTACTCCTAGGTTTACCTTCTGATCCTTGGATATGATTAGGAATGTTGGAGTACTACATATCTCCCATGGATTTAACAGTTTGGGCATGCTTAATTTTTAACATCCTTTTTGTCATGATGAATGGATTTATTCCTGACGCTTTTTGTTTTTAAGTTGAGAAATTTGTTTGTATTAACCAAAGCTGAAGCTTAAATAGTTAACAAATAGTTAAATAGTTACCAATCAACTTTTCGACCGATTTTCCATACAGAAATATATATTCTTATGGTGCGATTCGAACAAAAATTATACTTGGTATAATTTCTACTTAAAACAAAACTGAGAGTGAGAGAGACATTTATTTCCCTTACAAAGTTTTGACTAATTTAAAATAATGTTTTACTTTTTGACTTGGTTTAAATACACACACACGCACGTTGCTAATTAGCAAACCCCAACTAACTAAACGATCATTTTTCACTACGCTTAGTGATTAGTAAGTGACCGGCAATGAGTCACACGTTTGTAATTTATCCTTGTGACTAATGGAAGTCGTCTCAAATATCACATAAACATACATACATACATATGTACATACATACATAAATGAATGTAGTTGCAATCAGTCGAAGCGGCCACGCCTTGAACAAAAGAAACAGCACAATAACAACAACAACAAAATAAATAAACAAAAATCCAATATATTATTCGTACTATGTACACTCATAAGTAAGTTTTTCTTTTTTTACAATATCTTGTCCGGCATGACTATGCGATAGTTCAAGACATGCTCCCGCGACGTCCACAAATTGGTCAAACAACGACCCTCCCCGCCTTTTCTACCTCCTCCCCATCCCCCCACAATCCCTTGTCTATTTAACGGATATGTGTCACAGTGCCGATTATACAATTTACTTAGCATTTGATGTTTATGCTGTCTTTGTTCGTTTCATTGCTTATATACATATACATATCTGTTTTTATCTTTGTTTTTTTTTTTTTTTTTTTGTGATCGCCCTGCCCTGTCCCCTCTCCGCGCCCTGCGACCTGTATATACGGTCGTTCGCATTGCAAATTTCTACATAAAAATTTATTACATTCAAACTTAACTCTTGACTCTTAACTAAACTCGACTCAGACAGACACATAGACACGAAACAGAGAGCGACACACAACAAGGCATAGAGTCAAATTTGTGTTGTACGTGTTACAAATTTCAATTGACTGGCAACAACAACAACGACAACAGCAACAGCAGCGGGCGGGGCAGACCATGCGAAATACAATCTCAACCGCAATGACACCGTTTGACTCTTTTAGCCAGGCGACAAAAGTGTCAAACGAGAAATATTGTAATCAGTGAAATTGCATTTAAGTGTCCATTTGTTTGGCCTTACTATGAACAGGTGAAATAAACTGCAAATACCACACAGGATAAGCATAGAAAAGCCCTTAAAAAAAAATGGAAAAGTAATCCTTGCAGAGTTTATAAAACATTGTGCCTTGAGCCGGTTAACAAAAAAGGTTGGAAACCAATCAAAAATGTCGCCAAAAATAACCGATTTTAGCAGTATGATATGTTTATTAAGAATTCGATTGATCTTTCAATATGATTTATATTAAATAAATTACAAATTGTAAATGAAATTCGGAAAAGAAATGTTTCTTTTTGTGTAGCTTTCTTTGACTTTGGCTACAAATCCACAGAAGTTTTCAATTTTATTTGGGAATTACAAGTGTCAAGCACAACGTGAGAGAAACTGAATTAAATTTCAAAAATTGTTAATAGAAAAAAGTGTCAAAATCATATTTAAGATTTTAATTATTCGAATCGATTGTCATACAAATATAACATTATATTTTCGTTTAATTGTAAGAGTATCTACAATTTTAAAGAGTTTTCCTTAAACAAAATAGAAAAAAAGGTACAAATAATTTGTTAACCATTTCGAAAGTAAATATTTGATATTGTTAAAACACTTTGTTTTTGTTCATTTTGTCGGTTGTTGATTTTTAATGTTTAAATAAAGACAAAAAAAAGAATAATAAAAAAAAGGTAAGCAACTATTTGCCTATACTTCTTCTACATATCACTTGTCATTATGAATTTTTGTTGTACAAAATTGATTTCCTTTGACTATATTTGAAGAAAGAGAGAGAGAGAGTGAGCGGGGGAGGTGAACTTCTCCCCCACAATGTTGATTAACATGTTTCCAAATGTTGTTGTTGACTCACGTCCAATCAGCGGTGGTACATTTTGTTGCCATTGATGTTGATGTTGATGTTGATGTAATGCTGCCATTGTTGTCGAGGTCGCAGCCACACAAAAGCTGCTGCTGCACTATGGCATTATCATACCGATCGAGAGAGGGAGAGAGAGACAGAAATAGTGGTTAAGGTATGTAGGGTAGTGGAAAAACTGCGTGCTTAGCATATGAAATAGGAGTTTTGTTTTTAGAAAAACCGGTTCAACGAAAGTAACCGAAAAAAAAGATACAATGGAAAACAAAAGTCTTCTGTTGTTACCTAAACCAGGTGACATTGCAGTAGAGTATGTACATACATATATATGGGTTTATGTATAATGTGTCACAGGTTTTCCATATATCAGAGAAAGAGAGAGAGAGAGAGAGAGAGAGGAGGGTTATTATGCTTACGTCAGCGCAACGTAATCGTGTCACGAAACGCCGTTAAATACAACTCTAACTTGGCCTCTTTAGTCATTCCCAATTCCCCATTCCCACTTTTAGCCTCCTCTACGCCCGCCTCCCCCTTCATTCAAGCTTCTCATATTCTCTCCGTGTTGGCTTCTGCTAATGAACTTCATTTGCTGTAAATTAACTTTTAAATGACAAAATGTTCATTAACACACAAACACACACACACACACACACACACACAAGATAAAGAGGAGGCAAGACAAAAAAAACAACAAAAATGTTTAAACATTTCGCACAACATAATTATAATTATACTTGAGCTTAAACATTTAACTTTTTTCCGACTATCATTGTGTTTCTACTAGAAAGACTCTGTCGATTCAAATGCCAGATAAAATAAAGTGATATATCATTAATCTTAATATGCATATCTAGGCGTAAGGACAAAGGATTTAGGATTTCTTAGTGAATTTATTTTATTATTATCTTAATATATATGCTAGAGGCATCAGAATCCAAATATAAATAATATTAAACATAAATATTATTGTTTAGAAATTCTTGGTATGTGGAAAACGCCAAGGAAACTTGGGCCTTAAGAGTCCGGTTATAGCCAGTGCCGGAGTGTTCATTTATCTACATACATATGGCTAATCTGGCACTGGTTATAACGACTCTGCCTTTGGCGTCCATCCGGTTATAGCGAAGAAAATCCGATGTCTTGTTTGGTCCACATACAAATTTATATGAAAAGACCTTCGCTGACTACGTCTCCGCTTAAAGTGACTTTATTTTTGCCCTATGTAACAGGATATGGTAATGTTAGAAGGTTCTTACGACCAATATTCTCTTTTACTTTTAGCTGAGAGAGACTTTTAGCTGTTTTTACTTCCTCCTGTTAGAGTGTCTTCCCCAGAGTCGTGCTTTTGTATTTCTATCTAGTAAAGTCGCTATGCCAATTGATTTCTCCAAGTTATAATTCCCAAGTGGTTTGTTCGTATAGACAAAGTAGTAGACAGAACGCTTAGAGTTTTCCAATTCAAATCTTTTAATGAACTGGAGTTACTAAGAATTTAAAAACCCTTTGTTAATGAAACTCTCTCCTTCACTTTCCCTCTCTGTTTCTTATTTAAAAAAGTCTCGGTTTTCGATTGTTCATTCTCGTTTTGATTTTCAGCTGATTCAGAGACTTTATAGTTGTCATTAAGGGAGGAATATGTAGATTATTTAAACCATATACGGAATATTATGCAATTTTCTGAATAATGAAAACTTTCATTCGAGAAACAGCAATAATAACAAACAGAAAATGATTCAGTTGGCACAGCTGTTTGAATGGCCCAAAAAAGGTTATTATTATTGCAAATATTATGACAAGGGATAAGAAGGAGAAGCCTGAACAAAGACGTATGCATACAAACACACGTATATATGTATGTATGTATACATATTAAGTGCATAATACACGGACAATATAGATATGTATATGTATTTAAACTAAAAGAATTACTCATGGAAAACCATTGAGTGTCAGAAAGAAAGGTTAACTAATAGCGAGTAAATACCGATTGACGCCATGGTTTTATCTAATACAAAAAAATTCTTTCATTATCATTATTTTTATTTTTGCAAAAGGTATTCTAGGTGGTGTGTGTGCATGTGTGTGGGTGTGTGTGTGCGGGTGTGAGTGTGTTTGTATAAAGTAAACGAATTAAATTTATGTTTAACAAGACATAAGTTAACAAATATCAATTGGCACATAATTCCACTAGCTGATATAATGCCTATTAAAAAACCAATTACGTTTAAATGTCGTGTCCCCAACAAACGCTCTCTCTCTCTCTGTGTCTCTCCTCGTAGGGTTGTCACATGCCAGCCCCAAAGTGTCCCCGTGACAACCCTTTTGGTTCTGCAAAAAATAACCACCAACCTTAACAAAACGTAATCTGAGAGCGACGGCGCACAGCACTTGAGAGCGGGAGCCGATATTGACTGACAACCGATGTAGAGCAAGGTGTTTACTTATCACTATTCAAAAATTTGACCATACTCCACATATATGTATGTATTATATATATTATATATGAATACCTGAGTACTCATATGACTTGAAAACGGGATTTCTCCTTGAAACTATTTCAAAAACATCAATGAATTTTAGCCATGAATCAGGACTAAAAGAATCGAATGATGACGCGTCGAAGGTGTCGTTCTCACTCTCTCTCTCTCTCCCTCACCAATTTTCACTCTCTCTTTGATTTTCTCTGGTAATACGAAAACTCTTTCGACTCTTTGACTGATAACACAGAACACTACTCGGAACTCTCATTCATTGTTCGATTTTGGTATTGAATAGAGAAAGGCATAAATAGTCCGCAATGCGGCAGGCGTACGATTAGTACTCAGTTTTAGCTTGGCCAGGGCAGAACAGTTGCCAGATTGTTAAGATACTAAATAAGAAAGCAATCCTTAGACATTCTCACTTGCTGTTCCTCGCTCGCGCGCTCTCTCCGTCTCTGTTTCTCTCTCTGTGTCTAGCTATCGCTAAAGCTCTCACTCGAATACGCTCCATCTCTCTCATTCATTGGGGGAGTCGTTTATAACGGTTTCATTTGCTTGTCGTATGGTGTTCTGTTCGGTTTTGTAGTTCGTTTCGTTTGGTTCTGTTCCGTTATTTTTTTTTCGAATTCTTCCAATAACCAATAGAAATTTCTTCTTCTTTCACTTGAACAACGATCGCGTGCGTGCGTGTGTGAGTGTGTGTGTGTGTGTGCGCCCAAATCAATTTAGTAGTTGGTTTGTTCAGTATTCTGTTTTTTTTTTGTTGTTGTTTATATAAATTTGTGTTTTATTAAGTGCCAAAAAAGAAGCCGAAAAATGGCAGATATTATTAATATTGATCAACACGAAACCATTGAGGAATTCAAGCAGAATCTGGAGGAACTTTTGCCTGATGTAACTAACTAAAACAAAAATACAAATACAAATAAAATTTCATCATCATCATCATCAAGAAAAACCTCACGTAATCATTATAACGACTTCATTCTTGACTGTTTTCTTAATCGATAAGATTCACACACACACACACACACTCACAGACATATAATTAGTGGGGAAGAGAGAGAGAAACACCTTTGATAAAGTGCACGCGCCGCATAAACTGACCCCATCATCGTTACTTCCGTTAGATGTCAGTCATATGTATGCTTATCAAAATTTTAGCCAAGGACCATACCATAGACCCCTAGAGATGAGGTGAGGTGAAAAACCCAATCACCCAACCACCAACCCACCTGAAATCAATCCACCTCACCTCACTCTACAAAAAAAAAAAAAAAAAATATTACCATATACATATGTACGTAATCTGCAGCTATTTTCGATTCGGTTTTTTTTTCTTTCTTTATCTTATCGACAAAACGCCGTAGCAAACGGCGCTGGAAGCAACAACGAGGGGGAGAGAGAGGTGAGAGAGGAGAAGCAAAAGAGCCGCAAACCAAACATAAATTCCACACAATATTCCCATTAAGCAACCTCTCGACCCACCGACTGACCTCTCTACTGCTTCTCCTCCAACCCATTTCACCTTCTTTCTTCTTCTTTTCACACTATCGCAAAATCGTTTGTTTGCCCAATTATAATTAAGGGAATTTCATTTTGCTGTTCGCAATTTTCTTTTGTATAAATATAGAATTTTGAAGTAGTTCTCTTTCTTAAGAAATCTGAAATAAGAACTTGACCTTTAGTCAATCATTCACAGTTACCAAAAAGAAGAGTGTGAATCAATTGAAATCGATGGAAAAACTGTATTCAAAATATATATGAACATATAAGAGTTTAGTTCTGATAAGCGATTTGTCCCCCTTGCGTCCTCTCTCTCACACTGTCTACGGCTCTCTCTCTCTCTCTCTCTCTCTCTCTGTCTATCGCTTTTTAGGGAGTTCCTTCCAACCCTCAAACCGATTTGCATAAGTTATCTATCTACTATATATGTACATATACATACATATTTGTAGAAATATGTAATTTGCGGAATGTGTGGAAATAAATTTTAGTTCGATATTTTTTTTCTTTCTTTAAATAATATGAATCATCATCTTCATCAATGGTCGAGCAATCAAAACGATGACCAGCAGCGATCGAATCGATTACTCACTCAGCACTTTAAAGTTTAAACATATTACTCATACGATTTCTATTTGGTTATTCATTGGTTTTCTAGTTGGATGCCAACAAGGATGGTTTCATTGATCTGCACGAGCTTAAGGATGCCCTCAATCAGGTGGGCTTTAAGCTAGCCGGCTATCAGGTGCGTGAGATGATCGATGAGTTCAAGAACAAACAGCGCACAGCCCATCAGGGTAAGCTGAATTTGGAAGAATTCGAGACGCTCTGTTTGGATTTGAAGAGCAAGGATGTGGCTAGCACATTTAAGACCGTTGTATCGAAAAAAGAAAACCTGGAGACATTGGGCGGCATGTCGAGCATCTCATCGGAGGGTACAACGCATTCGGTGCGTTTGGAAGAGCAGTTGGCCTTCTCCGATTGGATCAATTCGAATTTGGGACACGATAAGGACTTGCAACATTTGTTGCCCATCGATGCGGAGGGTAAACGTTTGTATCAATCCATTAAGGATGGCATCTTGCTGTGCAAGATTATCAATCACTCCTGCCCCGACACCATTGATGAGCGAGCCATAAATAAGAAAAACCTAACCGTGTATAGAGAATTTGAGAATTTGACACTGGCGTTGGTCTCGTCGCAAGCCATAGGTTGCAATATTGTTAATATTGATGCCCATGATTTGGCCAAGGGTAAGCCCCATTTGGTATTGGGTCTCCTCTGGCAGATTATTCGCATTGGTCTATTCAGTCACATTACACTGGACAGCTGTCCGGGCTTGGCTGGCCTCCTGTTCGATAATGAGAGGCTCGAGGATCTTATGAAAATGTCCCCAGAGGCCATACTCCTGCGTTGGGTTAATCATCATTTGGAACGCGCTGGCATTTCGCGTCGCTGCACCAATTTCCAATCAGACATTGTCGATTCAGAGATCTATTCGCATCTATTGAAGCAAATTGCTGGCAACGATGCTGATGTCAATTTGGATGCATTGCGTGAATCAGATTTACAACAACGTGCGGAAATTATGCTCCAACAGGCGGCCAAATTGAATTGCCGTAGCTTCCTTACACCTCAAGACGTTGTCAATGGTGTGTACAAGCTGAATTTGGCGTTTGTGGCCAATTTGTTCAACAATCATCCCGGTCTCGATAAGCCCGAACAAATTGAGGGTCTTGAATCCATTGAGGAGACACGCGAGGAGAAGAGTAAGTTCAATTCAATTCTTCCATTTCCATTCCAAAACTAATCTGATCTTATTATTTCCATGTATCTGCAGCCTATCGCAATTGGATGAACTCCATGGGTGTGGCTCCGCATGTAAATTGGCTGTACTCGGATCTGGCTGATGGTCTGGTTATCTTCCAGCTGTTCGATGTCATCAAACCGGGCATTGTCAATTGGAATCGGGTCCACAAGCGTTTTACGCCATTGCGCAAATTCATGGAGAAGCTAGAGAATTGTAATTATGCAGTCGATTTGGGCAAACAGTTAAAGTTCTCATTGGTCGGCATTGCTGGACAGGATCTAAATGATGGCAATGCCACTCTCACATTAGGTTAGTTTCCAAAAATCATAACAAACTTGATTCTATTTAACAAAACGCTCTCTCTCTCTCTCTCTCTTTCGCTTTCTCTCTATGAATTATAGCTCTTATTTGGCAATTGATGCGGGCCTATACCTTATCCATATTATCGCGACTGGCCAATACGGGTAATCCCATTATCGAGAAGGAAATCGTACAATGGGTAAACACACGGCTATCCGATGCTGGTAAACAATCGCAGCTACGTAACTTTAATGATCCAGCCATAGCCGATGGAAAGATTGTAATCGATTTGATTGATAGCATCAAAGAAGGTAGCATCAATTATGAATTGGTGCGCACCAGCGGCACTCAGGAGGTAACTATACACACACACACACACAGAGAGAGAATAGTTTAGTTTATTTGCTCTCTTTTTTATTTGCAGGATAATTTGGCTAATGCCAAATATGCTATATCTATGGCACGTAAAATCGGTGCACGAGTCTATGCTCTGCCAGAGGATATAACCGAGGTGAAACCCAAAATGGTAATGACTGTCTTTGCCTGCATGATGGCCCTGGACTATGTGCCCAATATGGATAGTGTCGATCAGAATAATCACAACAACAGCAATTAGATCAGCTTAAATAATACGTATATATACGATATATATATAAACCATATTCACTATGTAAACGAAACGTACATAAAATTAACTGAAAACTAACAAGAAAAGAAAAAAAAAAAAACAAAAAATTCCTTCCTCTTCTACTATTTTTTTATATATATACATACGCCCACCCTTCCGTACACTACACGCCCACAAAACCACAACAAAAACAAAAACAAAAAACATTAAACATTTTTTAATTGTATTATTTTTTTGCTATTGTATTTAAGCGTAAAATGTATTAGTTTTTTTTGTTTAAAAATTTATATAATTGTTTAATATACATATTTAAAAACAAATGAAAACAAAATCAAACAAAACGGAAAAAAACGAAAAAAAAACAAATTACTGTAACCTTATTTTATAAATAAAGGTTTTGCTTTTTCTGATATAAGTTCAAAATGTTTAAACAATGTGCAAGATTAAGAAAAAATTTGTAATAAAACAAAACAACAAAGGAAAAAACAAAAAAAGAAGTAAAAAACAAAACAGAATTAATAAACAAAAAAAATGTGAAAGAAATTCAAGTGGGAAGAAATGTAAAAAATATATATATAAAAACATATATATGCGATGTGCGCCTAATATATATATATAACCATATACAAAACTATATATTTGCATAACGACAAATCGAAAAGATATATATATATATAAATATGTATAGAGATAGAGAGAGTGAGAAAAGCTAAAAGAAGAAGAGAACTTTGCGACTAGTGCAGCAATTTTTCTTTATTTTTTGTAATTTTAAGTGACTTTTCGTTTAATTGGTTTTTTTTTTTTGCATTTATATTAATTTTTTTTATTTGAGTCTAATCTAATTGAAATTTAATTTTGTTTTTTGTTGTTTTGCATCGTTTATATGTATAATTTGAATGAAAACAAAAGGGAATAAGCCAATTTATGTTGGCCACTTAAAAAATAAAATAAAATTCAACGTGCAATCAATCGGGCGTATATCTGACTATATATATATATATATATATATATAAAATAAATTCATTTCAATTAATTTAAAGTATTTAATGAATGGATGGAAAAACACATAAGTCTTTATAAATAAATAAATTATAAAATAATATAACTAAAAGAAAACCAAAACTCAAAATTGTTCAATTATTTGGCTAAAACTTTCTTCAAATTGTTAATCGATTAATGGTTAATCTATCTAATGGGAGGTTGATATAAGGGTATTACGATTTGCACATTAAGTTTTTGCTAAAATCTCAGAAAACTTTCTAGAATTCAGTTAATGATCCCAAAAAGAGTGCCGGTTTTTTGTTTTCTTATCGTCTCGTATGTTGGAGGCGGTTGGTTATTTTTCATGAGTCGACTCTCATAAAATCGTTTAAAGAGTTAATAAAGGGGAACATAGAAAAGGTAATAAAATCCACACAATCAGTTAAAGTTTTGCTTTCTCGGTATTTTGACATCTAATCTCCCGTACGAACGAAATCGCAACGAAAAATGCTTATCGTGATAATGGTAATTGAGAGCTCACGTGGACCCATATTTGGTAATCTGATAAACGAGTCGGATGGTGTGATTGAATGGCTATAACAAAGTAGACAAGTGGACGAATATTAAAGAGAGCAAAGAATTTGTATTCTCTGTGGATTTTATGTGCATTTTACATAGATGTAGCCTTAAAGTAGGCAACCGTTTTCTTTCATTTTGCAAAGAACCTAAAAATATGAACAACAAAGAGAAAGAAAGTTCTATAATCAAGAAAGTTGAGAATTGGACAAACCCCTCGAGAGAAAAAGGTGATTTGCATTCTCAGTTTGTTTATTGTCGCCTTAAACTAGGCAACACTTTTCTTTTCTTTGCCCAATCAATCTTCCCAATTGGGAAGGGTAATTGGGTCATTGGGGAAATCGTTCGTTGTATATAGAAGTTTGATCAGTTGTAAATCCCCCCTTTCACCCTCCGAGGACTGTCGCCACTGCAAATGTGTGCAATACTAAATAAAAACGTGACATTACACAACACCAAGAGGTAATAGCCTTACAATTTTAACTGTAAATTAGTTTTCTCAAAAGTAAAGGGCCTGCAAGTCTCTGAAAATTGTTTCCATTCGACTGATTTTAACTTGAGTAGGTGATAATTCAGTTGTCCAACACCTGTGCTGCGATTTGCATACCAATTGAAATTGAAAATTGATAGCACAAATAAAGAATGCAATCATTACGTGATTAAAAATAACTTTGAAATCCATTCTACACAATGCAAAAATTCCATAACGTGCAAAACAAAAAATGGAGACAGGAGCGCATCAGATTATTTAATGGCATTTTTAGCATTAATATTCGTTTTGGTTTTGCATCGTAACAAACTCATTAGAACTGAATACTTACCCTAGAAATAACTATGAAAACGAAAACATTGGTTAATGAGTTTTTTACCTGATTTACCTGATTACATATATTGGAAAACTACTCGATTGTATTTCTCCTTATTTCGAAGTAAATTAGATATAGTTTTCCTGTGTCTGCTAGTTTTTTCATCACTGACAGTCCCAATTTCGAGTATACCTCAATCTTCAATCAAAATTTCGTGATCGTGATTGCTAGATTAAGCGAGATAACTAAAATTGCATTTGGTGGCGCTAATCTGATGACGCGCAGTGTATGTTTCCGTTGATCCTGAGTTTAACCCAGAACAAAAAAATCCCGTTACCTAGTCACTATAATCCGTTTACTGCGGGTAAGTCAAACATGTGAGTGAAATAGAGACAAAGAGTGAGAGAAAATTAGCGCTCTTGAGTATTAAACAATTACATTAATCTCAGAGAGTATGTAAATCAACGGTATTTGAAAAAACACTGTAATTGAATCAATGAAAGAGCGAGAAGAATGGGAGAGGAGGTAGAGAAGAAAGAGAGACGACGACCTGCCGCAACGCAACTCAATTGACTTTATATTCGTTGTAGTTTTTTTTTTTCTTTCTTTCTGATTATACACATTTACATACATACATATATACATGTATATATTTTGAAATTGCGTTTCAAGTAATAAGTATAATTCAGCACACCCACCCACCCACCCACACACACACACACACACACACACACATGACACATACATACATACACTGGACAAAGTAAACTTTAGAAATTTCTTTCTATTCAACTAAACATTTCGTTAGTTTATCTCAAGTAGATTTTCCTCTTATCAGTTTAGTTGGCTCAATTTTATCAAAGTGTTTGTTATCCTTTTAAACAGTGTTTAAGATAAACATTCGAAACGATTTCTCGAGTATTGAGAGTATTTAAATTAGAATATTAGCCCCTATGTTTAAAGTTATGCAATATTTGTTAATGAAAATTGATGCATGACTTGAAATATGTACAGACGAATGCATCTTTGTTTAGGAAACGAGTTGGAAACTCTTATGGATCATGTAGAAGTTTTTATACTCTTACAGTGCCCATTGATGCATGAAAATTGGGGTAAGTTTAGGACAAGTTCTAAATATAGTTATAGATCGATTATGAATAAATTTTTTCTGTCAAGTTTTTAATTTTCAAATAAAAAAGTAAATTAATCTACTAAAATTTCCTTTTTTTAATGCTCAAAAAAAACTATTTAAGCGCTGTGATTCATTTAGGTTCGCCCATTTAATGGATTAAATATAGTAATATAATTAATGTCTAAAAAACTTTTCACGATTCTCTTATAAGTTTCGAAAAGGCGAATTTTACAGCCATTGCATACTTTAGGGGGCAGAGTTCCCAGCATTGCACAGCTACCTAAACAGATAATATGCACATACAATGTCTAATTATTGCTAATTATATATCTATACTAGAAGGGAACTATATAGTCCAATTGTTATACTGAAACTCTCCTAAACATTTCTCATGGATATGGTAAATGTGTATTAAATTTTTAAAGTCAAGCAAAAAAACAAACACCGAAATAATCTGCTAATGGTTACAACTGTTGATATAGAAGTAGACGATTTGGTAAATAGAGATTGATAAAGTTCTTAGATTCTCAACATTTATGTACTGCTACATTGATAAGAGTTAAAAGAGAAAGAGAGAGAGATAACAGTAAAAGAGAGGGATTAGAGAGAGAGAAACCTTTATGGTCAGTTCGGTATACCCCCATTTCTTAACCCAAGTATAGCTATGCCTAGTACCCATTCAAAGAGTATAAAATACATATATTATCGCTAGTATTTGTCTGTATGTATGTATTTAGTTAAAGTGTGTTTGCTGTTGACATGTTATGAAATGAAATGCAGCCGTGTTATAATACATAGTTTGCACCATCGACAACTACAATAGCGACAGAACGACAGAAAACGACGACTATGACAAAGATCCACGAAGACGAACACATAGCTCGAGATTAGCACGTCCGAACCGAACGAAGTCAAACAGACTGGTAATGGGAATTGGAATGAGAATTAATGAATACATTCTGAATTCATAACTGGGACAGGAAAGACGTCTCTTCTCTATCTCTGTGTCTCTCTCCGTCTCGTTGGTATTAAAATGACGAGATTTGCCATACTGGACTGCGATGGCGGTAGCGATGATGCCTGGGCCCTATTACTGCTCCTGCATGCTGAGAAGGAGAAGAAGATCAAGCTATTGGCCATAACCACAACAGGTTGTGGTAATACAACGCTCGACAATGTGGCCCGTAATATGAGACGGATACTTCGACTCTCTGACAGGGAAGACGTAAGTATTCAGATACTTTTCGGTTTTCAATGGCATACACATATTCATATGCATATCCATCTGCAGGTACCCATCTATTTGGGAGCTGTTGATCCTTTGGTTAACAGTCAAGAGGATGAGAAAAAGTATTTCCATGGACGTGATGGGTTTGGTGATTGCCTCACCGAAAACGATTTCAAGGATGTACCCATTGAGGACTTAGTCGAATCTCAGCATGCGGTGACAGCCATTTATGAATTATGTCGTGCCCGACCCCAAGAGGTAACCGTATTTGCAGTGGGTCCACTCACAAATCTCGCCCTGGGCTATGCCATGTACGGACCATGTTTTGGTAATCAAATCAAGGATATATACATTATGGGTGGCAATTATCAGGGTGTTGGCAATTCATCAAGAGCAGCCGAATTTAATTTTCATTCCGATCCGGAGGCAGCACATGCAGTGCTCTTGAAAACTCGTTGTCCCATCACCATACTACCATGGGAGGCATGCACCGAGGAGCGTTTCAATATACCCATTGTGAGTAGCCTCCGGGTTGGAATAATTAGCATGCATGTGTTCTTTACATGGACTTTTGTTTAGGCATGGCGTTTGGAAGACTTTGGTCCACGAGCTGCTGCCTCAAACCATGCTGCGATCAGTCTACTCAATCGTGTGGAATCTGCTCAATGGCTGCCCATGGTCGAGAAGTATGGCATTAAATCCTGGAATCCCTGCGATGCCCTTGCCGTGGCCGTCTGGCTATATGATAAACGTTTCGTCCTCAAGCAGAGCTCATGGCATGCGGCTGTAGATCTACGTGGTACTCACACCAGAGGCCAAATGGTGCTCGACCATTTGCGTGAGGTGGATAAATATCCCGAAAATGTGCGCATCATCGAGTATGTTGACACGGAATTCTTTAAAAGCTTACTAGAGGGTATTGCCGGTCTTGGCTAGACGTAGTATCTAATATCTATCTATGTACGTACATATATATAAAATCCAATTATAACATTTTAGTTGAATTTATTTGGCATAATTGGCCAAGTCAATTTGATAAGCAAACATCGTTTGTTTTATGTATCATTAAATGATAGAAAAGTGTAAATTACTTTGGCGAAACCCGGACAATTCTCCGCCTTCTCGGCAATGCTTCTGAGGCCATCGCGAAGCTTACGAAATTCCAAAAGATATGTAAAGAGAAATTCCTGAAGACGACCCATTACCCAGCCATGCCAATAATCCGGCATCAGCTGCTCCTGCCCTTTAGTGGCTAAGCGCCTTGATTGCTTGTGAAATGAAAGGATTTTGAGAAATCTGTGTACAATATCCAAAAGAAGAAATCGCAAATTTCTCTCCATATCCGCACCCGTATCAATATACATCTTGGCCATGGCAGAGGTTGAGGGGGTATCTGCGTTGTAAGTGGGTGGGGATTTGGCGAAGCGTATCGTTATATGGATTATCTCCCAAACATAGATTTTTGTCAATTCCTTCTTCTGGGCAGGAGCAAAGAACCAGGAAACAATGTATTTAGCATGGACTATACCCAAACGGACTAGTTTCTCGGTCAAAACTACTTTCAATTGATCATTATGAGTCCAGACTTCATAAATGGCATTAAGCATTGCATGTTGAGCATTCTCAGATGAGGCCAAATGCTAAACAGAGAGAGGGAGACATATAGAAAGCATTGGCATTACACCTTTAGGATTTCTACTCACCTTAAGTTCTGATGCATATTTCGAAAATAGTAAAAAGACATGTGTAAACGATTTGCAACCCAAATGGGCAATACATTGCAGAAGGACATCTATTTTGCTTAAATCACCTAGAGATTGGTGTGATTCCACCATATAGAGAAGTATTTCAGGTGCACATTTATGACGTAAGGCATGAAGCAAATCTTCCGCCAAGGGGTATCCACTAAGTTGTTCATTGTCATACTTAAATTTTGATAACGGAGCATCTCCCAAGAATTGAACCATTTGCTCAGGCAATACTTCTTTAATTTTCTCGTAGTAGGACAAACTGTGGGCGAAAAAGAATAGTTATTAAAAAGAAATGGTGACCCCGATGTGGATAAACGATTTTGATGATAGTATCCCCTGCTTACCGTAATAACTTTTTAATAAATTCCCGCATAAAGACAATAGTTGGATGCATTTCAGTGTTCTCATTGAGACCACTTGAAGGGAGTATCGATTTGAAGTTCCATTCCTGCCAATTCCATTCGTAACGAAAATTGCTCAAATAGTGTGAAAACCAATTGACAAAACGATCAAAACACATAACATTCATCGATGGCATTTTGCGATAAATTATATCCACCGATTCTCTAATAATGTTGGGTATCACATTTGGCTCCAGTTTGGATAACTCAATCAGAATGGCACCACAATTGATGGTCATTGTTTTCGGATGCATTTGATCTATTGGCAATTGCAGTATTTTACCCAAAAGGAATTCCACAATGCAATGCCGAATGGCAATATCTGGCTTGGTTTCGGCAAATCCAATGAACAATTGGGCACATGTTTTGTAATTCAAATGATGCAATTTGAAAATTTCATTCGATTCGCCATCGATCAGATGACGTTCAATGCTGAAAGCGTCTGGCAGATATTGTGCTTCATCGTGTACTCCAATCTCCTGAAAATCGAATATACGAAATACCATCCAAGATGATAATGGCGGTGGGGTGGTGGAATCAGACACAGGAATCGGATCTGGTGTTTCGAATTGTGGCAACTTGTGATTCAAAGCTTCGCTTAGGCGACTATCGAAGGCGATAAAGGGTCGTTGTAATAATTGATACTTATCCATCCAGCCATCGTTATGGAGGTGATGGATTTGCCGCCACAGGAGATCCAAGCACTCCACTTGCAGGGGATCCCCGGTATTCCAAACGCGCAGAAAGGGTGCGCAAAGATTACGCCGTTGGGTGCTTCTATTCACATACAATTGAATGGCATCAAGGAGGGCATTGAAGGCCGTCTCCTTCTTCTCGTTGAGTTCATATCCCACCAGGGGCAGACAACTGAGCACTGTGTACACCAGCCAATCGTTACGTCTGTAAAGGGCAATTTCAGACTGTTGCTTAGTCGCTAGCTCGGATAGTTCACGCTCTTCGAGCACTTCTTTTTAATGTTTGGCATTTCCTCCTTCTTGACCATTATACATGGTTTCACCAGGAAGTTCAGAAATTGCAAGAATGTGCCAGCTGTGATCACATTGACATTCACCATGCCGGCAACGAGCCAGAGAACACTACGCGTTGTCTCCCCAGTTGCCTACGCGCATTTGCTCCAGCAGATGGAGTACAGTGAACTGCAAAGCTTCGCCACCAAATTGGAAACGGTCAACATTGATGAGCCCCACCAGGGTGGCATAGGCAGCGGACTGCATGGGATGATGTTGTAGCGATTTCATGAGAATGCCAAATATATCCTTTTTATACAAGTCCATCTTGTCGACCAAAAATGTGGCCAATTTATCCAAACCTGCTTCCACGGTCTGTCCTCGCTGGCTGCCCAGTTTGTCCAGGCGATTGTGTATATCGTCCAGCAGCAAATCGGTGGTATCGCGATGCATACGTTTTGCGGATCCCATCCGAACAGCAAAATCCTCGAGGTCATCATCGTATGAACGACGACGGCGTTTGCCCAAAAGGTTGTTTTTCGGTAAGTTATTCATTTAGAAATTAGAATTGTTGAAATGCAAATCACAAAATAATTACGAAACTAGAATATTCCAAATGCGTGCGTTCGCTGTCGAATTTAGTTATCAACTGACTAAAATAAGTCAATTTGTTTCCGACAATAATTATCAAAGCCTACTTGAATTAAAATTTTCTAAATTCTTTGACACTCAAATTTAAATTTAACAGACTCATGACTTACTCGCACCCTTAGGACTTTTACTCTCCTAAATAAACTATCGATAATGATGACCCAATATCGATATTTTCAAAAAATACAAAACCATCGATATATCGATAGTACCATCGATGTATCGATACTACCATCGATGTTTGTTCCAGCTCTAGCGTGTGGGGCTGTGCATAAAACAGGGGAGTCGCATGCAATTAGTTTTGTTATTTCTTTTTCAATTATTATCGGGCTTTGTGCTATTCATAATTGTTATACATTACATATATTATATAATCAATGCCATTGCCGGCGATACGCGAAAACAACAACAAGAACATCAAAACCAATACCAATACAAACAGCAGAAGCAGCAGCAACAAAAACAACAGGAAGTTTGTAGTTCTGCTACCCCATCACCTTCTCCTTCACCTGCTCCACCATCGTTACCGTTACCGCTTGCGACCGCCCCTTGCCCAAGAAGAACAAAAAGTGGTTTAACTATTGTTAATAGCAAAGTGTCTTTGGTCAATTGTACAACATTAACATCAGCAGCAGTAGCGGCGACAGCGGCAGCAACAACAACAGCAACAATGCAAACAAATGATGATGCCAAGTTCATTAAAAAGTGCGTATGCGTATGTGTGTGTGTGTGTGTCAATGTTTGTGTGCGTGTATATGTATGTGTGTAGGTGTTTAAAGTGGCAAACAGAACTCCGAGTTAAAAACTCACCTGAGACCCAAATCACCTTGCCAAAACGAGCCATTACGAGTTGTTGCTTGTTTTTTTTTTCTTCTTTGTGTTTTGTTCAATTTTTCTTATTGATTTTCCACATTTTCGGTTTCGATGACTTTGTTTTGCGTCATGAATGAATGTGAGCGAGAAAGAGATTGAATGAGAGACAAAAGCAAGAGAGAGAGAGAGATGGATTACAGCTCATTGTTAGTCATTGACCCGCATAATTTATACATATGATTGATCCAACAAAATGAACAAACGAAAAATCTATACATATGTTTTTCCAGACGCTGGAAAGGCGGTTCCATTGAGCCGCATCCCACGGATAAGGCATTGATTGTTAACTATCAGCTGGAAGCCACCGTCTTTGGAGAGCCCAACAATCCCATGATCGAGGAGAAGAAGGTCTGCATATCAATAACCACCCATCAGCATAGCAGAAGGGGGTTAGAAGGGGTGGCTAAGATTAAGGGGGGTATTCCCGCTGACATTGAACTGGTGGCACTCATACATACACATACACGCACACACACATACACACTCTATTTTGTTTAAACAAGAAATCAATAACGTAACGGGGTCGATGACGGGTCGAGAGTTATGACTTTTAGTTTCAAGACGTTTTTTACTATATTTTTCTTGTGTCTAAATAGAGTAAATACTCTATAAAAAACAGTTTTAAGTTATACACAGTTAATAATTGAGTAGATGTCCCGATTGGATATTGATCTGTCAAATAATTTTCGACTTTTTTTGGCTCTCCTTACTCTTAACCAGAGACACCTTGATCCCTTTAGATTATCGTTTACGCTAATTTAACTGACATGCGGCAATTGATCATAACTTCCATAATCCCCATTTACCTAGCCAAAGATTGTTGTCTTTCGAAAATAACAATTAGAATACGGTCATGAAAAAAATTATAATAAGAGCTATAGAGGCAAATGCCCAGTGTGGGATTCGGTCCAAACCAAACTGGCTTATTAATACTTACTAATTTTTATGAAATATGACAAAGAAGGGATTCTTTGTAGCGCCAGTTCGATATTTAAAGTAAATCCCGCACTAAATGTAGTTTATTTATTTTTCTTGGTACAACAAAATCAAATTATTTTAATTTCATATCGAATGAGATATATGAGACTCTCCATTAATATGATATTTAGCTTCTGAAGATTGTTTAATGTGTTAAATAAAAATATACAATTGCGATTCTTAAAAATAAATGCGCAAGTGTTATAACTTCCCATATAATTATATGGAAAATGCACGGGTCTTGTCCAAATCGAATAGATAGATCTAGTATTTATGGCTAGAACAGTGTAAACAAAAACAAAACTTAACTTGAAACCGTGGGAACTCCTACTTAATGCACACATGTGTTTTGCAAGATTCAATAGAAATTTAAATGACCATTAAGATTGTTGAAAACCTATTAACAATTGATTAAATGGAAGAAAATGATACATATTTATTTGACTAACGAACATGCCATTGAAAAATTATATTATTTATAGGGGGAATTTGATATGCCACCTCTGTTAATATGTAAAAAGTTAAAAGTAAACGTTAAGCAGTGTCTAATGAAAGGCATTGGCAAGTGAATTGAAGTAATTGTAATTCATTTTACAGCATTGCCAGAAAATTATACGATTGCGTTCGTTGAATGCAAAAACCGATCCAGCTGCATTGGCCCGTGAAGTAGTAGATAAATGCGATCTCATACATAAATCCCAGTTAAATGATGTAGAGCAAATAATATTCTACTTAAAGAATCGCAAAGATAACGCCAGCAATGGTAAGAAGATTACACAATCGTTTGAAATATAGTTATTTGAAAAATCCAATTGTTTTTTTTCAGATATTGCAGACAATAACACACATAGCCGTAGATCGGCTGCGTTGCACAATTCTCATACCCGATCATCGGCCCGATCTCATAGCAGTGTGGCAGCAATGTCGTCAAGCACTGGAAGTGGCATCTCATCGGCAAATGGCGGCGGCGGCGGTGGTGGCTCTGGCTCTAATAATCTATCTGCAGCAACATCCACACCAGATGTTAGCATAAATCATATAGATGAATATGTGGAATTGTTGTATGAGGAGCTAGGCGAACGTATTCGTGGCTCAGCCATGATCCTGCAAATGGCCCGCAATCCCGATAATCTTGAAGAGCTGGAAAAGAATGGTGAGTGGAAATTGGTCACAATTGTTTAATTAAAGTAAATTGATTAATCTGGCTTTCTAATTCCTTACAGAGGCATGTCTTAGTGCTTTGTCGCGTGTCCTGCGCGAGGATTGGCGTAAAAGTTTGGATCTTTCTACCAACATTATCTATATATTCTTTTGTTTCTCCACCTACACAAAATTTCATCCTCTGATTGTGCAATATAAGGTAAAGAGATATACTATAACGATGCTTTTGATGGCATATTTGATATGTTCTCCATCCCTATAGATCGGATCACTTTGTATGGATGTGATTGACTATGAGCTGCGTCGCTATGAAACAATGCGAAATGAATTGGATGTACGCAAACAGCCAAATGGGTCCACTCCTCAATCAGCCAAGGCTAGCAAAGAGAAACTGAATCGTAGTACTGACGATTTCCTAGATATAATGAATGAGGAAAAGCCCAAAGAGGTGAGATAGTTAAGATTATCAAAAGATGTGGGAGAATTCTTTTTCAATTCTTGATTAATTAACAGATGGAGCCGCCACGTCGACGTATACCAGAGCTTAAACAACGCCCAAAATCGGGAAACTGGAGCAGTTTTCATGGTTCGATGTCATCGTCGTTGATCAAAAGTCAAATACTTAATAGCAGCTATCATGATGCTCTATGCGCTGGTGCTAGCGGTGCTGGTGGTGAAATTTCCTCCTCTGCTGTGGGAGCTATGACGCCCGAATTTAAAGCACAGAGTAATGAATCATTAGATCGAAACGATCCAAAGGTTAAGAAAGAGGAAATCGATCGTCTTAATAAGCAGTTGAAGATATTTGCCAAGAAGCAAGAACAATTACTGCGTGTGGCCTTCTATTTGTTACTGAATATGGCCGAGAATGTTAAACTGGAGGAGAAGATGAGACGTAAGCATATTGTCAAGATGTTGGTTAAGGCGCTGGATCGCCAGAATATTGATCTATTGATGCTAGTCAGCACTTTCCTCAAGAAGCTATCGATTGTAGGCGACAACAAGGATGAGATGTGTGCATTGAATATTGTCGCGAAATTGCCACGTTTATTTCAAAGCTCTCACACCGATCTGGTGCAGGTCACCCCTTAAGTTGGTATTCAATCTCTCATTTGACGGTGGCCTGCGTCGTAAGATGATTGCAGCCGGTTATTTGCCCATACTGGTGATGTTCATCAATGATGAGAAGCATCATGGTATTGCTGTTAAGATTCTCTATCACATGAGTTTGGATGACAAGGTGAAGGCCATGTTTACTCAAACCGAGTGCGTTCAAATGGCCACCGATGCTATTATCTTGAATTTAAATGTTAAAGTCGATTTAGATTTAATAGCATTGTGTATAAATCTATCATTGAATCGACGTAATGCCCAGATAATGGTTGAGAATCAACGTCTACATAGCCTCATGGATCGGGCATTTAAATATCAGGATGCATTGCTTATGAAATTGCTGCGTAATCTCTCTCAGCATGAGTCGCTGCAGTTGCAATTTATTGATTATGTTGGCGATTTGGCCCGCATTTTGAGCATCTGCGATGATGAGTCGTTCATTGTCGAGTGCCTTGGGATATTGGGAAATTTGGCACTAACCGATTTGGATTATTCACAAATATTGCAAAATTTCCAATTGATACCCTGGATACGTGAGATTTTGGTGCCATGCGCTCGCCTAGATGATTTGGTATTGGATACCATTGTCTATTTGGGTACTTGTGCTTGTGATGAACTCTGCGCCCTGCTTTTCTGTCGAGCCAAAGTGGTCATTTCATTGATTGAACTACTAAAGGCCAAGCAGGAGGATGATGAGATTGTCCTACAGATAATCTTTGTGTTCCAGCAGATTTTACGGCATGAAAGCACACGCGAATATATGATCAAAGAGACGGAATCTCCGGCCTATCTTATCGATTTGATGCACGACAAAAACGAGGAGATACGCAAAGTATGTGACTATTGTCTCGATATAATAGCCATCAGTGATACCGAATGGGCGAAACGTATAAAGGTGCGAAAGGTTTATTCTCTCCCGCTCTCTCCATCTTTAACTTTTTATTATTTCTTTATAACGTCTTTCTTTGCGTAGCTGGAGAAATTTCGTAATCACAATTCACAATGGCTGTGCATGGTTGAATCGCAACAGGATCAGGACAATGAACATGATTATGTTGATAATGAGGATGATGAGAACGATTTGGATACATATTTACGTTCAGAGTATTTGGATAATTGCGATCTGTATAATCAAGAGGGCGACAATGATAGCCAGAGTAATAATAGCAACAATCCGGCCAGCCCGGCCATGTCCACCTACAATAGCAGACCAGTTAGCACGTGAGTATCGTGTTGATATAGTTATTATTTTTTACACTTACTTTGTTTTTTTTTTGTTCTTCTTTAGTTATAGACGCAGCCAGGATCTCGATGAGCTGTATAACATGACATCCAGTTCGAAATCTCAAGGATCTAGCGATAATAATTTTATATTCAAATCGAATAAATCCTTGGATGCTGAGGCTGGACTTCATGAGGAGCAACAGCCACAATTGCTTATGGCATAATCAATTACGAAAATTTATAAACATATAAAAGGCTTGTTTTTTTTTTATTTTTATTTTTTTTTGTTGCAACAGCAGCTCACCCAGTCAGCCCGCCTTTCCCTTGTGTACATGTTAGTCAGGAGTTGTTAACCAAAAAACACTCTAATCATATACTCTCTCTCTATATATGTATATACCTACATATTTATATTATTGCTCGATTAAATATGATTTATACACGCTTCTTGTTAACTTTAGATAAGGACAAAGACATTTGTACTCGGAACATTCAAATCGAATATTCTATTCGTGGCACGCTACGCACAGAGATATTTCCATAATAGTTTTGCTAATTAATTAATTAATATTATGTTATTTATATAGTGATTGTACTTTTTGTTTGCCCTTATACTTATTTATTAATTTTAGTTTCCTTAATTTGCCCAACATTTTGTGCAATAATCTCACTTCAAGTATTATGTTTCCTTTTTGCTTTAGTTATATTTTATTTTTGGCTTTATTTCAAATATAATTTGATTCGCCTTTACCTTAAAAACGAAAAACAAACCAAAAAAAAAAAAAAAATAATAAAAATAAACAAACGAAACAAAACGAAAAATCAAATTGTAGTTTTTAAAAAAAGAAACAAAACGACGGGCCCAAAAGCAAAATATAAATGTTGCCCCAATTAAGAAAAAATAAATAATAACTAAAATCTCACATGCATTTATTTAATGCTACCAAGCAATTTTTTAACTTGGCAGCCATATGATTAAATGGAAATGTTTTAATTACTTTGTTTTGAGTGACATTTTCGGATAGTTTGTATTTAAGTTATGCGGATTAATATATTGCAGGAATTCGGTTCTGGTTAGCTCGCAGGGAGTAATTTAACTTATTTGCTAGACCATTGGAACCCAAACAACCAAGTGAAGCACTTTTTCCATTCGATTCGGGTGGTATAGTTCGCAGAATCAATTTTATACACTCAGCAGTCGCATGTTAAACGCCAATTGGCATCTATTTGGTAATTATAGGTTCTCATTATGTGGCTAAAAGTAAACTACAAAAGGGGCGTATTGAGTTCAATTAGGAATTCCTAATTGAGTAATTCGATTTATAGACAAATCTAGGAAACGCAATATACAAATTTTGAAAATAGAATACTTTTTTCTCCGGATCTATAACTTCTGAAGAATATATGGATTCAAAAGGATTCTTTAATAGTCATTGTCTTTAAAAAGTTATATAATAAATAATCCAGATAACAAAAATTCTAATTTTAATTAAAGAATGAATAAAAATTTTATAAGAAATTCAAAGTTCCAACTACAAATTCCCTTAATCAAATACAATAATTAATTTTGACTTCTTGACTCTTATTTTCAATTAATTAAAGTAAAAATCATTTTCATTTATTTTCTGATCGAAAAATCGAATTATTAAAATAGAAATCAAATATAATAATTACAATTAAATTTTAAAAATAAAACCTTTAATTGGATGTTTGAAAACTTTTAACACTTGAAAATCATTTTCGGTCACAGGATATGTACATACATATGTATGTCAGATATGCCATTAACCGTCAAATTTCCCTTTTTGGAAGTGCTTTTTTCTTTCAAGTTGTATCTAACAGAATTCAATCTATAAAATCTTAAGAAAACTTAACGATTATTTCGAGACATCCGAGTATATTGAGTTACAGAGTCATTTGGATATTTTCAAAATCGTTTGCAAATTTGGGTTTAAATAATTGTAAGTATATTTGATAAAGTCGGAACTATGTATAGCTAACTAAATGTTAAATGCTCTATGTATGTATGTATATATACAGACAATGACAATTTTCACACTTATTTACAGTTCGTACATTTTATTCACATATATAAGTATATGTATATGTATGTATATATATTAAGGTATATATCTAACTTAAATTCGATATCCTTTGTTGGTGTATTTATGTAATTAATAAGTACGTCGAAGTCCCAGACTGTCGATGGTCTTCTTCATGGCCAGTTCATTAAGATCTATATCTTGATCGTTGTTATTGTTATTCGAAGTGGTAGTGTTCTGATATACATATGCGAGAGCCAAAAATTGCTGATAATTACTGGCTGCTGATGTCGTTGCTCCTTCTCCTTCTCCTAGTCCAACTCCTGCTGCATCAATACGTTGACGACGAACTGGTGGCGGTTGCATCACTTCGTTTTCCTCATCCAAGCTGGGCGATTTGGTTGTACTGCTACTCGTCGAACCGGAGGTCGTTGCTATGGGGGCTGACGAAGGATTGACTACCAGTCCGAGGCCATGGCTGGCTATGGCTGCTTCAATAGCATTTTGCTCAATGCTAAAGGCTGAGGATGATCTTCTATCCGCTGCTGTGCGTCGGGCTATTTCCAAATTGTGATTGACATAGTTGTCATGCTCTGCTTCGGCCAGGAAACTGCTGGGCATGGACCAATCCCGCAGATCCTGCACGGACATATTTTTTGTTAGATATATGTATATATTTATTTATTTCAAGCGAGTTGCCAGATGCCGCATATTTAGTATTGCTTAACACTGACTGGTGCTGGTTAACAAGCCCATAACATGTAACAGTGTTGGCAAATTGCTGCCGACTTTGCAACATTGGCGGCATTTTTAAAATCATTAACGTAACTAGAAACTTGGGAATATTTTATAAAATCGCTAAATTGAAACTTGAGTTTTGGTCTTACTAGTCAATTTGTTTTCATGCAATAACAATAAATGTGAATATATTTTCTTTGCGGCTACACTCGCAAATCTCACGTCAACTTTTTAAACAACTAATCTAGAAAAAAGTGTGAAAAGTGTAATTTTTATTGTTTTTTGACTTTGAATTCAAATAAATTTATTACGGCGGGGAGCCTAAAATTCGTAAAAATCTGCACACTTAATTATTGGATATCTACTTAATTTGTCAGAATAGCCAGTTGCTTTGAATATTATAATTTTTTTAAACAGAATAATGAGAGTAAATTCATCTGCATTGTATTTGCGCTCCTACCACTAAATAAAACAAAATCTAAATCAAAGCTTTTTGCCGGCTTTTGCAGTGAGAGCTGAACAGCTGCAAAGCTTGAACATTTTATTTGCATTTACCCAGCCAACATTTTTCTGCACAGCGAATTCGCCGAAACCGAAGGGCATGTAGTAAGCCCGACATGTGGAAACATGTTGCTCGTGTGGCCCCAGCATCGTTTGTTGTTGGCAACCTCACTAAATCAGCGGTTGCTGCGCAGTCGTTTCACCCACTTCATTCGTCGTCCCCCAACCGTTATTCTTTATCCATGTGTGTGTGTGTGAGTTACGCGCTGTTTATTTTTTTTTTTTTTGCCTTCTTTAGCATCTCTGCGGCTCCATCGAGAATGGCGAATGCCAACAAGTAGCAGCAGCAGCAGCAGCAGCAGCAGGAGCCGCAGTTCAGCATCGACAACACTAGCGTACGCAGCGCCCTACAGTGCCGCAACGCAAGGACATCAGGAAGCATCAGAAGAAGAACGGCATAAATAGGAAACAACGCATCGCCGACGCGAGTTATTTGAATTTCTTGGCCTGTAACGGCCGTGTAACGGTCAAGTCACATTTAAACAAGAGTTTTGGTTAAAGTTTATTTGTTTTTTTTTGTATTATTTCTTTTCGGCGTTTATAAATTTTGTGACATGAAGTGGCATGAATTGAATTTCATCGGACTAAGCCAAACTTAATACTTACATATTTCAATTTAAAATCGTATGCAAAAAGTGAATCTAAAAACAAACAAAACACAAAGAGGGTAAGTCAAATATTAGAGCTAAATTAGTTGGTGTTATAGTTAAAAAGTTAATGTTGATTTTATTTTTAAAAGTACATCTTACAAATCGAACTAATTTAGTTATATTAATAAAAAGTGATTTAAGGTAAGTTGTAATAAAAAAAGGAAAGATATGTGAAAAGATATAAACAGAAAGTCTACTCCTTGACTTGGTTTTCATGATCTAGTATGTTAAAATCTCTTTCATAGTTGAGCAGAACTATGTATAGTATGGAATGTCTATCTGAACGTTGTTTTTTTTTTTCTTCCAATGTCGATATGTATGTATGTAATTAGTAAGTAAAGCTAGGTCTACAGACTTGGTAAGATATTAAGTAACCAAAAGCCGTGTAAATTTTGTTAATCTATGGTGTTGCTCAATATTCTATCTGTTAACACTACAGATCATGGTTTCCATAGCTCTCAATTGGTTTGCCATTGATATGTTTGTAAGTCCTTTGTTCCATAGATTTTTTCACGTGAAGTTGCTTTATGGTTTTTCGTTTAAAAATTTTTTTTTTTTGTTCGTTGTTGTTTCTCCTGTGTTTCCAATTTGTTAACCGTCAGCGGCAGGTTGAAACTGAGGCCCACCAACGCCTGAAAACATTTGCTTTGTTGCATTTAAAATGTATTTACATACACACATGTATATATATTTGTATGTACATATGGATGTATGTAGCATACCCATTTCCAGTATATAGACATGTATCTACATACATATGTATGTATGTATATAAATATGTATGTATTTTGTCTTGTAGATTGTTTTGTAAATGCTCCTTTTGTGGGCGAGTGTCATTTGTAAAATACATGCAATGTTTTTAAAATATTCATTTATCGTTTTCATGTTGTAAATTTAAAGTACAGCGTATTGTCTAGTCTGGGCTAATTATGTGTTTGTGAAAATTTAATGCAGATTCAGATTAGTTATGCATATTTATAGGTACTTTGGTTCCAAGGTCAATATGGTAAAATGATTTGTGACTAACTGGTATCTGGTTTTTATGCGTTTTTGGGTGAATAATGCCACGCCCTAGGGCAAATGGTTAGCACTTAAAATTGTCGCGCGCCAAAAAAACAGAACAAAAAATTCAGTTGACGGTTTTGCCCTTTTCGACAAAAAAGTCAGAAATGAAAACAAAATATGGACAATTGTGTACACATTCTTAACTCTCCCTCCTTTTCGCCGATCTATTCTAACTTTCTAACTCTCTGCATATATGTATGTACATATCTGTGGGGGGAAAGTGGCAAGCGCCATAAATTTGACGCCACCAAAGACCTCGAGCTGCATAACGGCAAGTAAGCATTCCGGGACAAACAGAATGCGATGCATTCTCAATGTCCTGATGGGTCCTTTAAATGCCAAAAGGAAGTACTTTAAACTCAGTTGAGCGAACAGGCAAATGAAATGAGGCAAATATGAAAATAAAAATAAGTGTGGCTGCAATTTTATATGATAATAATGGTAAAAGAATCATTGTGCGACTCTTTGACAGTCTCATTAAGTTGGCTTTTCTTTTATGACCCTAAAATAAAAGCACTCTAACATGTTGAAATGAAGTCCCATGATAATATGTATATTATAAGCATGTATGAATGCATTAATTTGAAAAATGTCTCAAAAATTATGCATATAATATAGTATTTAAAAAAAGTATGGTTGTATTTCTGTAAGACTAAAGTGCGATAGCATTTTTTTTCCCCCGTTTTTCAAGATGTTTTGGCTATTACAGACTTTCTCTTGTTTTGTAAGTTTTCTCTCAAGAACTTTGGCTGCATTAGTAAAGGATTAAAATGCCATTGAGTCCATTGGCAATGAAGACGACTAGAATAAGACAGAGTTAACTAGTTTCCATCTAAGTTAAATGCTAACTATGCAATTTGTATAAATGTCACGCAGCCTTCCCATACTATGAAATTGAATTGTGACCGCTTTCTTATTCAAAATCAGAGCCCAAAACGAAACAAAACAAAACAAAAAGAGCCATAAAGAGCGAAACACAAACACATCGAGCACAAATGAAAACAACTGCCGCCAAGGGTGTCCAAGAGGAAATAAAAATGTAAATGTAACCAGAGTCCGAAAAAAGCCGCAAATGAAATTATAACACTCGACCGGGAATGGGAATGAGAACGCAAGTCGTGAGATGGGAGGGAGTCTGGAGTGCTCTGGCATTGTAATTCTACTGATGGTCTACAATGTGGGCCAATGTGTTATGACCTTACCTCCCCCAATGCGAAACCTTCAAAAAACGCACCATCCAAACCAAACCAAAGCAAACGAAACGAAACTAAATGAAATGCGAGTGGTAATAAAAATTGAGTGCAGTTGCCAAAAATGTAAAAACACCAAACAAAAATAAAAATTTTTACATATACATACATATATATGTACATTTCTGAAATCCCTCACAATGAAAATGTTTGTCAAGCACGACATTGCCCCTGGGATGACTGGGGCCTACCGAGCTACTAGATCCGCTCACAACCGTCCCTCATCGACCCTCCTAAATATGGTCGAAAATGTTTTGACCCCTAATAAAACAAAAGCCAACACAAAAAACACAAATCAAATCACATACAAAAAGTAAGAGTAAAGAAAAGAAAACGCAAAGGCAAACCACCACAAAATGAAATAATTTGAATAAACAACAAGAAAGCAAAAAGGCAAACCGCAAGGTCAAGAAATGTTACAAATAGGTGCCAATCCATAAGGAATTCAAAACATAATTGCAGACTTATTGAATATCCGGCGCCACAAAAATAACTAATTAAATAATCATTTATAGCATCTATAATGGCCAAGTGCCTAATGCAAACACTTAGAGTTACATTCTTTGCCTATTAAGTAATTAATTAAGTAAATTGAGTCAATTTTAAAGATTAAAGTGCATTTTTATTATTTTGTTGCTTTCCCAATCGAATAAGGAAACCATCGAATTAAATCAAACTTGAAATATTTTAAGCTTAAATATTAAAGAAATTTTTTAAAATTTGTTTAATCTTTTTACTGTTAAAAGTTTTGGCGCAGTATTAGCAGCCTGTTTTGTGCCTTTTATCACGTATACGCACAGTGTGTCAGTCATAGAATTGAAATTCAGCATAATCTTTCTATTACCTAGGGTAACAACATTTCCCAAACTCTCTTAATTTAATATTTAGAAAAACTGTAAGGTCACAAGTGCAAGGACCTTGAGATTGAAAACTCCATTTTCAAGTGGTTGATTTTAGTCATATCTAGAAAATTTCTGAGCCATTTTTATCATTTTTTTTTAAACTGAAACTTTATTACGAAACTACAGTCAGAAAAACTTTGAATTTTTAATAATTTGTCTAAAATTTTTGGGTTTGATTCTATTCATACGGCGATCGAGGGCCCAGGGAGCTTTGCTCCTCTAAGTATGCAATATTAGCTTCAAAAATTTGTTTTCTCCACAGCTCACTCCGAAATTTCATTAAATGTTTCATAAAGCGAATACTTTAGAAAGAAAATTTGCCCATTTTACAGCGCTAGATCTTCCAATGCAAAATCAAAAGTGTTGAGCGTATTTTTTTATCCAACGTAATCTACCAGCCTTGTGGGAGACCCTAGTGGCTTTGGAAAATAATGGCCACCCATATAGCAGCAGAGGTTTTAGTGTCCTTTATACAGGACATGGCATGTTAATTAAATCGCTTTTCACTGCCCTTGCAATCTCTAATGAGCTTATCATTTTGCAAATGGTAATAAATCATTGTTTTACTAATGTAACGAATGGTGCAAAGTTTCTAAAGTTTCTATCACATTCATGTTTAGTTTTGTTTTGTTGGGCTTATCCTTTGATGAGGCTTACAAATGCAAATTAAAGAAATATTTTTCCTATGCAGTGACTGACACTATTGTTCATTGATTGATTAAAGTCTCCTTTCGCCAGTAAAGCTTAAGTGATCAGCTTTATTCAAAGTTTATCAGTAAATTGAAAATCAATCGAAAATCGTTTCTCGATGCGAAAAAAATTCAATGAAAATCTTTGTTATTAACTTAATCTTTTCGAGTAGCTAAACAATGTGTTTTTGTTTTTCCGTTTTCCGTTTTCCATTTACAAAAATTGTTATTCTCGATTATATTATGTAGATTTCAAAACCTCAAGCAAAAAAAACGCACCGACATTTCCCATAGCGCATCATCAGCATACAACAGCAACAACAACAACAAGCAAATTGTGTGTGCGTGAATCACGTTTAGAGGGTCCGTCTGCCTACCCGACCTCCCCCCGGGTAATGTTTAGGGGGCGGGGCTTACATGTCATTGTAGTAACTAAGTTGGCATATGTCACCAAGGTGTGACTTTTTTTCACTCTGTTTCTCTTTTTTTTTCTCTTTTCTTTATTTCGTTGTTGTTGTTGTCCTTTAAAAAAAAAACCCATGTGAATGAGTGTGTGAAAACATTAAGGTTTATGTGCCAAAAACCCTACACAACAGACTTACTGCTACTGCTGTCTGTGTGTGTGTGTGTGTGTGCGCCAGTGTGGGTGAGTGGGTGTGAATGTTGTGTTGTTTCATATTGCCTACCGCGTGCCTGATGCCTGATTTTGGCAAATACACTAACTTAGTTCAAGGAAAAACATAAAACTTTCTATCTATTACTTTTTTCCTGATACTAAGAAAAAATCAGAGCATTTCCTTATTTTGAAATCATAATGAAACACATCCTGTTATAAATAATAAACAATTTGTAAAGTTAAACTATCTTATATTGAAAATATTTTGATTGCTTGCAGTTTGTAGATTTTACATTTGATTTAACCATAACTAAGAAGAACAATTTAAAACCTTTCGATTTATGTGACAACTAAACGACTCTCGAGATATTCACGAATATTTGAATTCACCATATCTCAAAAATCTTGTTCGAGAAAAATAAACGGATTTTCTTATCCTTCAAACTATTATTGTTGGTTTAAAGTTCTATAGTTTAAAATGTATTCCATATTTTTATTCAGAATTTTATGTTTTTCTTTTGTTTTTTACTAAAATGCAATATCATTTCGAAGAATATAGCAATCTTAGCTAAGGATAAGCGAGTGTTGAGGACAAAAATCTTAAAGATCTATTTGAATTATTAATGTCGAAACTCGAACCCAAGCATCTTTAAGTTTAAATTATATTAATCTAGTCGCTTAAATTTTTACATGGATTAACTTTAGACAAGTTTAATTATAAACTGAAGCCCAAAATAATTTTCCACCAAAAAGTTAATAAAATATTTTCTTCTGTCCTTATTATAATTATATTTTCATCTGACGATGAGACACATTTAATACCCTAATAAAAGTGCATACTTACAAATTAAATAAAATATAATGATACCAAATAATTGTAAAGAAATGCAAACGAAATCGCTGAACAATTTCGCTTATTTAACTATACACACATACACATGTATGTATGTATGTATTTAATCAACTTAGTAAGGGTATAGAAAGTTTCGCAATGCTTTGAACAAAGTTAGGACAATTCTTTTGGTGCTTTTCTTGCTTTTCTTTTTTACCTTCTTGATTTAGTATAAAATTTTATGATGTTCAGCGAGTGACAGAGATTTCTATATCTCGCGACACACACGCATACACTTACAGGGCAGACTTCCGATACTCCCTTCCGCTTTTACGCAGGCAAGTAAATTTATGTAAATAACACACAAAATCACAAAATCCTTAAATTGTCATTAGCTAAGCCTTTTCGCAGGCGAGCCAAAAAGCCTAAATGGCAATATTAGGTGGTTGGGAAGAGAGGAAATGGAATTAGAGGAAGGGGGTACTCACACACACACACACAGAGTGTTTACAATTTTCGGTGTACCTTTTAATGGCATGGTCAGAGATTTTTGCCGTAACGGTTAAGGGGGAGGGGGGCAAATGCTTTTAGCGTAGGCAATGGCTTTTGGCTCAGCATTAAATTTTGTTTCTGTATGCAATTTTCTTCTCCGCCTCTCTCTCTCTCTCTCTCTCTGTCTCTCGTTAATGCTTGCAAATGCCAATGGATAAAGAAAAAGTTATAACACAGTTTCTACGAAAAAATGTTGAAGAAAAAACCAAAATATGACAAAAAAAAAAAAAAAACAATGAAATTTAATAAATTTCATTCAAAGGTTTTTCAGTCATTTTCCTTTTTTTTTTTTTGGTTTGGTTGTTGTTGCTACTGTTTTGTTTATCTTTTGGGGTATCTTTTGTTGTTGTTGTTTTGACTGAAAGTTTCGAGTGTTGATTGAATACACTTGCTGAAGAACTCGAAGTTTTTCGTTTGGGTTTTGGTTTTTGCAGCAATTCCATTTGGAATTGGTACAAAAATTGTTGCCTACTTAAGTGGGCATCCGGCTACAATTTCAGTTTATTCACTTCTTTTAGTTTTGCATCCGTTTCGCTATCAGTCTTGGTCGGTCCCTATCTAATTCGTAAACATTTTGTCTATGTGCGTGTGCATTTCCGTTTCCGTTCTGCCATTATGTTACGATTGCTTTGATGGCTTATGGCCACGACACACTCGTACTCAGCCGGAATTTTTCGTTTCGCATTTCCCTTCTTGGTTTTAGTCTTTGTCTCTCACTTTTGGTCATCTATTGCTCACAAATTATGTGCCAATAAAGTTTGTGTGGCCTGCTTACCAATAAAATTCATCTCAACTTTTATGGCCCGAAGGGCATACGAAATGGGGGCGTGACTTTGCCAGGCATCCACACACACACACACACACAACCTCACTTAAGTGTTAGCAGAAGGGAAACCGTTTGTAGCCTTTTAAAGCTTTGGCGCCTTAAGCCCTTGTCAAATGTCAAATTTGTGTGACTCTGTGTATCTCATGGATAGGATTTATCTTTGGCCCATCAACAAGACAGCATTTGCCACAGACAAAACAAAACAAAAAAGCGACAAATAACAATTGCCAATTGTCAGTGTAATCAAATAGTTATAGTTAGACAAGTTTGTTTCGAGGGCCAACAAAGTGACCAGCACATGAAACTCCAAGAACATGTTGAATCTTCTACAAAAGCATAAAAAAACATATAAACACCAAGGTTGCTAATAAAACATGTGTGAACTTTTAAGAATTGAAGTAAAAAGTGTGTACAAATTCGCATCCATAAATTTTAGTATGCAGACTAAAATATTGATAGACAGTCAATCTGAAAAGAATTTCTACCACCTTGAATTTGTAGCCGATCACATTTTGTTTAAGCCAGAATTTCAAGTTTCAAAGTCATTTGTTTTCGTTATCCCAAAAGGTTTTACTATCTATCTAGAGATTTGTTTCAAATTGGCAAATTTATCGTTTGTCCTTTATCTAAATCCTGTTGCTTGTTCTGATGTGAATATAACCCCAAAAGAAATAACCATTCGAATGGACTCAAGTGTAAACCATGTTTGTCGATATATATCTACTTAAGGTTTTGTTTTTTTTGTTTAATCCTTTAAATAAGACGCATTTCATCTGGTTTGTTGACAAATCCTTGTATCAATAAACTTGAGACTTGAAAATTGTTTTTGAATGGACTTTCTTTTTTAAGCGAGAACATTTTATTTTCATATTTTTTACTTTTGTTGAAATATTAACGTTAATATGATGAATTTTCGCTAGAGTATTTGATTAAAGAAAAGGAACTCAACAAATTGTCGACGTTTTCCCTTGAGTGGGCCTCGTACACGTTCATTTTCAGTTTGGGGATTCTCTTAGGTATTCAAAGCACGTTCTTTGGACTCATTCAACTATTTATTATTGGGTAGAAACTTAAGCATGCGGTTTCAAATGCATTAAACTCAATGAGAATATATGGCTGGCTGGCATACTGGCGGGCTGGCTGGCTGGCTGGTTAGTCACTCAGTCTATAGCCAGGACGCGATAGACAACAACAACAACAATAACAAACTTGTTGCCCAAAGAATAAAAAAACAAAAACATCAAGAGAAAAAAGAGACAAGAGAAAAAGACATAGAGAACAAGGGAAAAGCAAACGGATTTTCTACAAATGATGACAACACCAGGATTGCCCCAACCTCGAATGGACTCCTTCATTCTGCCTCCTGCCAGTTGGTGGTTGTATGCGCAACAGGAAACTGCCGCTACAGAAAAAAAAACTATTTTAAGTGGTCATCACCATCATCATCAGCAACATCATCATCATCATCATCATCATCATCATCATCATCATCATCAGGCGGCACTTTTCTCTTGTTTTTCATTTCATTTTTTTTTCCATTGTTTTTATTTGCTTTAAAATTAATTGACCAAGTTTCGCTTTCCGACATGTCCAAACCAAAACTACGTAAATAAATAACAAAGAGGAAATAAAAATGGATAAAAATTGCTAAGAAAATCACCAATAAACTGACACGAACACACATAGTCAAAAGCAATTCCCATTAGATTTTTATCTATTTCAACCATGACAACTTGTTCGGGAGTTTATCTTTTGAAATTTACCATTTTTATCAATATTGTCAGTGAATCAGAAAAAAGATAAATAATACATTAGTCTCCTTACACTTGATTCTTTTGGTTTACTTGCTCGCTCTTGACTTGGTTACTAACTTATTGAATTACCTACTTATGGTTATCATTAGACTCTTTAGAAGGTCTTTTAATTTTAAAATTTGGCGGCATCAAGAAATGGATAGATCATTCTGCAGATCAATATCACAAATAACCCTCAGCTATTACTCTAAACTATTACAATTGAGAATTTTAAAAGTAAAGCAAATCAGAAAAGAAGGAAAGGAAAGGGTTTTACAGAAGACTTGTCAATGAGCCTTATAAATCGTGAAGCAATCATTTTTGATTGAATAACTTACTTTTAAGTCTCATTGATTTTCTATTTTCATTGTTATTGTTGTTGTAAGAAATGCCATACAAAACGAAGAACTTTGTTCTACTAGATTTCTTTATTTTCCCCTAGATTCTTGTTTTGCTCTTTAGTATTTCTCAAGTGTCTCTTGGGTTTGGGCATTTTCCTGTCTGCCTGCTTTTTGCCTGTTCCTTGCTATTTGTTTCGGCCCCTTGGCAATTAATGAAAGAAAAGTATGACAAATTTGTCTTTGGTTTATTTTTTTTTTTTTTTGTTTTTTTTCTTTGTACATTTGTTTTTGTATTTTTTTTTGACATTCTAACACTTTTATCTTAAGGCTTTAAAGTTACTGCCAGTTGTAGCTTCGTATAGCCTTTACTTAAAGGGCTTTTAATGAGCTTGTCTCATTTGCGCCTAGAGCTTGGGTTGGGCTTGCATTCAGATATTTCATCGTAGCACGTTTTCTACTATGCACACATATGCATATACACACTCACATATACGATGATACCAACACACAATGAAAGTTGTCGAAACAATGGGGCACTTTTAGTCTAACTAAGTGCTCGACCCAGTGCCCCTTCATGTATGCTATAGAAATTGTATATATTTCTTATGAAACTGTGAGAGTGTGTGTGTGTGTGGAGGTGCGTAACAGATAATTATCCTCAAGGATATATATAATACACGTTGATGTTTTAGGAAATCAGAAACTTTTCGAATAACTAATATGGCATGTGAGAAAAAAAAAAAACTCTTGATATACAGCTCAAGTTAATAAAGGGACACTTTTCTAGGCGTTTGCTGGGCTGTGCCTTTCAAATTTTAATACCAATTGGTTTTCCAAACCATGGACGAAGCTATAAATATAGAAGCTTGAGCTCTGATTGCCAATTTGCAGTAGTTACTTTTGACGTTCGACAGTGCAGATCGTAATGGGCAAAGAACTGAAACTTTTACGTCTAATGAGTAAAAGATATAAAAAAGAATTGCATACTTCCAGGCGCATGTTTGGGTAATAAATACCATTCAACTTTCATGAAAGCGCAAAGCAAAAAAGTGTGTGTGTGTGTGGATGTTTTTGTGCCAATTGCAAGGCGTGTGCAAAGTGAAGCAATTTTTGTGGCCTAATGAACTTAAGCTGTTTACCGCCATATCGCACATCCTACACATACATATGTACATATGTATGTATAAGCAACCGATTCTCCGTCTCCGTGTCCATCTCCATTTCCATTTCCGTCTAACCAAATATATATAGTTATTCACAATTTTAATATATTTACATAAGTATCAAAAGATAATAAACTAATTAAATCAATCCTTTAAAGTAGAAAATCTAAATGTAAACTCTCAACTGAAAAGTTACAAAAAGACAATGTTGTTGAAATAAGTAATCATACTTTATTGTGTTTTCATTTCAAAATTAAAGCACTGCAAAATAAATATGTATGTATTTCTCTTCAATTCTCTTTCTAGTTTTGTGAAGAAAGATTTGTATGCATATAAGACATGCAAGTTTCAACTTTGTTAGAATCAACATTTTGGACTAGAAATTCAGTTAGACTGAAATGAGTTTTTGTGGGCGCCAATGTTGCTGGCATTGTTTGAATTTAGCATTGAAATTGAAAGACCAACACAAATTTACTTACTTATATATTTACTGGATTTCGTGTGGGTGTGCTAGTCTCTGTATGTATGTGTGAGTGACTGTGTGGGGCATTGGGGTAAAGTGCAACAGTTGCAAAATTACCATCATTGGTTGAGTGGCATTGCATTTGCTTCAAAATAGTTTGCCAAAAAGCCAAAGCAACTTCCATACAAACATTCGCATATTCGCACACAAACAACTACATAGTGACACACGCACACACGCACAAATGCACTTATTTCGCGGGGCGCCAAGACGAAATCAGAGAGAGACAGTAAATATTTGGAGCCAAGTCAATGAAATTAACTTGGCTGCTCGATGTCATCTCATGGCCAAAAGACCATGAAGGAGCAGCAACTCATTGCCAAATTGCTTTCTCATACCAAAATGTCTAATTTTACCTTTATGTTACCACCCAAAATTGAGTCGTACAACCGCCTGCTCCACCATTCCAGACCACAACATCGCTCAGCACTGTCAATTCCATTATAAAACTTTTTATTTGCCTGTGTCGCATGTCAAACAAATGTAAAAACTCCTGTATAACCCCTTTTTTTTTTTTTTTTTTTTTATTTCTGAAAACCGGAAGGAGAAATTTGCCAGAAGGAAAACGCTTTTATACATATATTCATAATTTTATACAGTTTTTCTACTCTATGTTAAAAATTTAATGGCGCTGGGTTTTTTTTTTTTATTTTTAAGGGCATAGCATTTGCCTTTAAAACCTTTTAGCCCCACTTAACACTTAACTTCAATCTTTTACTCATGTCGCTATGCAATATATTTTTATTGGAATAATTAAATGATAGTGGAGTATAAAATGGCACATTTGGGTATGTCGAATTGTAGAAAGTGTTTGAATATCCTGTGGATAAGAATTATGGATGGTTTATAGACCATTCTTTCAAGTTTCAGGGTGTACCAAAAGTAAAGATTAATAGTTTTGCAGGCTATTGCATACTTTAAGGAGATCATTATAGTCATTTCGAACATTCCCAACAAATTTTAATCAATCGATCCCTTGATTTGAATTGTGGATTGTTATATACCAAATGGTTGGTATTGTTCAAAATAATGAGTTGTTTTTCTGGCTAGGAGACCATCTTGAAGTTTACATCCTTTGATTTGCCTTTCAGACATATGAGTTAAACATTTCCAACCCATTCCAGCACAGTTCGACAGCATTCAGCAGTAAGTGAATACCATTTATTTTAGATGAAATTTGAATTTTTATTAACATTAAGCAACTTTAAGGATTAAAATACATTATGCGAGTTTAAAGGGGGTTTAAAGGTTCTTTTAATTTAGGAAACTACAAACACTCAATCTGATTTCCACTATTTTTTAATAAACGAGGGTTCTTAACGAGTTAAAAAAGATGTTTTATAAGGAAAAATTAGTTTAAATTTTTGTTGTTGTTTTTCTGCTCTGCTGTCTCCTCTTCTCAATTCATTCTTTTTTATGGTAATAGAATCGATTTACGATTTCAATGGTTAACAAACTTTCAAGCATTGATTTGAATGGAAATTTTCTCCTTATAGTAAAGATAAAATATCTTTCTTTCTTTGATTAATCGAATATATATATATATATATGTACATATTTGTTTCTCTTCGTTTTTCTCAACTTAGATGATTTTAATTTAATAAAAAGCAACAGGAATATTTTCAATGAACTTTAAAGAGTCACAGGTGAAATTTGTTTTGGTTTACTACTTTCTACTAACCAATGTACTAACCACAATGTACGCATAATATTTAAGTGTTTCGTTTCGTTTTTCGTTTTTTTTTTTTTTTTTTTTGATTATTTATGATTATTATTATGTACCTACTTACTTTTCTAGGAGTTGTTATTTTTGCTTTTGCCACGCGCGTTACTCACTTTATGTTGCCGTGTAAATGTAAATGGGAGGCACACTTTATGAGTGGGCGTGGTTGGTTGGCACTTTATTGTGTTGCGATTTCAATTACATTCTTCTGTGCTTGGTGTTTTTTCCTTACACATTGCCAACAGTTTGTGTTGTTGTTGCTGTTGTTCTGTTCTCCTTATCCGGCTGCCATTTGCCTTTGTCAATCAAATAGAAATTAAAGGAAATAACTAACAATTGACCACCTTTAAGTTACTTGCAAATGCTTGGAAATTATACATACTAATTTCAATTTCCGCTCTGCCAATGCGAAAAACCAAAGCTGATTTAAGCAATGGGAAATCTATGTGAAAAGCAAATGTAATCAGGGAATGAATTATTTTTGTTGGCTTGTCCTTAAATTTGGCCAAGTCAGTTAGCTGCTCGGAGTTCAGATTAGATTTGAAAGGGCATGGACAAGGATCATAAATATTTAAATTTTCCAGAGACCTTCGTTTAACTGAAGGGAGTAAAAAGCCATTTGCCTTACTCATTAAAGAAGTGAATAAACTCAGAGTAAAAACATTCGTCCTTTTACAACAACTCCTTTACACAATTAGAGTTCATGCTATTAACCTATTTATACAACACTCGAAAGCAATCTTCACTTTATATCACTTTCTATTTTCACCCACTCTCTGCTCCCTGTTGCCTGTTCCCTGTCCTTTCTTTCCCCTATCTTGCTTAATAGTTTGATGTCACCTCTAAACGTTTGCTTCATTTGTCAATTATTGGATTTGCCCATTCTTTCATTTCTGCCATCCCCCCCTTTGGGACTTGGTTCGTCTTTTAAGTTGAATGCACTTGGTGAAGAAAATTTCACTCTTCTCAAGGAATTGCAAGTTGTGTGCGTTTTTTTGTTTTGTTTTTATTTTCGCACCAAGCGCGAACATGTATTTATTTTATTTCATTTATTCTGTTTTTTTCGCGGAGCCCCACAAACTTTGCTCTGGCATTTTCTACACTTAAGCAAAATCATGAAGACAAGTTGCAAAAAATTACAAATTTTCCCAAAGAAATCAATTTGTCTTATCTCAATTTCAATTAAATTAATCATAAGTAAATTCTTTTCCACAATTTTATTTCAATTAGCTAAAAGAATATAAAAATGTTAATTGAACTTTTATTGTTGATTATGAAGTTCAGATTGTTAATAAAATTCTTCCGTTAAATAATTTGATTGAGTTAATTATTTCAAAGGGTTCTTTAAGTTAAGAATTCAACTAAAAAATTGTAAATATTAAAAACCTTAAAAATTTGCTTAGTCTGGCAGAAATTTTAATTAAATTTTTTCTCTGTGTAATTTTCCAAGTTGAAATAGTTGTCGTCTTAGCAAAGGCGAAAAGAATTATATGAGAATGTAAGTGTCGGTGTATGTGTCTCTGTGTGGGTTTATGTGTGTGTGTGTATATAGAAATTACAAATAAGAACTTGGCAGCGTCCGTTTGTCTTAATGCAGACTGCTGCACATCCTGCCCATTGCCATTGCCATTGCCTTTGCTTCTGCTTCTGCCGTTGTCTCTGCCTCTGCCTCTGCCACAGACTTTGGCAATCCTTGGCTGGCGCCCACTTAAGTATGCTAAGATTTCCGTTGTGCTGGCGTTATTTTTATTGCAAGAACAACATTGAAAGCAGCAGAAGCAGCAGTAGCAGCAGCATAAAACAACAACAACAAATAAATATAAATAATGAAATACAAAGTCATATGACAATGGCAACTGCCATCGCCTTCAACCCACTGGTTTAGATAGGCGTGGCATCACTCATATAATATATACATATTATACGTATGTATGTGAGACAGTCAGCATCTTGAGATTTATGTGTGCGTGTGTGAAAAAGTATCTGCGGCTGATTGTTGTAAGTTGGCTGGTGCCGCTTATTGTCTAGCTAACGATAACGCAAACATCTTCTCACACTCACACCTTACAGACACACACACACACACACACACACGCACACACGCGCAATAAACCGAAACAAGACATAAAGCCCAGCTCATGGAAACTGTCACGAATGATTTGAGTATGCCGTTGTGTTAAATGGTCGTTATATTCAAGGGTGTTTTTCACTATTCCCAGTCACGGTAAACTGATCAAAAACGAATACATATTTTGAAAATATAAATATAATTTTGATAAATTACTTTATTAATGTTTGAGTCTGAGAGACTTCTGATGCGAATTCAATAAGCTGAAGGAATGAACAAACAAATCAAGATCACATAAGATCATTTAAGCAGGGACGATTCCAGGGGGAGCTTAGGTGGTCTGGAGACTCCACCGAAGCTCTTAATATTTTGATGGGACCCTTGCGTCGGGGTCACCAGTAATAATGTCATACCTAGCTTATTGGACCGAAACTTATGAAGTGAACAAGAGACTATTGAGTAAAATCAAAAGTTAAAGCTTAATATTGGTGGCAGGTTTTCTAAAAATATGCGATGAAACAAATATAAATTGTGAATAAATGCGTTTGTCATCTCGAAAATTGAGAAATGAAATATTATACTATATACTAATATACACATACACATGCCAAACACGCGCGCACATCCAGACAGACTAACACACTCACAAAAACACGCATAGATGTAAACATGCTTGTGGGGATAATAGACACTTGGTTTGCGAATCCATGGGATTTGAGTTGTGGCTTCCAGCCCCAACCATTTGACTGTGTTTCTGATTCTGCGAAAATCATCAAAGCCACAGAAAGCAAAATACAACAGCAACAACAACAATAAAAACAATAATATAAACGAACAGAAACAAAAAGTAGAATTGAAGCAAAAATAAAAGCGTCGAAGAGTAGAAAAACTAAAGCTTTGACAATCCTTGGAGAATTCATGTTGTGGCTCCTGCCTCTGTCTCTGGAGATGTTGTGTTTTGCCTATCTGTGCTCTGTTTTGCCATTCAAATCAGCTAATTGCTTATGCAGACGCATTTTTTCCCATTGACAAACATTCGAGCTCCAACGGAGCTCCATTGGGCTGCATTGTGCACCACTGGGCCCACAATACAATCGAGCTCTGATTGAACATCAAAATGGAAAACATCAAAATACAAATATTGCCTATGAATAAGCTACATACATGGTCGTACAACATCAGAGTAAACGAAGTGCATTGTTCAACATTGTTTCGATGGAAGATACAAAAAAGACAAGAAATGAAAAGGAAATGAAAAGAAAATACATGGTTGCGTTTTAAAATGACAAAATGGGTAACATAAAGTTTCCCTTTTTATCATAGTTGGGCTGTTACCATTACCATAGTGTGCCTGTGTGTGTGTGTACGAGTTTTGGAAATTTTTGTTCAACACCCAGTTCAAGTATTCAATGGTATTCACTCACTCACTCACCCACTCACTCGCTCATCCAAACCAGCTGGCGACATAGGAACCATGTTGTAACTGAAACTGGGCAAAAAGCAGTCTCTGGATTTAAGTCTGCCGCGTCCCAGCCGCATTTTACATTCGGTGGATGCCCCCGAAGGCATTCTCGAAACTGCATCAAATTGAGCCACGTCGTGTAGATGGTGTCTGGGTCCAGGTCCGGGACTAGTTGCTACTGCAGTTTCCATCTAGCAATTGGATATGTGGCACCAACCAAACATCCACCATGCACATTGCGTCTAGCTAAACTTCAACTGACTTGCTCGAGTTTATGTTGCAGCAGTTTTCTTGTTGTGCGGTGCTGTGTGCTTTCTGTGTAAGTTCCCAGGTTGCCTCCATTTGGCTTTGAATAAATAAAGAGGCGCAAATTAAATTTTTCAAATGGCTACCAGAGAGTTACTTGCTACATGTTTGGCTGCAAGCAGCAAGTTTCAATAGATTTGCCACTCTCTGTCTGACGAAGTCTGATTGCGATTGTTGCCGACATGACTTTGCAATTGTTGGCATAATGTTTTCTTATTTTACTTAAAAATATTTCAAAAACTTCAGTCTCCATATCACTCATACGACATGTTGCTGTAATGTTTCCTTTGAAATCGATAAATTAGCTCTTTACCCATAATGCCATAAGGCATCAAATATTACTTCTTTACCCTTTAAAAAAAAGTTTATGCACTATTAAAAGAGTCTATTTAAAAAGGAAAGAAAGGGGGCTACACGAGTCCTAGTTGGTTGCTTGTATCATATGGTCAATAATTGAATTATCATATCACAACACACGACTTTAACCACAATATGGACCAGATTTGGCGACGTAAAAACAAAAAACAACAAAGTTGTCTTCCATAAAAGACAAGACGAATATTTTTATAAATTCATGGCTTTTCTTCGGGTTAAGCCTCTTGTGACTATTTTTTTGTGCAAAGAGATTTCATAAAAAATTAAATAAATAAGTCGTCACATTAAAAATTTCAATATGCACCATGCATCAAGTGAATGAAATGGGTACATATATCAAATTTACATCTTAATTTCCTTTATCATTTGGAGCCAAATTTATTATGATATTATGGATGAAAATTACTTTCCTTGGAGGAGTTGATTAGGATACACATCAGAAGAGTCCATGTACCAAATTTGTTGAATGGGCGTGATAATAATTATTATTTGTTAGCATATTTTTTTGAGTTATATTGAAATGTAAAGTGATATATGTATATAAAATAAGCTATATTGATAAACAATTTGCTAAAAGAAAATTTAAATTGTCTATAAATTTTAAACTTATTTGCATGTTTTAAGTACTTCATACCAAAAAGGGAAGTTCAGGAGAGTGAATTTTTTATTTTAATTATAATTAAGGGCTAGAATTCCATTTCATCAACTGTTTGTTAAATAAAAATGTTGAATATAATGAATATTTTAAATCATATATGTAGGTATTATTTTCGTTAAAGTACAAAGTGTAAGTGTAATTTTAAAAATTTAATATAGAATAGAGAATATAAATTTCGTTGTGGTTATGAATTTGAGTTTCATTATGCTGTAGACGTAAATTATGAGCAAAGTAAAAAATAAAAGCGGAAAATGAGGCAAGCAAGTCAAGTTCCAGGGGCAACCATTTTTTATGACCATCATTTTCGGGGCATATGGGCCTGGGCCATGTTTTATAGTTTTATGTTGAAACACAAACACACACACACACACACACATACAATCGCACTCGCACTCAAACACAGGGAGAGTAGGAAATGGAGTGAAGTAGATCCTTGTGCTGGAGCTGAAGCTGTGGGAAAAGTTATCAAGGTCACGCATCATTGAGTCGAATGGTCTTCACCCAATCAACGTTAAACGTTGCGTCGCTCAAAAAGGGGCCCTGCACTTTATGATGGTAGAACAAAGAAAAATAGAAGAGAGAAAAAAAAATAACGAACATTTTGTGCCATATCGTGCGATACATAAATTTATGTAAATACCTATCTTTTTATTTTTTATGCCGTATAAAAAGTATTTATTAAATTTCCGTTTAACTTCATTTTTAGGATCTCTCAAAATGCAGACCAATGTGCAAATCGATTCTAAGAATCTACGCAATGATGACAATTTCCGTTCACGCGGTCATCACATAACAATTGAGGTGAGTGTCCTTTATGCCAATCCGTCCTCTTTGGAATCCACACCCCAGCCCCCGCGATAGCCCTAATATATACATGTACACACTTGTTGCCCTCTTTACTTTACAAAAGAGCACATATGGAACAGCTTTGTGGTAATATGTTGACATTACATGAACTCCGACCCCCCTGTCCGAACCCGCAGTCGAACAACGAACGGTTCGACCCACAGCCCACATCCCACATCCCACATAGGCAAATTACATAGTTCTTCCAACTTTCACATCCTCTATCTAAAAGGTAAATGGAAAAGATGACAGGGCCGGGTGATGAGAGGAGAAGGAAATTGTTTATGTGTCTGTGTGTATGTGTATCAAATTGAATTTGTTTGTTTGGGTCTGTCCATGCAATTTGTGAATTAATGATGTCTAAGGGTCAAAACTTGCTACAAACTTCATTAATTAGAGTAAGAGGATGGAGTGGCTGAGCGGAAATCTGGAAATTAACAAACTAATTTGTTGTTTTTGCTTTTGGTATATATGACATATCAGGTCGTATACTTAATATCATATATATTTATATACACAAATGTATGTGTATAAGTTCCCTAGCCATCGTCGCCAAGCAGCTCGAGCTGAAATGGATACAACATATGGACGGCATGGCGCGGCAAATAAATAATTTGTGTACATAACTTTGACATCATGTTTGTGTAAAGCCTAGATTTTGAGTTGGGATAACTGAAATTTGCTATGTTTGGCTACACCTTGAACATAATGTCCAGGTAGGTAACTACATAGTTTAAGTGATTTACATGTTGCTGATTGGAAAGGGTTCTCAAACAAATAACTTGTCTGTCTTGTCCTTTTAATGTGTACAAAGACTTCTTAATTCTGAATAATGTAATAGAGAAATGGATAACAATAATTTGTGTTGTGTATGGAAACGTGCGCTTTGTCAATATTTATTCAAAGTGTGGACAAAACCAATTTAGGCTACAAAATTAAGTTACAAATTTGTTAAAGTCTAAGCAAAATATCTCTAAATGATACGTATTATGATTATAAAGAAAATCAGGTAAATTTTTCATGGTAAATTCAAATCCATCACCAATTTCACTCTCCATGAACAATTTATTATGAATTTGAACTCAGGTAATACTTTTACATATTTATCTCCCTTCCCATGAAGGTAAGATATATTTTGAAATTTGCGTTAATCAAACGTTTTACTAAGATTTAGGATATGTATGAAAATGTGACATTTTTGTTTCAAACAAAAAAATCCTAAATCCATTTTGTCACAGAAAGCTGTTACAATGTTTTCTTGTTTCTAATGAGAATCGAAAAAAAGAAGACATAGAGCGTTAAAAATGAACAGATTTACAAATTAGAGATAGACATTTGCATATTCTGTAAAAGGATATTAAGTATTTCAAACTAAATGCCACAATTTAGTGGCAAAGTAATAATAATTAATAGAAGGTATTCAAAATGCATTGCTTTTAAAGAAATGTATTTTCATTATTTTTATTTAAGAAATCAAAAACACGCAATTTTATCCTTTCGAAAACTATGTTTGAATCTTTTTCTTACAGCTTTAATGGAAACTTTCTGTTCATGTTTCACACTAAAAAGTTGTTTATTGGGTAAATCACATAGAAAGCTTTTGGGGGCGAGAGTAAAAAAAGCTGCACTGCAAAGAAGAGCCAGTAGAACCGTTGCCAATTAAAAATGAAATCACAGTATAATTTAAGTCATGTATTGGAATCAAATTGCTAAATAATTTACTTTTTGAAGGACACTATTATCAATTTTTGGGGATTATATCCATCTTAAAATGCTAATGCCTAACTCAACATTTGATTAATACATATTTTGTTTATAGTATATTGAAATATTATTAAATAAAACTTGCAATTTTTAATACAAGTCCTTATATTTTATCTATTCACTTTGATAACTCTAGATCCAGAAAAAGAAACTAATTCCAAGAACTACTATTTCCCATATATAGAATGCAACAAGTGCCAAGTTTCTAAAGGACAAACTGCTCTCTCGCATTGTATTTACTATCCTGCAACAAAGAGCTGTTTGTGCAGGTTCTGCTCTTGCGCTGAAGCCAAGCTTAAAAGCTTGCCCCCAAAATGGCAGAGCTTTGGCATACAGCATCAGCTGCTAGAGGGAAGTTTAAGGCGAATATGGACATCTGATTTTTGTTTTGTCTTGTTACTACGTGCGATACCCTCATCCTCCTTCACTCCCCACCAATCGCAGTAAGAGGCCGAAAGGTTTGCTCTCGGTATTTCGGTGTTTTTCTCAATGAATGTCTACCAGGGCCCCACCCACACGCACACACCCATACACCCACACACATACACAACCACCCGAATACACCCACACAGACAAACACACGGACAGAGTTTCATGGTCGGATGTGGCAATGGCGATGCTTTCGTCCTCAGTACATCAGTCGCTAGCAACATTTTGGCGCGTGTTGACATGCGAAAAACTCAGCCGGATACCGAGTCCGCTTAATGCTGACGCGGGACGCTTTTTTAACCGTTAAACGCCTTTAAGTTCTATGTTATACGCTTCTCGCTTAACTAATCTTCATTAAAACGAATCGAACCGAAACGAAACCGAAATTATAACCAAAACACATCACACCAGCAACAAAAAGCTAATCACAAAAAGAACATTAAAGAAAAAAGAATCAAACAAACAAGCAACCAGACCAAAAACAAAACAACAGAGAAGCAAACAAAGCTGCAACAATTTTCCCGCTTTTGTTGTTAACCAACCAAACAATCGCCATCTCCCCGCCTCGAGCTCTTCGCTCCCTCGACTGCTAAGCAATCAAACCCTTTGTTTGGCTTTGTGTAAGAAAAGTAATTAATAAAAAAAAAAAAAAAAAACGATAACGACAAAAAACAAATATTATCAAACATTTTCAAAATCGTTTGAATTTTTTTTTTTCTGTTGTTTTGAAAAGTGTTTGAGCCGGCATTTAAAAAATGCCGCGTAAAATGTTAGAATGAGAGAGTAAAGATTTGTATGCTGGAAAGTACAAAGTCTGAGTGTCTGTGTCTGTATATGTGTTTGTATGTGTGTATGTGTGTGGGAGCCATTAAAATTCTGTGACCGGAAACAGGAAATCCGTGTAATGACAATTTTTGTATGATTGCAAATGTCTTTTTAATACGATGTCAGAGCGACCAATGACAACGCCCAGAGAGACAGACAGTCAGTCAGTCAGTCATAAGATTCATAGAAGCATAACTCGCATAAGAGTTTAAAATCCATTTTAATTGGCATTTACCCCACCCACTTTTTCCCTCAAATAACCCACACATATTCAAGGACAATGGCATGTGCGTGGATGAGTGTGTGTGTGTGTGTGCGTGTGGGTGTGGGTGTGAAATGAATATTTTCCACTGATAACAGCTGTTGACATTTTCAAACATTGAATATAAATGATAATTTGGAATTCAAATGAAATGATATTGACGATTTTTCAATGCCCTTAAATTGGCTAAACATTTATTTTTAAGTCGAGGCTTTATGTGGAAAATATCAATCAGCCATTTAGTAATCTCTGCTTAATTTCAAAATATTTAAAGTACAATTTGAAAATTGGTAATCAGCTGATATGAATTACCGATTAAGAGATCTTTTTTTGCGTTGGACTTAAAAAAAACATTAAAAAACGTAATTACATTGGCTAACTAATTGCAGGAGCTGAATGCATATCAACCAATGTTTAATAACGCTTAAAAACTCATTCTGTTATACATATCTAAACAAAAGATCAATTAAGATTGTAAACCCGATATTATAGCAATAAATCTATTAATTCATTTATTGTTATCACAATAATTTAATGTATATAATTAACAAATGAGTTATGACACACACATTGCCTTCAAAATAACTTTAATGGAAGTCATTTACCATGTCCCATTCTGCCCATTTTGCAACTGTCACTCACACTCCTATTTGGCAGTGACATTGACCATGACCTGATAAGGTCAATTTGCAGCTTGTTGCATGCAATAAATGAAGAGAAAGCGAAGCGATTCGCAAAAATCAGAGAGTGGGAGAGAGAGAGAGATGTGAAATGAAGCAAGGCAAAGCCAATCAAGCCAATGCCCCTGAGCAAACCCTGACAGAGGGGCAGATGGAGGAATGGGGGGAGGTATGATGATGCGGTAAAAGGGTTCTGACTAAATTTTACTTTGCCCAAAACCTCTGTTGTGTTTAGCCAAAACTGCCAACTGCCAATTTGCACAAGACAAGAAGTTGTTCACTTTTTTTCTTCTTGTCGTTTTTCTTTTTTTTTGTTCACTCTATTCAGCCCCAAGCTGAATGGGGATGCGAGAAAGAATGAGAGAGAGAGAGAGAACCACCCAAACAAAAAAGACGAGAAAACGTAAAGTAAAAGAGGAACAGCCAAGTGTTGTGGTGAAGTGTCCTCTATTCTGTGCATTCAATTTCAACTGGCACACTGGGCCCCCTTTTGAAATTAGGACACGCTTTGTCCCCGTATTCTTCTTGGTCAGCTTTCTTATAATGATGTCCAAAGTACTGTCTTCATTACCCAAATTGTGCGTTACGAATCTCTTCAAGATGGGCCCTGTCCCGTTCATATTGCTCCTCATCAGCATGGTATTTCCGCAAACGCGTAGCTAGCCACCAGCCAGCAATGTTGACCACCACCTGAAATGGAATAGAATGGCGCGCCCAAGGATGAAACTCTAAGTGTCAATTAATTTGACATTCATGAAAACTAACCTGAACAAATACCAAAAAAACCATGACTACATCTGCAATGCCCTGTTCTAATTTAACAGCTTCTGTTAATAATCGACGTTCAGCTTCCATACGGCCTGTATTCTCCCGCAGGGCAAGTGGCAAACCTTGCGAATTGAGATGAATTTCCCAGAAGATACAAGCGATATCAAACACTGTAATTGAACAGATTCCTGTGGAATACTATTGAGACACTTGATGAGTTATCTTCTCCATTATCATCATCGTTTGTAGGTACTCACTATGGCCACACCAGCAACCGAGTCAAAAAAGAGGGCAAAGAAACCGATTAGGGCCCAAATGGCTAACGTAAAGCCCAATAAACAACGCGCTATCAAAAACCATACAAATTTCGTTTTACTATAGTATAGTAATAGCGTGGCATTTATTGAGGCTTTAAGCTCACCGTCGACCTGCTTGGGTTATTAGAGAAAAACCAAAGAAAAATAAAATAAAATAAAAGAAATTTCACTTTCACTTTGATTTCAAATTTGTGTTGCTTACCGCCACAATTAATGTTAGGACAACGACCAAAAGTTTAAGTTTGTGTGTGGAAATGCACCAGCACATGATATAATCCTTCTTCAATTAACTCTGTCGATCACGGGACGTGAATCGATTGCCTCACGCATTGGCCTGGCATCCGGAACCGGGACGATGACTTTCTAGCGTCTGTGTCTGTGTGTGCAATTTCAGGGGTTCGGTAGTGTCATGAGTTTGTGTCAGTGTGTAAAATTACAATATATAACACACAATTTAATTTGAAGTATTTTGCTAAATTTTACTAAAATGTGATTTTTCTTTTCTTTTTCAATTAAGAATGAATTCATTCAAATTCATTTACATACAAATATAAAATAAGACGTTTCCATTATCCTTGACGGAACCATTTTTGTATGTGTTTGCAAAGTTTTTACTTTTGTCTTTTAGACGATTCTTTAAGCTCGGACATATTTGTTGATCTATATGAATCCATTTACTTGTATTCATGAAAATTATTATGCCAGCGAAAGTCTAATCAAAATAACTATCTCATTATCTGATCAGATCTATACTTGTCTCAAAAAAGAGAGGATGATTCCAAGTTTATAAAGGTTTATAAAGTTTCTTCACCGATGAAAGTTTTAGCTTTGAAATTCCATCAAATTCTTTACATCTTGTTATTGGCAATTTTAAATATAAAAGAATTTCTGTAAGAAAAATAAAAATAATGAGAGCTAAATAACAAAATTATTAATTAAACACACAAATTTAAATGATGAGTTTCTGTTTCTGTTAATTTGTTGGAGCTATAGCAATACATATATCCAGTCAGATGAAGAATGTATGTTTCTGCCACAAAAAAAGAAAGAAAGAAAAAAATTAGAAGCCCTACTTCAATTACATATTTCAAGAGAAGATTTTTTTTTTTGTCAGCGGTTTCTCATTTCTTGGTGGGTTTCAACATCAAACGGTTTTGAAAGTTTTCAGTTACATTGGCTTATAAACCGTAATTGCATAAACAAAATCTGAAGTTGTTGTGAATCGGTTGGCCGCTTGGTTGTGTCTCTTTTTTGTTTTTTTTTTTTTTTGTTATGAAATGGGTCAAATCTTTTTACCAAGGGAAAACACTTAATAATATCTAGTTAATAGAGCCATCTGGTTGCCATGACCCATGGTCTTCTCTGCCCCCACACCCACACCGCGACACACAGTTCTTGTTCTTGGCTGCCCTCTTGCTGCTTTTGGCCAAGTTAAATTGCACGTAAACATTTAAGCAAATAGCGCAAAAAGACCCAAGGCATAGAGAGCGAAATAAGAGAAAAAAGAAAAGGAAATCAAAAGAAATTGTTTTAAATGACCAAAATGGCAAGAGGGTGGTCCCGGGACCAGTTTGGGTCCTGGTTCTCGGATACCGGTACTTGGTGTCGTTGTTATCGCTGGACTTTCTATTGTGGTCTTCGTCACTCAGCTTGATTATCATATTACATTCTTAGCTCTTTTATGAGTTAACCAAGGGTGTTGGGGCGGGGGGGCAAGAGCGTTTATTAAAAGCCGAAAAGCGTTTGCCCCAGTCATCTATTCCTTTGCCTTGGGCCATAACCAAAATAAAAAAAGAAACTTATTGAATTTGAGTTGATTTGTTTGTTAGTCACAGACACAAGCACACACAGACAGACACACATGCCACGCCCTCTATGTCTGTGTGTTAAGAAAAAGGACAGGCCATCAAATTTGAAATGTAGATGACTCCCTACCCAAAGGCTTATTTTCGGGGTGAGAGTAAGAGTAGGTCATCTTTTTCGGGTTTAACCGCAAATCGAGTTAAAGTAGCCAAACAGCTTTCGTCCTTGTTTGTTTCCTGTCCCTGATCTGACTCCTGTCGTTGCCGCTTGTCCTTGCCTTGCCTTGCCTTCTGTACTGTTAACAAAAATAAACATTTCCCAAGCAACGGATAAAGGTGCACACACACGCACACAGTCACACAGCCACACAACCACACACCCACACACAGACTCATGCATTGACACACCCCCAATTCACACACACAGAGACATTTATATGTGTACATAATGTAAAAGGAAGAAGCAAATGATGGACGAAAGATGCCACACACTTAATGTAGTTAAAACTTGTCACTACTTATAATCAACTTTATTAAAATGCTGCCTTCTGGCAACATAATAGTAATATACAGTTATCTATATATGAAATGTACATATATAAATATGGACACTTTGTGTTTATATACTTAACTAGGGGCTTGTGTATATGCAGATAGCTGAGGGAACATCTTTGCTAGCGGATTTCGGACTATATACATTCGTATCATTAAATCAATTTGAAGTACAGTTGTCTCTGCTAGCTAGGGGAAATATCGAATTACCAATGATAATTTTATTAATATCACTTATGTATTCACATATTTGATCGCAGACAATCGTCTATAGTTTACTCTAACTTAAATAGTGGGATATCCATCGATACATGATTCATAAAAAAGAGAATCTGTACAAATTTGTCAGTCATAGGATTAAGCTAAAGATATCTCTTTGTTTTCAATCGTTGTTCTCAGCAAGAGTATCTCAATATTGTCTCTAAACTCAACGACTCGCAATGTTTACAAATCTTGCAAATTGATCACATCTCAATGTAATAATTGGCATTATCCCATAACTAGGTCAAGTGAATTTATCATCATTTTATCAAATATTCACTGTACACGTCACTTGGTGTATACCTCTTTGACCTCTCACTCTTTTGCACTCCTCTCTCTCTTACACTTGGTCTTTTTTGTCGACCCTGCGACACGCAGACTTCTTCTGTTCACAACATTACACCAGGCATATGAAAAGTTGTGGCCATCTATTTTGTCTCTATGGAGGGAGAGAGAGAGAGAGATAGAGAGCGTGTGTGGCAGGGAAACAACATAAAGAAGAAGATGCCATTGTTGTCTGGCTACCTTCTGCACTTGCTGCTGCTGCTGCTGTTGCTGTTGCTCCCATTCGTATAGTAGTGGTTGTTGCTAAGCTCTTTTGTGGCATGTGCCACGCCCATGGCCTTTGTCAATGTAAACAATTTAATTTGCTTAGTTGGCGTAATATTCGCCATCAATAAAAGAAAAGAAAGAAAAAAACCATAAGAAGAAAAGTAAAAGCAGAAAAAAAAAAACTTGTGACTCGAGTGTGTTGGCGTTAGACAATGACGACTATCGATAACATGCAGTGACGATGACAGACGCAAGCAGGAGCAGGAGGAGCAGTGGGAGAAGGAGGCAAGAGTCCTTCGTTTGCAATTGAGTGGCGGTCGCACTTGAAATAAATCTATGTATACACACACACACACGCATACCCTCCCCATCTATCTCAAAATCCTATCAATTCTCTCATTCTTCCATCTATAGGCCAAAATAAATCGTTATTACCCACACTGCGCCTTCTTTTGTCCTCTTGTCAATTCGATGTAATTGTTAATCTTTTGCATTGATTTTTCACTCGCTAATCGAGTTAGCTTTCAATCATGGTCAGCAAAAGAGACAGAGAGAGAGAGAGAGAGACGGAGACTGACGCATAGTCCTTTTTTTTTTTTTGTAATTGCAGTTCGGTTCAACAGTGCGTATGATTGACAAGCGCGCTGTCCTCTTAACGCATTTTTGTGTAATTAAATTAGAATTTGCAGTACAGCTTAATGAGCATGCAAATGACCCAATACGTAATTACCAAATAATTAGAGATTGAGTTTCAATTTCCATTGCAATTTTTAATTAATAGATTGGCATTCAATTCATTTTCAATTTCATTTCTACCTTTACTTTGAGAATCTTGTTAAAGAGATTAGACTTGGTTTATTTTTCATGTATTCGATTTTGGTTATTGAAAATATTCTTGTAGACTTTACCGGTTTTGATTTTTGGCTTCTGTTTTCAAAAATCTTTCAAAGTTTGTTCAAACGAAGTTAAGCGTTTGATAAGCCATCGATAACTTTGATTTTCCATGTTCCTTTTGGTGTGGCTAAAGGGGAGAAAAGAGTTCTTCTTGGTTGATTCCATAATGCCCGACCTTCATTGCTTGGGAGTTGCCTGATTGTGCTCGACCCAATTCATCTTGCTGTTGTTTTATTTTCATTTTACTAGAGGTGCCTTTGTCCCTTTTGTTTTCGACATTTGTTATTAATTCGTTTTCAAAATGAACTGTTACATTTTTGATGTAACTTCGATGGGTACCTGGGGGATTCTCCTAACATCAAAGCTGCCAAAAAGATAAAACACACACACACACATTGAAATCATACATAAGTATGGCAAACAATTATGCGGGACAATTTATCACATCAAAAGGGTTGAGATATTATTATATTTTCTGATTAACTGATTGAATGCATTGTCTAAAAGGTCGAAAAATCAAAAAGTTATCATCACAAAATGTATACCTATAAATGTATAATAATTATAATTTATGCCAATTTTTGTGGAAGCAATTTTCATTAGTATAAGCCCACAAATTGCTACGAATAAGAAAGTTACCCTAAACGTTCAAAGATCCCTTCTCTTCTTCTCTTACTTTGCCCACCATTTAACTTGCGAAAACAACAAAAACTTGGAACATTTTTCATTAATATTAAAATATTCAAATTGTGGCAAAAGCCTCTGCTAGGCTAAAGGAAAACAAAACAACAACAAGAACAGCAAAAAAAAAAAAAAACTGTTGCCAAACCTAAAAGGTTGCCAACAAAACATCATCTCACCCCTCCCACACACACACACACACATACGCAGATGCCCGCCTTTCTTTTTACCACTTCACTTGGAAAAACAAACATTTTAAATTCATAGATTGTGCAATTATTAGCAAATTAAAATGCAAACAGCAACAAACCAAAAAAAAAAAGAGAAAGAACAATAAGCATTTTCTGAGTCGTTTGTCTAATTGAGTGAATTTTTTTGTGTTGCTCTTTTTGGATAGGGCAGCCTGGCCTGGCCCCATTTTTCATTGTTAGCAAATTGGGCCGAAAAGCTTAAATAGCCAAAATCCCTGAGCCTGAGCTCAGGCTGACTTTGGGTGTCGATTTTAATTAAGCCTCAGCAAACGAACCAAGCGTACCAAAAAAAAAAAAAAAAAAAACACCCTAACCATCTCAAAATACTCATGGGAAATGGTCATCATTATTATTATGTGCGTACGTAGAGGACCAGAACGACTGCGACCGGGTCCAGCACGCAAAATCTAAGCGGTTCTGGCCATAAATCAAATAAACGCCGACTAAGCCAAAAACACAACAACAACAACACCAGGAGCAGCAGCAGCAGCAAAAATAACCTTCGACAGAAGCAAGAAAAAAAATACAAAATTGAAGAAAGCAAAGCCTAACAAAATAGTGAAAAAAGATTCCTATAACAAGACCAAGAAGAAGACTTAAATGCGCTTCCTTTTTTCAAACACACACACACACACATACAACCACATTTCAAAATGCGGCCAATTAAAGTTTTTCCCATTTGTGGAGTTAACTGATTTTGCAAACTTTTTGAGTCCAAACTTAAAATGAAAAGCCAAAATCAAGGATACTATTTAGCAACGACCTTAACATGGCACTTCTAGCACTAAAACTATATAAAATATATAACGATATCGATTTGAAACTCATTTATTTGAAATCTAAAGTCCACTTATTGGAAAAAGTTATATAAAAAAGTGTTAAATCCATTTGCCCTATAACTTTGTAGCTTTCGATTTTAGGGCTATCGATAATATCTGTTTTATCGAACTAGAGTAAAGTGACATGGTTGCATTATCTAGAGCTGAGATTTCTTAATGCCAGCAAAGTCTTTCGTCTTAATTGGCAATTGCTGGGCATTTGTGTATCTGCCAATATGCCCTTACGTTTTCATGCGTCTAAAGGGTATTCGGGGCATAAAGCGTAGAAACGAAATCTCTGCTGAAAGCATTTGGTTTTGGTCTTGTTGTTGGTTTCTTTTCCTTTTTTTTTTTTTTGGGGTATCCATGGACTTGGTTCATGGTCAGGGCACATGATAAAAATTGACACCATTGCCGGTTGCGTTCCATGGTCTGTCGGTAGGTCAGTCAGTCAGTCTATTTGTCTGTCGGTCTGACTGTTTGTCGGTAGTAAAAAGCCTCTGGATTCGGGTGTTTTTTTCTTCGCCTGTAATAAAAATGTCATTGCATTAGTGCCAGAGTGTTGCCCTATGTGGTGTTCGTGTGTGTGTGTCTGTGTGTGTGTGGGAGGAGTGTAATAAAAATTTAGTATGTGTCACATAGTTGCCTCTTCTTGTTGTTATTATTATTGTTGTTGGTATGCATTAGCCCTGACCGGAAGTCAGCACTTTACAACCGGGTTTTTTGTGGCCTTTTTGCTTCTCTTCTCTCCTTTTTTTTTTTTTTTTTTTTTTTGATTTTGGTCCAGATTTATTCAAGGCAATATTTTGCCATTTGCCATGCAGATTATTTTGAATTGATGTAAAGAGAATTTACTGTAGATTTAATAAGCTTTTTGTTGTTGTTGTTGTCGCTGTTGTTGTTGCTGTTATTCTTGGTTTTTTTCCTTTGGCCTTCATTGTTGTATACGAGTATTTGTCTGTCATTTTGTCGGTTTAACTGCCTTTCGGTCTAAATGTCAACGACATTTGCCTTGATTGATTCGATTTGACTTAATTCACGCATATTAATCATACGCCCTGAGACACACGTACAGACTCTGACAGCCAAATCAGAGCAAAACCAAAGACAACAACAAAAATCCTCACCATGCTGACAGCATGAGAGACAGAACGAAAGAGAGCTAGAGGCAGCGGCAGAAAATCTTATTTGAATTTTTCGGGGGCATTTAGTTAAGTAAATATAGGCCTCGAGCCTACGTAATTATGCATAAAATGCTCAAAAAGCAGTTATGAATTTTTAGCTCAAGGGTTAAAACGATGGCAAGGAAAACTTTTTGATTTTAGCTTTTCAAATATTTAAAGTTCACTTGGAAGCTTAACTATTAAGTGGTTTATGGAATAGCGAATTAGTCAAAAATTATTTACTTGTGTCTCTTACTGATGTTTGTAGTTCAAACGATTGGACCTAAAGAACGAGCTTAAAGAACATTAAATAAAGACCTGAAAATGTTAAATTTTACAATCGTATATCTTATCTTATAAACCTGCAGAATTCTCTTTACTTGTTTGGCAAAATGTTTGTCACTTAGATCTCGTATAAGACTCGAAACTTATCACTCGGAATATATTGAAAAAACAATCGATAATTATAAGCATCGGTACAAGAACTGATAGTTTGACAAAGTGTAATATAAATGATTATCATTTACTAAACCCATTTGTGTACTAGATTCATTAACGAAGAATAAAAACGTATGAGCAAAATGCAAGGACTTTGAGCCTGCCTCTCACTATAAGGGGGGAGGTGAAGGTTTGCAAACGAAGGGCATGTCTGTATGGCCCAAAAGGGCTGTTTGCCCTCATTTATTGATTACGTGTCATATCACTCATACGCGATGTTGTGCGCCCTTCTCAACTTTGCTTCGATTGAAATGTAACGTTCCGTTACAAGGCAAACCAACGACGTGCCCAGAAACAGCAGCAGCAGGAGGCATGGTAAAGGCAAAGGCAAAGGCATACGAATCGGGGATTGGGTATTGCGGATTGAGGATTGGGTATTGGGGATTGAGTATTGGGGAACTGAAGCCAGCGAAACTTGTGCAAATAATTAAGTGCGCTTAAGTGATTTGCTCAACGACGACGACGACGACGACCAAGATGATGAAGTCGATGTGTATGTCGATGGTGAGGATGATGACGATGATGATGATGATTGCGCCAACGGCACAAATGGGTCAACAGCAAAATAATTTCGTTTCATGTGAATTATTGGCATAAATTGTAGATGGGTTTATTGATAAATACATATATCTCTACTTTCTCGAATTTCAATTGAACTTGTATTTCTTTTCTTGTTCTTTGGCAAATCTTTTCCAATGAAATAACTCAAATTGCAATCCAAAAGTTGCAACCGAATAATAAATTGGTTTTCTATTTGAGATACGACCAAGAAGAGAAGTAAAAAAAAGGGTTTCTAGCCTGCGGCTTCATACAAAATTTCCTTCAAAAAGTCCATAGACCTGCCTTGAGCCAGGATTTCATGGCTATTTGTCTAAATTTGATCAAAATACCAAAAACTTTTGGTATTTTATTGTTGACTAGAGCCAAATTTACACGAATCCGAGGATTGTGCAAATAAATGAAGGCTCCGCGGCAATGCGGCGGATGAAACGATAAAGGGCGCAGTGCAAAGGGCGACGAGGGGCCAAGGGAAGAAGATGGACGAAGATGGAAAAAATGGTGGTTGTCGACAAATTGCAGCAACATTCAGGTTTTTCTATTGTTTCCCCTTGCATTGCATCACATAAATCCCGAATGGCCGACAGCATCTGCAGGTGAAGGAGGTGGTAACTAGGCAACCAGTCAGTCAAGGATAAGGACAATGAGAACTAGAACAAGAACTCCAAGGTCCTAGTCCTGGTTTGAGTTTACACTTTTGGGGGTCGAATTTGTAAGGTCGCCTTTCGTTTGAAGGTCATTTTCATCGCATCGCTGGTTAATTAATGTTGCAGATACAAAATACAACTTCTACTTTACCCTTTACCTTGGCCCTCACTCGGCCGCTCACTTTACTCTGCTAGGGATTAAATATGCATTTCCTCATATATGTACATATGTCCGCAGCAGTTATATGAATATGTCAAAAGCACACTTTTAATTAACTTGGCCACATTTTGTTTGCTATTTTACCGGATTCATCGTGTGTGTGTGTGTGTGTGTGTCTGTGCGACGACCTTCACTTGCATCGCCCACGTGCAATGCCAATTAAAACCACAATTGTGGCAAATTTGTCATTCATTTGGCATTTGGCACTAAGCATTAGGAGTTGCAAATCTGCGGCTAAATGTGCCAATTCACCCGAAAAGGCGACAAAATCCAATTTGCATATGCTTATGTATGAAAATGAAAGCAAAAACCAACACTGATTGCCATAATTATGCGTTTTGCTGAATTTAAAATTAAAAATTTACTTTTAATACCAAAAAGTTAACTTATTTAAACAAAAGTCAAACTCATTTATTTATCAAATTTATGAAAGAGATTGTTAATCAGTTCATTGGAAATATTTAAAACTCTTTATCATAATAAGAACTTTCAATCTGAACGGTTTCGAAATGGAAAACAGATTACGATTAGATGATCCCAATAGTTATTTCCAAAATGTTATAAATTGAAAATGGATTTCCAATGATTAAAAATATATTTTAAATATTATTTCTGTATGCTTTCTCAAGCTAATAAATAATTAAGGGTCATGATGCGAAACTCCAAATGAATTTTAATTATTCACAAAAATGGAAGTCAAATGAAAATTTTTGATAATTATGTTGGTAAATTTTTTTTTATTTTTTGTCTAACACCGTTTTCAGCTTAAAAAAGAATGAAATGTCAATAAACGTTTTCAATTTGCTAAATTCTTATAAAGAAATTTTCATTTACTGACTTGAGCATGAGCTCGTGAGCATGAGCACGTGAGGAGAATGAGGAGGAGCTGAAGAAGAATACGCAAGGACCATGTGTTTGATGTGGAGGCGTGGCAAGAATTTCTAATAATTATGAACGATGAGAGAAGGGAGTGACGAGAGCTGGAAATGCAAAGAGAAGGCCAGTAAGAAGCCGCAGTGACGCGTCGCCAACTTTGGCACTTTAAGTGCTTCAACTTGCTCCCGTTTTAGCTCCCGTTCCCGCTCCCGTTTCCCATTGTCGTTTAGCATTTGCCAGCTTCTCAATGCAATTTAATTAAGAAAAACAAAGTGAAATTTTCGCGCCCTGCCAGCCAAATGGCATCAACCCTGCCAAAGAGGGTTTTCTGGACTAACACGGTAGTCGAAGGGGGATTGTGGGGGGGGGATGATGAAGTGACAGAGACTCTGTTTGGATGGAAATGGTAACTAACGAAGCGTGCCATGATTTGCTTTTGCTGCTGGGCATAACGTTTTCCGTTTGTGTGCAAAAGTTCAAATGAAAATTAGAAAAAAAACGAAGAAAAAAGAAAAACCCAAAAACAGGAAAAACAAAACGTGAGATGAAATGGCGGAGAAAATAAAAATAAGTAAGCAAAGGCAAGTAAGGCACAGGCACAGGCAAAGGCAAAGGCAATGGCGGAAATGATGTGCGGTCATTCTCATTGCTGGGGACAAAGCCGTGGGGCAACAACAAATACAAACAGAATGAAAAGAACAACAACGAAAAAAAGGGAAACTCGTTACGTTACAAGTGCGGTTTGCTCTTGGTTATTTGGGTTCCACAACTTCTATACAACAAGTGTGAGAGAGAGAGAGATAAATAGGAGAGAAAGAGAGACAGAGAGCGAGAGAGAGTCCATGTCCATGTCAATTATTTGCATTTTGATATGCCAAGACCTCGAAACTTGACAGTTGAAAGCATTTCTCGATTGCACATATCTGACAGTGAGGAGAGTTGTAGGGGATATGGATGGGGGTGTGGCACTTACCAACGCATTGAGGCGCTCATGCATAATTCTCTCGCTTGAGCTGCTCCTGGTTAGTGGCTGTGGCCAAAAACCATTTGGCTACCAGTTATAAGAGGTTGCAACAAACTTTTTACCATACACAAATAGAACACACAAACTTCAGACGTGTAACCTTAGCTTAACCTTCGGTTAACGAACAATTAGTCATACACTAAACTAAACATTTAAGCAACTCTACTTTAGTTCAAGTTGCTAAAGTGGTTGTAGTGTGAGTTAAGATTAATAACTTTACAAATAAAGCAAATTTGTGCGCAATCCCGGAAATGAATGTGCACGGTAATTAATAGTTAAGTAAATGCATATTAAATCATAAATAATATATTAAACTGACAAGTTTAATTGTTGTCCTAGATAACTGGTAATTATCGGCAAGTCAAGATATTATAACTCTAAGCTCTAATTTTTTCAATGAGGAATCGAGTGGCTTTCTTCTGGCAGACTTAAGATTTTTACAACAAAATATTGTTTAAATGATACAAAATAAATGTAGAGTATGTGGTAAAGAGGTGCAACCGGAAAGCGATGTGGGCAGGGGCCATATTCCGTTCCATTTCAGTTCGGCGACTTTCAGTTGCATAATTATGTATGCAATGCGTTTTTGGAGAGGTTGTGGTAAATTTTTGATTTGCATATTTATGCTGAGATTTAATTTTGTTTCCTTTTTTTTTTGCACTTTTTTTATTTTCATTACGCATGCGCCTCGTGGGTCTCGTGCGTATTAAAATGCAAATTAAAGCCAAATTAGCACGCGCTTTAAGTGGCAAAATATGTCGGTGTGTGTGTGTGCGTACGTGGGCGTGGCAAACGACATGTGTCGCCTTGAATTAGTGTTGGACGCCCTGCCAACCACCCCAAAATGTCACACGCTCGCTTCACCTCAATGAAGATCCCCTGAGTCCTGTCACTGTTGTCGTCTTCGAGTGACACGATACGAAGACAGAAAACGTGTCCGTGCCATTGGATCTGGCGAAAATAAAAAGATAAAACTCGAAAACACATCCATTTATAGTAAATTCCTTAAAGTCTTTTTTGTGACTGACTGACTCTTCCCATTTGACCACAATCATTCAATACGCTCTTACCAATTTGTTGCAGACCACACGGGGCAATTATGCCAATCAAATGCCAAAAGCAGAAGAGCAATATAAAGAGAGGGAGAGAGAAAGTAAAAACGTTATTTGCATTGCATGTCCTTTACCCATTGGGGACCTCTTGGATGACCAACACGTCTGTTCTGAATTTGAAGTCTGGTTTGCTCTTTCTCTCTCTCACTCTTTCTCTGTCTGTTTGCTTTCTCTGTCATTCATTTCATTATGTGCATCCAGCGACAAAATGCATAGTAAATTTTTTTTTTATATTTTACATTTTTTCTTACGTTTTGTCATCATGTGTTGTCATTGTCGTTACTTTTATGCGAGCCAAAGGAGATGACGAAATTATAACCCAAATACGAATTTGAGTCATAAAAAGTTTGGCATACGAAAAGTTTTTCATTTCACTCATAAGTATAAATGTATTAATAAATTTGAATTTACAGAGAAAATAGGAAAGTCGTTTCAATATTATTTCCAGTCAAGCTGTCAACACTGAAAACTAATGTTGGTAAATTGTTTTCATCTCTGCGATCGCTTCAAACAATCGACGGCTTGAGTGGCTCTTTGGCGGCCTGAAAGGAAAGGAAAAGAATTTCACGGAAACATTATTCGCCATGCGTATTATTGTCTTGATCCTGTCTTTGGGGAGTCATGCCATATACACACACACACACACATACGCATATATAGGTTCATATATAATTCTGAACAACTTGTCACATACTTAAATGTACTATAACATTACCGTTTTATCGCCTGCGTGTGCGTGTGTGTGTGTGTATGTGTTTTTCTTTTGATGGCATATCAAATTTCATGCCACATTCCTTGCCCTTGTCACAGTGTGCGACATAAATGTATAAATACAATTTCACAGTCGTTTAGTTGTCACCTACCTAAGGTCTCGCATTCTCTCTCTCTCTCTCTCACACTCTCTATGTGTCTCTTTCTGTACTTCTCTCTGTTTTCACCTCTCCCATATGGCTGGTCGTAAAGCGTATGTAATGCTGTTAATACCAATTTTCAGCGTTTACAAATTGCGCATACGACGCATGGGCCAAGCCGGGAGCTACAATAACAACCATTCTTTGAAAATGAAATTTTCAACGTGTCAGCAACAGCAGCCGCGGCATATACGTCTACACACACATACATACATACACACACTCTGGCACACTCCACATTCACCTGTCACCTGTCATATGTCTTCCGCTGTTTATTGACAATAGACGTGCAATTGCTTCCCTTATGAGTTGATGTTTTTCTCTCTCTCTCTCTCTCTCTCTCTCTCACACACACTGTCTTACACATTCTCGTTTTCACTCATTCTCCAGATGTCATTTTTAATTAGAATGTGGCTTATAGCAATTTCAATTGCACTTACAATCAAAATATTTTTTTGCTACTGACAATTAAATTCTGCAAAATATTTTACCACGTCATATCAATTGTCTTTCTGTAGTCAGAGATCTAGGGATCTGAAAAAAGAAGAAATTCCCCAAAAAGTACTATAATAAATACTTTTTATTATAAAAAAGTAATCTTAATACTTTTTAAAACATAAATTTTTCCACTGGACATTGCATACTTTAGGGCATACTGAAGGCATTTTTATTACTTATGTACATTGTGGAAGAGAAAGTCAATACATTTATATAATTTTTGATATCTTTATGGAATTTTAAACAAGATATTTTTCATGATAACACTTTAAAGAATAAGAAACATTTTTTAAGCTTTATGATTAGTGTTCGGTGGAAATGGTTATAAAGCTTATTTCCTCCGTTTTGCTCTATTTATCAGGACTTTTGTGTAGCAAAAAGCTATAAGTGACAGTGAAAATTTAAATCAAATAGGGAAGAAGCTCTTATCTAATGAAATGAAGAATGAGAATGTCTCTAATGACCTCACAAATTAGCTAACTAAGCAATAATATTTAAACATAAAAGCGATTGTTCCCTCTTAAGTCAGAGATTTAAATGACTCACTTTAACCATATATGAAACCAAAAACGTTCTCTTTATTCAATGGAGATTTGATTGTATACTTTAAATTTATCCAATCCTTTGAGTGGCCTTGGGCTTGTTTTGAATTAGGAAAAACTTTGACTTTCATTAGAAATTTGTTAAAAATTGTTGCAGTTTATGTTTTCCCTCTTCTGTAGGCGCAAATTTTGTGTTTTTTTTTTTGGATGACTGAGCACTAAGTGAATTACAATAATAGGAACAATAACGATAATAATAGTATTATTTAGTTATAATAATAATAATAAAACAACAATAATATCAAAAACATAAAACAACAAACGAAGCGTAAGCAATGTCGGTCGATTTGAGTGCCCAACAGGAACCAACTATATCCGTGATAACAACCGTTCCCGTTGCTCAAAATGGCGGCGAAATGGATGCCCTACTGTTGGGCCGCATTGGGGTAAGTAACATCGCAAATTCATCGAATAACAAAATACAACAACAACAACAACAACAACAAAAACAGCAACAACATCAAGCAAACCAAAACCCAGCAAAAACATCAGAGACAAAAATAAAGAAAACAAATACAACATTTTACTATTCTATTAAATTCAACTAAGTAGCAAAGTGCGTGATGCCCACCAAAATGCGGAAAAGTTAAATAGTAAACGACTAAAAAGAACTTTGGCACACCAAAGTTTCTATACCCTTGCAAATGGTTGACTTTTTTTCACTCTCTCTCTAAGTCGAGTTTACATTTTAAATTTGAGATCTATTAAGTCTAGAACTTAACACAAAAACCATGTCGTGGCCTACACATATTTGTCCGATTTTCAAATAAATAAATGAAATTCACATTTAATCCCTAAGTCTTTAAACTTTAAACTTTCGTGCTTAAATTCGAACATGGTAAAAGGAATAACAAATCACATAGGACAAATGCAAGCAAGGGTATAGAAAACAAAATAAAAACCTTAAGTAATATATATAATATGCCGCATAGCTCTCTCATTGCCTTTTGCATTTTAGCTAGACAAATATTTGGCTATGCTTTTGCCTTTTTTTTTTTTTTTATTTCATTTTCACACTTCCATTTCGAGTGTTTTTCTCTAGCAAATAGTTGGAAAAACTCTCTATCTCTCTCGCTCTCTTTCGCTATACCTACATAGTTTCTTGGTTACCACTGTTCACCATTTTCCTCTTTATTTTAGTTTTACCTTAAAAGTAGCTGAAGAGTAAGTATAAAAAGTAAATTTTTATAAATAAATTATGAAGATACTTACTTAAATCAACAAGCAGTGAAATGTTTACTCTGATATATATACATATATATATATTTAATATATATATCTATATAGTGGATTTGTATGTATATAGTGTACGGAATCGAAGAAATTGTGAGTCAGTTTCGTTTTAGCTAGCTCCTTGCTTGCATTTCATTCAATTTCTAGCAATCTATTTTTATTTACTTTAACGCTCTTTATTTGGTCTACGATTCCAAGTGAACATCTGTGTATGAAATCCATTATTAATTGACTAGTTGATAGTTAATTAAGTATTTCAATAAATAAACGTATGTACACGCATTCAATTCAATTCATTGGAGGATTAGTGCAAAATGGTTTTAACTATTCATAACCTTGTGGATGAAAACGAAAAGGATACTGCCAATAGTGAGCGACATCAGGTGAGCCCATGAATGTGAATCAAGTGTAAATATATGTGGTTTAAGTGCTCCAGAAAGGTAAAAATTTAAATTGTACCACAATTTAGTCATGTGACAGAGAAAAAAAAACAACAAAATAATAATAATAATAAAGGTAAGTTGACAAGCTTTCAAACAAATGCCCATACAAAAAGGTACATCAGATTAGTTTTTGTATTCCCTCTCTATCCTCTTGTAATTACATTTTATAATTAAGCATTTTTCTATGATGGTAATTGGAATGGCAAGGAAAAATATTAAAAACAGAGCTTACTACACAATCATGTCAAAGTTTTTATACTCTTCCAAAGACTGTTGACAATCTTCTTTCTTTCTTTCTTCTTAATACATAAGGGCTATAAGATATCCTTATTAAATCAGATGTGACCAAAATCAAATACTTTATATGTTAATATGTGCATCTCATTTCCGGTAGGGTATAGAAAAAGTTTAGTAATAGTGAAATCCTTGCCAGCATCCACTCTGCTTTCCTTCTGGCAAATACTTTTTTTCGAGAGAAAAAAGTGGAAAACCAGAAAATATATGTATGTATATATGTACAATGGGAAATTTAAGTGCCAAGATTTTAATTAAAAAATTACCAACCAGAATGAAGGTAATGAAATTCAATCAAATTAAAACGTTGCAATAAGTTAAGACCCTTGGGTTTTAGTTTTCCTTTTCGTTGTGGCTTGCCATTTCCACTTTCCGCTTTCCGCTTTCGTTTCGTTGCCCGACGTTCTAGCTTATATTTAGGGGCCAATGAAATGTGCACATAAATTTCATAGCATACATTATGGCGCTATTTTGCTTGGCGTTCAATCTGCTCTTTGTTGGTTGGCTTTATTTTATTTTTTTTGGCCCTACATGTGTATGAGCGAGTGTGTTTGTGTGTGTGTGTGAGTGTGTTTGGAAAATTGCATTTTATTTTCATGTGCTTTGTGTTGCTCATGTGAAACAAGCTCATTAAAATGCCAAATCCAACCATTTGATTATGTGCCGTAAAAAAAAAAAACTAAAAATATTTATATACATACATATATGAAGTGAAGAGCAAAGGAGTGAGGGCAAAAGCAAGAATAAAGAGCAGAGATTTGCTAGTAAAATCGTTGCTTTACATACCTACAAACATGCATTTTGCAGCATTATGCCAGCTGCCTGACAATGTTGACACCCCGCCCTCCCCGTTCCGACACAGACCATCCTCCCTCTCTCTCTCTCTGTCTTTCGCCATAGTCTGGCTGGTTCTGTAAGCGGCTTTCATAGCATTCGCATTCCATTCATTGAATATGGTCCAAATACAGCATGTTCATAGTTTGTACCATAAAAAAAAACAAATTTTTTATTCCATTCCCTTTCGACTCTTTATGTTGTGTGTGTAGTTTGTTTGGTTTGAGTATGTGGAAATGTAACGTAACAGTGGAAACAACTCATAAGAAGAATGTAGATATACTCTCTATGATACATACGTGAAAAAGTAGTCCACATTGTAAAATATTTGTGATTAAATCTCTATATTAATGCCAAACGACTATTTGTCATTGAAGTTCCTTCCTTAAAGGACATCTCTAGCTGACCAATTTTACCTCTTTGACACCAATTTTCTTAAGGACAACATCACGTATACGTGATAAAGTATAGAATATCTTTGGCCACAATATTTTAAAGTTTTCCCCCATTTCGTGTAACATGTGTCTGATATCTGATTTCAAAATTATAGAAGATATTCCACCCCAATGTCTTGTTGGCCATGTTTTAGTTTATGCAAAGAAAATATCTTGCCACAAAATTGCAACTGCCAGCCGGAGAAACCAAAAAAATATATATACCAATATATTGCTTCGAATTGGAATGTAGAGTGTATCGATTTTTAACTTTTTGTGCCACAGAGCAAGAAGAAGGGAAAAACTTCATTTATTCGCTATAAGAAAGGTAATCGAAATTGCAGATATTTTTATACAATTTCCTTGGCCACTATAAAACAAAACGACATAAAACGAAACGAATGGAAACCACAAACGCTTAAAGAAGAGCAAATAAAGAAAATGATGGAAATATGAAAATCAAATCAAATAAAACTTGTTATAAAAATGATTTCGATTTATATGGTTACGCTTTGGTTTAGGCAAATTGTTTTGCCATCTGTGGCAAGGCTTCACCTTGCTCCGATGCACTGTGACTGTGGCGAGGGATCCAACCAAATCGAGGTATGTGCAAATGTGCAATTTTGCAATTGGAATTGCATTTGCAATTGCATTTCTCTGGCCGCATAATTGATGAGCTGCATGAGAAAGGAGAATGTTGATGACTTGACACTGGACACAAGTAAGACAAAATATATTTCAGTCATTTGTTGTGCATTGCTCTGATACATTGTCACCAAGGGAAGGGTAAAGGGAAAGCGTTAATCGAATCAAATGCAATTCACGTTGCGCCCACAACCAAGCAAATTCAGCTTGGCCAAGAATCCAAGTCCAATGCCATTGTCATGGACACACATACAAACTTACTTACATACACATGTTGGCATACATTCACGCACAGTGGGTCTTTAAAGGTGTTTCTTGCTCACAATTATATGGAATGAAATAAAATGACACTTTATCTCTGGTTATTAGACCACTGTACGCATTCATATACCTACGGGGGCAGCCAGCAATGAAGAGGATAAGCGAATGCTGAATGTTATGCGGTAGGCCTAACGGGGCAGGGGGTGGGTTAATGTAAAAGGGGTATGCAGTGGGAGGGGTCAGAGACGTAACTGTTAGCCAGTGCTCAACATGCTTGATTGAGTTCAAAATCGGATTTGTTGTGGCGCTCTTCTCGCTTGCCTCGCTTTTAACATGGCAAATTGAAATAAAAACGAAACGTGACATTTGGTTCTGATTCTGATTCTGTTTCTGTGAATTGTGAATTCTGGTAACAGGATGCACACACACACACACAAACACGCAGCTATATACATATGTATGTATATATAAATATATACATTTGTTTTGTTATACTGAAATCTAACTAAAAGGGGCAAAGTGTCTCTGTGTGTGTGTGTGTGTGTTTGTGTGAAGGGGAATAAACAATCAAATAAAGTTTCATGCCCTTCACCCTTTTGAAAATCACAGAGAGTGCGTATTGTTCCCTTCTATGACCTTACGCATACATTTTATTGTCAAAATCAATAGATGTCAGCATTTAACAGTTGCCAAAGGCTCGCTTGTTTCTCCCCTTCCTCTTTCCACCATGCTCCATGGCATACCCACCACTTACTTTATCATCTCATTGTCTAGATAAAATCCTTGTCAAATATGTCTGCTTTCTACAGGTAAGTGGAAAATTTATTGTTTTTTTTGCTCTGCCAGTTAATGTGATTTTCTTTTTTATAAATCTCTTAACTAAATCTATCTAACTTAAAGTCGTCTATCTCTAATATTATCTATTTTTTTTCTGCATGACACACACGCACACACACACACACAAACACAGACAGAGACAAACAAACACAACTACAATTGTTATAGCTCTTCTATACATTTAAGTGAAAACAAACAACAAACAGAGAAACAATCAAAAAAGTTTAATGTGCAATCATTTTTAAAAATATGACCAATATTTTTTTCTTTTTTTCTCTTCCCCGCAACACAAAAACAAAAATGAATAAAACCGAATCACACGCACAAATCGAATAACTAAAAACAACTACAAAAAACAAAAAAACACAAAACAAAACCAAAAAATATATATGTATGTATATATATGTATCATAAATATATGTATGTATTGTATATATATATATATGTATATGTACGTTTCAATGTATCTTATGTGTCTAACCAATCCAACACGAAACACACACGTCCAACTACATACACGAAAACTAAACTAAACTGCACATAAATATATCAACGAAATATATAACCAACATGTATCACCAAGCAGCATTCGGTAAGTAGTCCTCGAAATGAATTTGCCTACCTTATATCTATCTATACATATAAATATCAATACAAATATATACATAGATAAAACTAAGTATTTATAACGATGGCTAACCTTATGTGACTGTCAAAACAAACCAATAAGTTAGAGTATAAGAAAGCCATAAGTAGAGTAATATAAAAAAATTAATGAAAATAGTTTATGAAATCAGATCCTATTTGAAAATCGTGTCTTTTGATATATGTATATTAAATTAAACTTTGTGAGAATATTTGAATATTTAAACGAATCAAAACCCAGCTACTTATATGTTTAAACGTTAATTTTGGATAGGAATAGGTATAACAGGCTCGCTCACACTCTCTCTGAGAGAACAATCATGTCTCTCCATAAGAGTTAGTTTGGGTCCAACGAGCTTGAGAATTTGAGTACTTTAGAATTAAATATCTTTGAACGAGAAGAACAGATCTACCAAATCGGAAATCACCTTCCTACTACATAGGGAAATGATCATACTATATAAAGATAATTGAAAATCAGTTCAGTTTAGCCAAATTTAATTAAATTTTAAGTTTTTGCTACTAAACTATGTAGGGTAGGGAAAGTTAACAATCAGTTAGTTGATATGTTTTCAGTGTGCAAAGTCTTTATTCGGCTTTAAGTTGATGAATAAATTCAATTTAATTGCTTTCGCTGGAAATCAGGATTATGGCATTTGCCATAAATTTCAATCAACTCTTTTCATTGTTGCTGTTGTTGTTTTTCGTTTGTCTTTTTTGTTTTTTTTTTTTTTTTTGTTTGTTTTTGTGGTATGCCTGGATACCAGGATTCGCATTTCATCTTTATGTTATGATTAATGCGCGAACGAGAGTGAGTCGCTGCCGTTGTGTGTTTCGTTTTTGGTTAAGTTCAGTTTCAGTGAATTTATGAAGTTCAAAGCGTGACATAGATAAATAAGGGAATGGACTGATGTGGAGGAGGCTGTAGTAATATGGCACCCTCCTGCTCCTTCCACGCTCGTCCCACGCTCTCGCTTTTCTTCCAGCTAATGGCAAGCCTTAGGCAAAAATAAAAAAAAACACAAATAAAAAAAAAAACATGTATATAAAGCAAGTTTTGTGGTTGCCGTTGACTTCCAGTCGAGTGACTTGACTCTGCCTTTGCCTATCTAACGATGCCATTATATTGTCATGAATATGATTATGATTCCATTCTGAACACTCCCCATCCCCCCTAACACTCTATGCTCACGCAACGCCCCTCTTTGTATAAATACATATATATATACTTGCTCATTCCTCTTAGTTGGCCGTGTCGAAAGGTAAAGCTCGAGCTTCCTGGGCATCATATTTCATAGGAAAATGGCAAACACAACTTTTTCGCTCGCTTTAAATAAATAGCAAGAGCCCAAAAACAGTAGTAACAGGAAAAAAAATAATAATAAACACAACAACAACAACAACAAAATGAAAATAGAAATATGGAATAGAATTATGAGTGTAGACGCCTGAAAGTATGCACGAATTTCTGTGTATGACAATTTATGCGCGGCGCGTGTGAAGAATTTTGTAGCCTCGCATCTAATTGCTAGCTTTTAGATAAGAAGAGCAAGCGGCAGTGGCAGTAAAGTTGCGGTAAGAAGCTGCGAGATGGAGGAGGAGGAAGGCAGTGGGGGGGGGTCAGGGGTAGTCAGGTGTTGTCTGCCATAATTAAAGCTGACGACGGTTTGTGGACTGCCAGCATCTGGTTGTGTGAAAGGTTTTTTATTTGTTGTTTTTTTTTTTTACTTTTTATTTAGCCTGTTTGTCTCTTTTTGGCCTGACAAAAAGTTCAAGTTCACAGTACACATTCTTTTGCTTGTTTACCCCTACCAAGCCAACCCCCCGCAGTGTTGCCCTCAACGGACCAGGCATGACCTTGTCCGCACACACACACACACACACACACACACGCACGCACATACTTGAGTGCCAGGTAAAGCGGCTCACCTGGTGAAGACGCCTCCCACCGCCACACCTTTCATTCATAATTTAGTTTTGCCAAGGTTGCGCCTTTAAAATGACTTTTAGGCTGCGGTTTCTGAGTCCCTTTTTTTTATTTTTCTTTTTGCCGGCATCAAGTATACGTCACGTTGCACCAACTTAGATAAGAATTATGCTCATTCATATAAAGACAGACTCACGGACAGAGACAGAGGGCGACAGAGAGCGAGAAAGAGTGTGAGATAGAAACCCTTTTCGTATTCAAAGAGATATTTATGTACCGAATTATCTACATATCGTATATTTGACAATGACATTTTCATTTTATGCCATTTTTGCTGCTAGGCCCGGACAAAGCAAAACAATTGTCGAAAGCCATAAAAGTGGCTGACTTGGCTAAGAGATGAAGAAAACAAGAACAATAGAAAGGCATTAACGGCCGATTACCAGAGTTGAAAATAAATCACAGAGCAAATCCCAAGCTAAGCAATGAAAATTTTGTTACGGCCTTTCGGTCAGTCAGTCAGTCAGTCAGTTAGTCGAAAATGTAAGGGTGGGTGTTAGAATATGTATACATAGGAATCGATTTGCGGTTTAAATATCCCTGTCTCAGTCTATTTTTGCGTATGTGTCGTGTGTCTGCTGATTGTGAAAACAATTTGAAAATTGCTTTGAGCCATTTTCAGGGAACTCAAGCGGCAAGCTGACAAACAAGGACACTGCACAAGCATTCGGTGTGCGTTTTGCCTCTACTTGTTGTTCTTGTTTCATCTCCATTTCGCCTTGGCGCTTACACACCAGCAATCCCACACCCCGGACACACTATCGTATGCCTTCTCGTTGGTTTTTTCCCCTTCTGGTTTCTTTGCCAGTCATATGAGACATTTAAGGGAGAGAGATTCCGTATGCTTGTAGGCCAAGTTCAGTTCAGTCGTTGCACTAATTTGACAACAACCAGTCAACACAGTAGAATCTGGCCAACTGATGTTCGACGATGGCAGATGATTTTCATTCAGAATGATTGAGTGACAAGTTGACACACCATTGTATCGAGTTAGCGAGTGAGTGAAGTCCCAGCACGAAAAGTATGGAAACAAGTGTGTGATTGGTGCATCATTTCAACACTTGACATTTACAAAAGAAAGAACAAGAAAAACAAAAAGTCTGTTAAACTTGGACTAAAGTTTTAATTATTTTAGCTCGTGACAAGAAATTGTGTTATAGAATTAGGATCTAGGAAGGGGAATATATTTTATTCAAGTGCATAATTCTTTGCATTTTCTTCGACGTGTGTTTAAGGAGTGGACATTTGAATTCGAAAACTGCATCTATTAAAAAAAATATTAGAAAAATTAAATAACATTAAAGATATAGCTTACTGAGACTTACATTTTTTTGGTGACCCCGATGACCCTGTTATATAATGTTGTCCCATTTGATTGGTGACCCATTCCTATGCACATTGTTGTGCTTCCTGTCCTGTTGCAATTTGTGTCTATTTGTACATATCAAAAATATAACTCATAAAACGGGTTTCAATGAAAAATGATGAGAACAGATTTTGACCATTTACTGTGGCTGACCATCCAAGCCCTCGATTTCATCCTCCATGCCGAAATCGATCTCATTTAGCTCATGCTTCTTTTGATGTTGATTTTGACGATGCCGACGACCTGCAAGGCCATGATGTAGCTTTGCCGGTTGGGCTCGTTTCGGCTGATATTCCAGCTGCTTGGCATTAGAGCGTTCAATTACCTGTTCTTCGGAATCATCGAAACTAAAATCAATATCATTCAGCGACTCGTCATTTTCCAATTGTGGTGAAGCAAAAGCATTGCAAACATTTAGTGATTTTAGACTCTGTTGACCATATCCAGCTGCTAATAAGGCATCGGCGGCAGCCACATCCGAAGGCTGGCACTGCCAACGAGTATCCTTATCCAATTCACTATAATCACCAATCAGACCAGCATCTAAATAATCTTGGCTACCTTGCTGGGGATCGCAATCATCATAGTTGAACATGGCATCTGGATCCATTATGGACTGCTGCTGCTGCTTCTGTTGTTGCTGCCAGTTTGAAGCGTATGGTTTGCCCCAGGCCATTGGCAAGAAGCAGTCCCAAAGAAAGCCAACAAAGAGAATTATTATAATAAAATTCGGTTTATTCATTTTCTCGAAATTTGTTATTATCATCTCAAAGTCGTCAGTTCAACTGAATATAAGTATATCCAAATATCCGTCTACAAGTTTTTGAAAACTAAAAGCCTACTTTGTATTGATGAGAAATTTTATATGATTTGAAATTCTTTATTTTAGTTTGGAGTTTTAAAATAACTTTAAAACTTTAAAGAACCATATTCAATCAGCAATCAATCTGCTTGGCATCAGCTAAGGCACATTCATTCTTTTCAATTACGGCATGCCTGATTGGGTTTATCCTGATATCAAATTTTTAATCAGACAGTTTTAATACATCCTTGAGAAACTCGATAGATATTTTTCTTTAAGCATTTAATTACGACAAAAAATCGGTAAAGGAGTTGAAATATCTTTATGAAATTTGGTATAGAGATAATTCTTAAAGTATAGCATAATTTTCCCAATAAGGGGGACTAATAAGATCGGATTTTACCGCCCTAAATACAACAACTTTATGCTTTTTTTTTATCATGGTTATTGATTTTCAAGACAAAAATATATTTCTTCGTTGTTAACAAGTTAAAAAAAATTAAAAAACATTCTTATTACGGTATATGGGTTAACATTCGAACAGCTTGCTGTTCGATTAAATCTCGATTGGCAACCAATTGCTTGAGATTTGCCTCATATTGACGGAATCCTTGTTTTATGGCGGACTTTTGTATCTGAGAACGTTCTCGGCGAGCGGCAGCTGCAGCATGAATGGCCTTGGCCAGACGAAGTTCATTGATGACATGCTGATAGGATTTCTTCTGCTGTTCTTCATCATTCGCTGGCTTCGCTGACTGATCTTGATCTATTTTGGGATGGAGTTCGTTTAATAACGATTGCGGTACATTGGCCAGTTCTGTATCGTCATCCTCATCCTCATCATCAGCCAAATCTAGACTCAAGTGATCATGGTCAATGGAATTCTTGTTGGAATTGGCATCGGCTAGGGTAAGTCTAGCAGCACGATTATCGAGAATGGAAAAATTCTCATTTTGCGCATAAGCCTGACCCAATTTCTCAGGTTTCTTGACCTTTGGTGTCTTGGGTTTGTTTAGATTGTGGAATTTCGATGTGATTTGGTTGAATTTAAAGGCAGAGTTGGGGTTGTTTTGGCAGCTCGGCTTGGACTTAACAGGGTGCTCCGGTTCGAACTGTGAGTCAAGTTCACGGAGATCCTCCTGAATGGCCCGGCTATGCCCATGTAGTTCACGTAACAAGCAAGTGATGCGAGCCGTAAATGCTTCTGCATCATCCTCTTCATTCCTACTGTTTGCATTGGCACTACATTCAAGACCTTCATCGTCGTTGTCATCATCTTCAGCATTGTCATCGTCATTGTCGTCGTCCTCATCCGAATCCCCGGCAGTGTCTTCATAGTCAATATAGTCTTCAGCTTTTGGTGCCTTCGAAGATGATAATAATGATGACGATAATGATGATGATAATGATGATGATAATGGTTGATGTGGCTTCTCATAGCTAATATCATTGGGACTCTCTGCGGGACAGATGGCTGGCTTGTAATGAAGTAAACCATTTCTCGACCAATTCAATGAACTCTGAGTGGCCGCTTGTAGATTATTAACTTGCAGTTGAATATGCAAATATATCAGAGCAAGCACAAGTTGAACACTTTTAGTCATCTTTTTTTTTTACACAACGAAACGAATTATTCAAACGTTGCTCTGACATTTTTGTCATGGTGAACATAATGGCTGACGTCAGGCTGACATCTAACTCAAACCATTACACACAGTCACAGAAATGCAACCAAACAGGTAAAGGAAAATGCTCGTTGAGTAGCGGATGGCCCACAGCACCCAAGAGTCCACCGCCCACCGACCACCCTCCTCTTTTCCGCTTAAAGGGAACATGTAGAAAAGATGGCAAATGCATTTCTTATGTCGCCATCAAAGAGACAGCATTGCGAATCTGAAAGAGTGAGGCTGAGAAATATAACGAAAGTGTCTTTCCATTGTCATTCCTCCAACCAACGTGAGTCTGGATCTAGTGGTGCATTTTCCTTGTAATTGGCCATGGGCTGTTTTGCAATTTTCAATTAAACTGTCAAAATGCTAATGAAAGTGTACGCTAGAGAAATGATATCAAAGAAAACTAACACCTAACGAAATAAATTGAATTTCTACGAAACCTACACAGAAAACAAAACAAAAAATGTTAAAGCTATTTTTAGTAAAAAAAAAGCCCACATAAAGGCTTAAAGGGTTTCACAATATATAGTTTGTAGTTCAACCTTTTGAAAAGTTGAATTTTTCATATTTCTACTCCCAAATGTATGCTTTAAAAAGCTTCTCAAACTTTGTTCGCATCTTGGGCACTTCATTCAAAAGCTGTAGCCCTCAAAAAAGTTAGTTCATGTAGCTTAAGCTTTCCCTGTTTACACACACACACACACACACAAAGACACTCACAAGAGCTTTCAATACACAGACACACTCACAGTTACACACACACAAACACATTCAGCCACACAGTTAGAATCCAATTTTGAAAATTTTAGAAACCGAACATAAATCATTTCGTCTGTCAGTGGCTCCCGCCGTTGGCCCCCAGGAAGCCTGCCCCCAAACTGCATTCAAAAACTTTTCCTCCCTTTCTTTGCTCTTCAGTTTGTCAGTTTGTTTTTTTTTTTTTTTAATTTTCTCTCCATTTTCGTGTTTCTTTGGGCCAAAAGGTTTAATTTATGGTCGCGGCCTGTTGCTGAGTCTCGAAGCTTAGTTAAAAAAACTTCTTATCAGCGATAAACTATGTGCTGAAAAGAAACTTTCAACATCACTTTTTTGTTTAAAGTCATCTTCATTCAATTGACAGGTCCAATGGCACAAGAAGTTTTGCTAACACAATTGCTTATTAGGCAAAAATATTGTGAAAAACAAAAAGTGAAAATGCTTTACACAAGAAGTCTATTCATAATGGCTCTTTTTGTACTTGCGGTACCAAAAAAAGGTTTGCTTTTGCCACTTCACAATCCTTTCGTGTGTCTTGGGCATGTCCTTGATCAGGTGCTGCAGTTAAATCCAAAGTAAACTCAACTAAACTCTAATTTAACCTGTTTTTTATAAAGTATCAGAAAGTTTTGGAAAATTTAATAGATTATCTTAATTGATTTCCCATTCTTAGAGTCCTGGGCCGACTTGACATGATTATGATTATGACTACTTCAAATCTAATAATTAAATATGATTTTATGACACAAAGAAAAGCCAAGAAAGAACTACAATTGTACGGGGTATTTATAATTCGTTGTACTATTTAAAACAAAAAAATGGCTGATTATTTTTTTCTCATTTCATCTTTGTTGAATTGAAATTCTTTAGAATACTTTTCACTCCCCCAAAATCCCATGGCTACATGGCTAAAAAGAAAAAAAAAACCCTCATTAGACACGTTCTTGGAATGACTTGTGTGTTAGGTCTGTTGAGTTGATTGTGTACATAGTTTTTGGGCATTTTGTTTTGCTCGCCGCATTCCGCATTTGGCGTTTCGCACTTGGTGCGTTGGTTGCGTGTGCCACCACGTGATGATGGAGGACAAATGCGGCAGACAGGCAGGATGGAAAGCTTGGATGCCACACGCATTGCCATTGAAAGCTTTAAGTGTGGCGCAAAGCTTGACTACATACAAAACGGCAAACAAAGAAGAAGGACGAAGAGAAACGAAAGCGAACTGGAAAAACAGCCGCATGCTGTGATAAACTCACAGGACGATTGGCGATGGCTAAAACGATGGCGTTGGCGATGGCGATGGCGATGGCTATGGCTATGGCGACATGTGCGTTAAGGCGACCTTCTCAGTTACGCTCAAAACGCCAGCTGCTGCAGTCGCCAAGACCGCACAGAATACGCGTCGAGTTGGCGTTGTTAGTTGGCGCTCGTCGAACGTTTTTTGGCATATCTTTTCGCTCGTTGATCGTTGACCGTTTCGGTTTAAAAATTTAAAAAAATTCAAAATATAAAAAAAACCTAACCAAAAATATTAAAATTCTACAAAGAAAATTTCAATAAAAATTAAAAAGTACGAAAAACTTAATTAGTTAATTTCTTTGATTTTGTTTACAATTGCCACGCCCACAAGGTGCATTGGCATTGCGTTTATTATCGTGAGTGTATTCAACTTGCCCTTTTTTGTTTGTTTCTGTGTGTGTGTGTGTGTGTGTGTTCGTGCGTGTGCGAGTGTGTGGCCGAGGTAAATGGTTTAATTAACAAAATAACACAAGCATAACAAAATAAATAAGCATAACGCACAAAGAAACATAAAAAAATGATGATTTACATAAAAGAATTAATTAATAATACAAAATTTTATAAAAATGCTTTTCTAAATTACAAAAATTATAAGGAGAAATGTTATAAACTTTAAAGTATTGGACTTTTTTTTTTTGAAATTGCAAAGAGTTCATTTATATAAAAAATTTATAACAACAAATAAAATAAAATATAAAACTAAAAGTAATTATAGATTTGAAATCATTTTCAAATACCTCAATAAAACGAAGAACCAATATAAAGTAAATAAATAAATAATTATAATTATGACTGGAGAATGTTGCATAACATTGACCATTTCTTTGGGTTTTCTTTTCTCAGCCAAAATAATAAATAATAATATTCATATTATTATTTCTCTAATCAATCAGACTATATTCCGAAAACTAAAATCAATTTTCATGATTTTATTGTTAACGTTAATCTCTTAGTCTAATGCCTCAGAAATATTTCAATTTCTCATAGGAAAACATTGAAAACTAATTCAAAAACGAAAAATTATGATAATTGACTTCAATTAAACAAGTACAATTGATTGATTCATTAATATAATATGCTAATTCATATGTTCCAATTGGATTTATTTAGTTTTCAAGCTAATAATTCTGAAATTTTAAAGGAGAGTTATTGCGAAAGAGAAAACTAATATAAACAAAACTAAAACAATGGGGAGAAAAGAAATTATCGTACCGTAAACACCCCTAATCGAATAAATGAATAAATTTGGCATAAAAACAAACAGAAGAACAAAATCAAGTATACGTCCTGTGGCTTTTGTTGCTCAATCTCTGGAAATGAGAATAATGCATTTTACGATTGCGTTTTAACCAACTCTCACTTTGATCCATTTGCCCAAAAGGAACCTCAATCAAAATAAATAATAAACAAAAGTAACGAAAAACAACCAAAAAAAATTGCGATGCGGAGTTGTAGGGTGAAGTGGTTTGGTGGGGGTTAGGGAGGGGTCTAGAAGTATTCACAAATTGTTGTTGTCGGTTCTTGACTTTGATTTTTGTACATATACATATAAATCCGCTTGAAGCGCTGCAATGTATGCTACAGTTTTCGCTCTATACGTATTATGATTAGCGGATAAACCAAAATTCGAGTATTTTGGGCTTACTGAAAGCGATTATATAATTGAAATTGAAATGAAAATATTTGGCTCTAATTTATGCAAGCAACTGAACATATTAAACAAGGTTTTATTTATTACAGAAGTGAGACTAAAGGGTATCAGAAAGTCGATTATGTCTCTTAGAAAAACAATGTTTCGATACGGTTTTATTTTATTTTATTTTTTATTTGCTTCTTCCTTCACACTTTGCATGCTGATTTGGGGGTTTACCTTATTTGCCATGGTTTCCTTTGTGTGCCCTGTATCTTTGTGTCTGTGAGTTTGTGTGTGTGTGTTTGTGTGTGTGTGTGTGTCTGCATCTGTTACTTGACTTTACTTTTTGTTGATTCTTTCGTCTCCTTTGTTTCCCTGGATAATATTAGCATTGTAAATACAGAATAGAGAGTAAGAGAGTTCTGCTTATCGTTTATCGTTTATCACTTAGTTTTCTTGCTTGTCTTTCGCTTTTGCTACGTGAATTGAATTTATTTTTTTGGTTTTTTTATGCTATCCCCAGAACTGGGACAATATGTTAATAATGCCAGCCTAATTAGCCCCGTCTGTTTGTCTGTCTATCTTTATACATATATCTGGCCAGCAAAACAAAACACGTTACATGCCTAGGCAACGCAAACACAGGGCTAACTAATTAAATCACGTAGCAAATGCATATAAAAGCCAAATGATTCTCATTTCAATTTCTAAAGGGCAAAACTTTTTAGGCAAATTAGCAGCCAAACAACAACAGCAACAACAATTAGACACACTCACACTCACACACACATCCTATCCTATTTCAACGTTCATCTCTAATAGGTTTTTGTTTATCAAAGGCTTAAGGTCCAGGCCTACAACAGACAGCAAACGCAACAAAATAAAAAAATAACAACAACCTAGAAAAGGACATGAAATCAGCAGCAACAAAAGAAGAAGAAGAAGGCAAACGAGAGGAGAGAAAAAAGGTTCAGACAAATTGCCTTCATCATATTTCACTTTGCCTTCTCTCATGATTTTTCTCGAGCCATTCTATGCATGACACATACATATACACCGACGCACTCAAAAATAGGCAAAACGTAGAATGCGGTGGTGGGGGGCGGATAAAATTCTTGTCATCTTAAGAAAAGTTCAAGTGAATTGAATAAACATAATTCAAGCTCATTTTCGT